>NW_028186038.1:5153575-5188884 GCF_003343005.1 Rhea americana | reverse complement strand
AAAAAAAAAAAAAAAAAGTCACAGAAGCGTTGTCTGTCTAAGGACAAGAGAGCAGGTAGCAGCTAAAAACGCTACCACAAGCAACAGCTTGCTTTCTTTAAACCCCATTAACCACACTTGAACYAGCTTTTCTAGAAAAGTTAAGGGGAAAACAAGTAAGTTTAAGAACAAAGCAAAGCATTAGAGAGAGAGGAGAGAGAAATATACCACATCTAGTTACAATGCAAATGCAGCGTCATCAGCATCTGAGAAACTGCCTCACTAGGCACACAGTTATATAAAGACAGCGTGAAAACACAGAAAAACAAAGATTATTTTCAGAGTCTAGGCTAACATACTACAACTAGGTTAGGAGCAAAAGGAGGTTATGTCCCCATATTTAATGTGAATTGAAGATTTTACATCTGCACAGGCCTAGCATTTTATTTCCTCTTTACTTCTATTACTCCTGAAGTTCTTTTTTTACAGGGCCCCCTCTTGCAGTTGATACAACTGAGGAAACAGCCAAAAATCAGACAGCTGTCTGAAACTAAAGTGGAGCTGTCATCTTGGTCAACAAAGAGCTCTTCTAGTTTTCCATTCCAGGCTACTGGAATATGACCTCTCATTTCCAATTACAGAAAGTCTGAAAGTTAGCCAGTAACCAGAATGATCCAGCCTTTTAAAACTGAATTACTATGAAAAGCAGTAAGCATAACCTTTAAAAATCTCAGCGCTTTCCCTGCCTCTTGAATACCATCACTTAACTGGCTTGCTGAAGTGTAAATTCGGAGTTTAAATCTTTTCCAAAATTCAAACAATTTAGGAGCACCTCTTGCTAAACTATTTAGCCTGTTTTGACAGTCTTTTTGTAAAATTAAATTTAAAACATAACATGTCATGCTTTCATACTGGAAGAACTGTTTCTCAGAATTTCTAGAGGATGAAAAGTGAGCATAAGCTTTCCAAACTAATGAAAGATCTTAAATGATAAAATAGCAACTAAGAGATAAGAAGAAAACCACCAGAAAGTTTTTCTATGGGAACTACCTAGGGATGCAATCTAGACCACTCATCTCCTGGACTACAGTATTTTTATGTGGCAGGACAATAAAATATTGCAGTATTTTACACTGCACCGAAGGGCTCTTAAAAAAAAAATCCTGATTATGCTGTTTAGTACAGTGGGAATTTTAGCCTGCATGTATTAACTACAGAGCAGGGAGAGATATGGAAAAGCACTGTACACGTTCTGTTGTCCATTGTGAACATCAGTGAATGCCGTAGAGAGTTAAGTCCAGTAATGCTACATTTTACAAATGCCGTAAGAAACTGAATTTCCTTCAGATATCTCTTGGAGTCACTGCAAAGGGAAAGGACAACAAACAAACCTGAGCCCCAYTGCCTACCACTTCAGCGTTCAGGGTTGCAGATTCGCAGCAGAACCCAAAACCAGCAAAGGACGCAAAATGTCTTGGTACAGCTCTGTTCATGCTATTTTTCTTGTCACCTTGTCTTCCCTTGTCTCAATGTGAGAAAATGTCTTCACTGAAGAAAAAAAAATATTAAGGCTCAGTAGGTTTATTTTAGATCTTAGAAACTGAGTTTACGTATGAGGCAGTGGCAGGATCACAGCTCCTGCATTTACACAAAATTGCAGCCAAAGAACCGTGGCCAAACAAGAGTTTGGAGTCTGCAGGGAGTGTAATAGTCAGAGATGAATTCATGAACCCTTATATTTTGATTCTTTGAAATATACAGATTCCATGAAGAATCTCTGATTTCCAATTCCAATTTGAAAATCAGCAAAAGTCATGCAAGAAAAACTGATATGGAAGTATTTTCACATCCCTCTAAGGATAGGTCATGAGATCTGAGGGCCATCAAAAGCTAGCCAAAAAATACATTCCAAACTGTAAATGAAATCCAGATTCAGACTCACCACACTTAGTATGTGTAATAAACTGATTTCAGCTGATGAAAAGCTGAAGGGGAAACAGCCTAGTAATATAAATATTAGTATTTTAATATAAAGTCTTATCTATGATATTTATGACAATATATGGTTACATGCCCAGTTTAAAAAAATGATATTGTATTAATAGACTACTGGAAAATATTTTCATTATCAGCAAGCAGAATAGGAGTTTGATAATCTAGTATTTGGAAAAATGAAGTCAAATTAGTATTGTAAAAATTATCTGAAGAAACAAAAATATTGAAATATGGAAAGTAAAACCACAGACATTGAGAAAAGATCTGACATACACTGGTGCCTGTCCGGAGCAATTCATCCTTGTGATTAGTCACAAATTTTTTAAATATGTATCCTCCAGAAAAAAAGTATGCCACTCCTGTCTATAAATGCTGGAGGGGAAGGGTTTCCTTGCTGAAGGAGGCAGAGCTTCTGCAGTGAGAAGGAGCATTAAAAAGTACAGGTCAAAACACCTTTTGATCCTTTGGATATGCTATTACAGCTCCTAACAAAAGTTTCGGAACAAATTATTTATCAAATGTCTTAAGGAGTATGAGGGAAGCTTTCTGGGAAAGAAAATACTGTGCATTCCTGGGCAAACATTACTGGTAGAGACACCTACTGAAGTTAGGAGGCAATGCTTGTTAAAACAAACAAACAAAAAAAAAATGAAGGGCACATTAATTGTTGTATGTTGGAAGTCTGATAAACAAAACTTTCCAGCTAACAAACTGTAAGAAAACCTTTCTGAAGCTGCAGAACTGAACATATGCTGATGTTCAGCCAAGCCATTTAAAACGCAAGTTCACAAATCAATACATCAAAAACAATGTCTTATTTGATTAACCATATTTTGGTTTGCTTGGGTGCTATAACTTGTTTTTCATTTTGCATACACCTTACCACRGCATGCTAGTAAAGGTTCTTTGCTGACTCAGCTACCAGTAAAAGTGTACTTTGTTGCAGCACTGGAATAGACCAAGATGGTTAACAGTTAGTCTGTAGCTGATCTAAAATACAAGCACTTCACTCAAGCTTACGAAGCCAGGTAGGGAGTCCAAGATGCGATTCAAATCCTGGAACAGACTACAGTTGCCACTCCTGTTCTCTGTGTATATTATCACTGGAAGTGAAATTCTAGTGAAGTGACACTTTGCAATATTTCTTCAGTCTATAGCCAATGCAACAGAGGACAACTTAACCAGTGCCTGAGGAATAAAGGACTGAATGAGGAACTCAGTTGAGGCAAGCTGCCTAGAGACTGGAAGGGCAAGCAAACAGTGAGCAATACAGAATTTGAATCCTGCCAAGTCCAAACCTACTAGTGGGTATTTCAGTTTAGCAATATCAACATCATCTACCTTTTCTGTTGTGGACAGTGCTTGTCAATGGAAGATTTGTCACTCTGAACATGTGTAAGCAGCTCATGTTCACTGAGCCCATTGAATTCACTGTGGAACAGTATGATAGCACAGTTGCATGGAGAGATACCAGTATTTCAAGCTGCTGGTTCTTTCTGGACATGCTTTGAGAAATTTCTTTAACCACTGTTTCACAAGTTTGTTTGTTTGTTTGTTTTGTTTTTAAGACAGAGTGGGAAAAGCAGCCTGTTGAAACAGGAGAAAAAAGGTATTACATCAAGTGCAGTAATAGTCTGTAAGGAAATCTGATGGCATAGTTTTTACAGACCCTGCTCAATCATTAATCCTGGAATTATTATTGAACTGAAGCCTGACATCTGTTCCATGACCAACTAAGAAAATAAAACATTTCCACTATGGTAACAGTTGGCAAAATATCTTGTTGGGCAATTATCTGCCTATCGGTGGACCACAATAGCGATACGCCTTACTACTGTAAAAGACGTAAGCATTAACTAGACATGGATACTCCGAGAATGTGGAAAGCAGCTCAAACCTGTTTTGTCAAACTATTTCCAAGTGATTTCAGCTCCTAAGACTAGCAGCAGAGGGCATGTGCTGTGGGTTGCTTCAGTCAACAGTACAACTGTAAAGCTACAAAGATTTTTTTTTTTTGTTACGTCTCCATATAAGGAAGTAATTAGCCAGCTGGCATTCACTGCATGAAAAGAGGAATTTATCCAAGTTCGTGCAATTTCTTAATGCATTTTCACTTCTTCCAAGCAGTAAAAATTTTTCTGTAATACACAAATGCATGAGGTTACCTTAAGTCTAAACAGAAATGTAAAGTGTACTAATAAGAATTCTGCACAAAGATGATTGTGCCACAAACACATTTTCCAAAGCTATCACAAAACACCATTATGTATCATAAGCATACTTATTAATAACATACATTACTTCACAATATGCCAGTATAGTTATAACGCATCTCTGTATCCACATCTTCTTTCAGTAAATAGATTACATTTTTATAAATGGTATCAGTTTTTAAAATCGTATTTCCAAATATATTTTATTGGAAACAAAGTACATAACCTCATAAGCAAATATTTTTTACTTAATGTTAACACTGCTGAACTCTGAATCTAAACCGTCTTCACTGTAAGAATCTAGATTAATTTGCACTGCACCTCAAAGCTATCTTGCACAGAAGCACACCCAAACTCACAACACTGCAGTAGTTCATAAGATTTAAAAAGACACCCAAGGTTTGCTTTTTTTTTTTTTTTTTTTTTTTTTTGTTTTTTTTTTTTTTTTTTTTTTTTTTTTTTTTTTAAGGTAGTTTATTTCATTAGACCATAATATGTTAAATTGCAGCAATTCCAGACAGACAAGTTGATCCAAACTGTAAGCTGATAGAGCTGGTTAATTTATTACCTGCTTCAAGACAAAGCTTGCCCTCTTCGTAATTGTCTGCCCCATCATCCAACAGAAGATTAAAAGAGACAGAATAATTTCAGTTGGATCAGACATACCAGCAGTATAATCTTCAAGCAAACAATGAGATACCTTCAGAGTCAAACAGAAATATGAACACCACTAACTGTTGTTTCAGAACACTTAACCACAGATACTTTTTACTTGCTTTGTTCCAGAGCAGAGGAAGATTGGTAAATCAGGTCACTGCAAAATTGTATCGAAGTATTGAAAAGCGACACAGTGGCTATATATCTATAATCAGAAATAAAAGTATATTAAGGTAATGTCTCTTATTACAGCGATAATAAAAAAGAAAGTTAATCTTCTATATATTAGGAAAACATGTCCAGTAGAAGTGACCTTGCAAACTAAGAATGCTTTGCCCTCTATGAACACCTTACCCATTAGAAACTAAGACACACCACACACACACTATGATCTGACATTCTAACCTTCAAAGTGTATTTCAATTGCAATTCTATTTTTAAACTACTTGCTGGGGAAAGGTATGAGTCACAGCTGTAGTTGGACACTCCCCCTTACTGGATACTCACCAAGTGCTATGTTTGTTATACAGTTTCCCAAGTCGGGACAGGCTCTAACATTGCCTCTTCAACTAGTTTAAAGTATTTGGACCTCACAGTTCAGTTCCCTAAGCCACTCACAACTAGTAGCCTCCATATCCATCTTTATTTCCCCAATTTGGCATAGGTATTTGTTTCAAACATCAGGAAACTATGGGATACTATAGTCCACAGAAAGTTCAGCTGTGTGCTACCTACAGGCACCTTGTTTATGATAATGTTGCAGCTGTTACATGCCATCTGTTAGTCCAATTCACAGACATGCAAGGTCAATCAAATCCAGCGAGAAATCTCACTGAAGCACAGGTGAGAAATACAGACTCCGCAGAAGTACAGGTCAGAAATACAGACTCCGCAGTTGAATCAGTCAGTGTGGCAGATATTCGAAGGGTCATATAGCCAACCACCTGGAGGAATCCACTGCTCAAATACTTGGAAAAAAGGGGGAAGTGAGCAAGCGGTAAAGAACACACCTCACACAGGCTGACGGAGGAAGTCAGCATCCTGTGTGGCATCATGATCGGTTTTACAAACTCTCAAACCTTAATTTTAGAAGTAGCTGCACATTATGATACTAATCAAATTCATGGCTCACACATATATGCAAGTTAATAAAGGGACTCAATACAGGGATTAAACACTGCACAGAGCAATTGAAACCAAAATCTATGCATTATATATCTAGTCAAATTTTGATTTTCCATTCATCGGGTGTTGGCTAGTTGACTCTCTCTGAAGCATGCGCTAACAGTTATACTTCAGTGGCTTTGCAGGATCTCAGAGCCAGCTAGGCCCATGCTACTGACTATCTTACAGAAATCTTTAGTACTTTGAATGTGTCCAGGCTCTTCATTACAAAGAAGCCTTTTAAAGCATCAAGAAATAAATCATCTGCCTAGCTGCCCTTAATGAAAGCACTGTTACACCAGGGSGGGGGGGGGGGGAAGGGAAGAAGGCTGATGGAGCCCTGAAATGTCCAAAGCAGGAGAGAGTAGTGTCTTAAGACTGGTATGAAAGACCTGAAAATTAAGTCAAGAACAGGAACAGCCAAAGCAATAAATGAATATGGAAATGGAGCAGGAGGGTAATAAGCAAGAAAGCTACAAGTAGAATTAACAGCTAATGTGGCTGGTTTTGTGAAAGCAGCAGCACATCTCATCACAACAAAGAGTTAGTAACATACTCTAATGCACTAACTTCCCATGCAGCAATCACCAGTTATTTCAGTGGATTACAGCAGTATGACCAGAAGAAATCATTTCCACATACTGTTGGGGAACTTCAAAAGCAACCAACATGTCTGAAATCAATCTCTCTTCTCTTAAAAGTTTTACATAGCAAAATGCTGTAACAACTGCATAAAGTGTTTTATACTAACAATGGAGAGGAGTTCAGACTGTAAGCTGCTCGAGGCTATGATTCATTCATGGCTCTCTGCCAAAAAATAAATACATTCAAGACCAATGGCCTCAAGGGGAAAGGTAAGCCATTTTTCAAAAAGTACAGAGATAAATGATTTACAGAACAGAATACAGTTTAAGATTTCAGCCTATACAAATGATGAGGAAGAACTTTCTCAAGTCTCACAAAGATTTACTGCATGGACTTGAACATTGGCAATGTATCAACAGATGGAGTAAACTAGCAACTATTAAACTGGGATTTGCAAAACTCCCTCAGAAGAACAAGAATCGACCCATTCTAATGCTATACACAAAGAAAGTGCACAAAGCCAAATCAAGATACGCAGTGGATACTTTAGCCATGTAAGACAAACGCAGCCAGTTCACATTACAGACAAACTCTGCAGTAAAGTAACACCTGTAAAGTGAAAGACCAATTCACTGGCAGTGTGACAAGCAGTTTAAAGGTTGGGTTTGACACTGTACAGCATCTGCTGCACATAAAAATGTTTAATTAGCTGTAAAGCAGCAAGCAGTACTTTCCTATTTTTTCCAAACAGGGCATTATTTATTAAATAAGTGCCCTTGCTTAGCTGGCAAGGTTCAGAATGAAGATCACCGTTTCACTATAGGATCTGAGCTCAACATAGTCCCACATATCAGATTGACTAGTAATTGACTTCTAACAAAACACCATTTCAGTGTTCATTTCAGCTTCAGAAACATCAAAAACACTTTAATCTTAGTTTAAAATTCAGAACAATAATTATATTGCCAATGGCTTTCAAAAGAAAGTTGTTCTTTAAAAGCTTCCCTAGAATTACAATTGAATTTCACCATTTAAAAAAAAAATACAATTTAATTTTTGCTCATTTTGCGATTTCCCAGCAGTGACAAATTTAACAGAAGAACAAATAGTGGGGCTCTTAAGATGCAAAATGCCATCATGGCATTTTCTATTTAAGGTCTGGCACACATGCATCTAAGGTAGCCTATTTCAATAAAAGGGAAAACAGCCACAACCTCGAAGTAGCAAATAAAAACCACTAAAGGGAATGGGTTGTAGAATCTTCACTTACACTGCAGCCATATCCCACAGGGGGTTCAAGAGCATCRAACTGTATTGATACATCACAGATTTAACTGCTTTACTTCTGTAGATTCAAGCCCAATCTATACATTTGTGTTAGTTTCAAAGGGGAATTAAATACCTATTCCACAATGGCAAGTATGTATGCATTTTAAGTCAAGCATATGATTAAACGCTTTGCAAGTAAGAATCCTCAACCAGATGTTAGGTAATCTTGTGACATATGATCTCTCCCAACCAGGACTTGAAGCAGTTGCAGTTTATGAGCTAGTGGTTTCACATCCTGTGGTGCTGTTATTTAACCAGGTTTTAAAAGCCCCTGTCCTCACCTTTTCATTAAAAAAAAAAAAAAAAAAGTACAGGTTGGTCAGTAAGGATTTGTTCAATCATATTAATTCCCAGGATGGCTGATGATGTAAAAATCTCACAAAACTGCAATACTACAGCAGGAAAGAATGAGCTCCTTGAAAGGCAGCAGCATCTAGTTTCACCACTGACTGCTTTTTTGGATTTGGTCAAATTACTTATTCATTCTGGGGATCGGTTTTTGCTTCATTTGTGCACTACAGATGTTCTCCATGCCCCCATGCTCCCAGGGCTCCTACATTTCTGTACAGCAGCTTGGATTCCTCATGGAATTCTGGGAATAACAAAAATCCAATTATTAACAGGTTCAATTACAGACAGATATATATATAAGAAAAGGTAAGTGAGGAAAATTTTAGAATAGCTTATAATTTTTAGCCTTAGTTATCTGGTCATGTGTTCAGTACATGGAACACTCTAGATAATTTTCTAACAATCCAGTTGCAGTAACAGGAATTTTTAAAAGCAAAGGTCAATTGCATTTTCCTGCTTACAGTATTTATTTTGCAGAAGTTGATTAGAAGAACCAAATCCACATACAAAAATACAGTTTCATTAAGAGTGATCACATTGAATTTGTCAAGGATAAGTCCTCCCTCAATAATGAATATCCTCCCCTTTAAGAGGAGTTAAGGCTGGATTAGGTCCTTTCCCAGACAGCCTTAAAAGGTAAGAAACATAAATGCAGCTAATAAAAGGAAGCCCAGAACATACAAAATTCAGTCACAACATTACAAATAATTTTTTAACATTTTTTTAAATGTGCTCACAATTCATATAGATGGTTATTTTTGAAGCTGTCCTCGTTCCAAAAAGAGTTAATGCATTAAATACTGTTGATTTTTTTTTTTTTTTTTTTTTTTTTTTTTTTTTTTTTNACTTTCAGTGGATCATCTTGCACATTTTTTTCCTGATAATACTGTGGCACCTACTAAAAGTTTGTTAATATCAAATTTCTGTCGTAAAACCAGTCTTCAGTCATGCTCCCCTGTATACACCTCCTTCCGGCTAGTGTACTTCATTTAGGACAAAAGAAAAGTTTTGTCATTAGATTACTATAAAAGGCAATTCTGACAGCACTGCACCTCTTACCTGATAACTATTTCATTCAGAAGATCATGCCTCCACCCTGAATTGTTTCTCATGCTGTTCATTAGTCCAAAAGCCTTGCATCTGTCTGGGACTATTTCTACCATACGGATCAGTGTTCTCTGTTCTTACGAATTTTCCAATGAATACACCTAAGTAGGCCAATAATATCGGATTTCAGATCTCTTTTTACTGGMATTTATGCTAAAATTCTCATTTGTATGACTATTCAAAGTTTTCACTACATATGAATTTTAAAGGTGTCTTCGGATAGGGTATATTTWATATACAAGACTTCTAGATTATCCAGAAGGGCACCTCTGCTCTTCATAAAAACAAATAAATACAGCAAAAAAACAAGCTAATTTGAGCATTGGCTTTAATTTCCTAGCTCCATTTCTTATAGCATAAACTATTCTGAGGAGGGACTTTGGCATCTTACCAATAGGGCACAGAATGCTAGTATCATGTATACAGCCATTCTCAAGCTTGAGTCACTTCTTTTGCAGAATATGTCATAGTCAAAAGGATAGTCAGCTACTACGGCCAGGAAAGAAATATTTGAGGGGATTTCTCTCATCATGTTATAGATCTGCCAACAACTGATACGGAGCAAGATGTTAGGAATCTGCCTATGACTTTAGAATGTTATCACTTCATGTCAACATTATTTTTCCAAGAAAACAAAGAATTGGACATACCAGTTAAGTTTCCTGACTCTAGGTACAAGTTCTGCCATTTTAAACTCAAATATTTTAAAATATTCCATTTTTACCTGCGATTAAAGCAAGTCTTATTAAGTCATATTACATACGGCAAGATATTTTTTCCAGTTTCTCACTTAATCTTACACTTTGAACTGCTCTCTAGAAAAAGGTAGCAGCCCATAATTTCATTCTGGTAATTTTTCATAACAAGATTTTTAAATCAAATGGAGTTTGAGAGATGGCCTTATTGATCACATGATACACAAGAAAAAATAAATGCTCTTCAGGAAAGATACATTTTATTTCCATTTTTAATCTTTAAATTATTTTTATTTTGTATTGTCACCATCACAAATCACATGAAATGTTTGTGTCAAGACCTTTCTATTAAGAAAAACACGCAAACATCAGCAAACTCACTTGACTCAGTGAGAAAAACATTCTGTATAAAATAAAAGCTCTAGATTTACTATGTCATGAATACTGTCAGAAACTTTTGTTCTCTAATGGTATCATGAATGTGACATGTCATGTTATAGTCCAATTTCTTTAGTTCATTTAATTAAGCAGGGATGAACAAGTTTTATCTTTGTGGATAGTATTTTCAGGGAAAAAAAAATCCAAAACAGTAGATATTTTTCATGGTATCATCCCTGGCCTTAAAGCACTTAGATAAAACTTCTCTTCAGCCAGACCACCCACATTTAAATTTATATACAGTAGACTGCAATGGCCAATGAGTGTTTGGCTTTACTTCCAAATACGACACTTCTGACATTACTTGGCTATGAGTTTGGTAGTTGTCATCTGAGACTCACAAAAGGAACGTGCAAATTTCATGAAAGAATCTGATAACTGACAAGCTCCTTATCTCCAATATTCTTTCCTAAACTGGAAATTCTTAAAATTTTTGGTCTCAGAATTCTACAGGTCCAATCATCATGAAGTCTGCCCTGCTTAAGCACCCAGTAAATACCTTTGGAAAAAAATCTAAGGATAAAATGCACTCTTAAGTGTAGAAATAATGTATTTTAAAGTACATAATGATTGTAAGGTACATTCTCGTACAATCCAGTTAAAAATCAATGGTGTCTCCAGTTCCGTAAGTCCCTGAGAGGACTAAAATCGAGAGAGTGAATATTTTGAAAGAACCTGGAGTATTTTGGAAAGCAAAGGTGCCAAAATATAGAAAATGAGCTTTTAATTCATAGGTACAAGCAATCCTTTTGACTCAGTATTTCTGAAAATTATCTGAAAAATCTAAGCTATTGCGTACAGGAAAACTCATTTCAGCACTTACACAGTAATTCTCTCATCCTGTAACCATCAAGTCTTCCCCACTAACATGGATTTTTATTTCAGTAGTACAAATAGGTATGTTAACTATTAAAATAGACTTTTTAAAATGTACTCTGATCTTCTCAAATARGTGAAGTAATGCCTGCAAAATATTTTGAGAAAAAGTAACATTTGTTTACCCATATACAGTATGTCAAGATTCAGGATGTCTTCCTTAACCATCCCTTTGTCATTTTATATAATTTCTTCATACTGTAAGTTACAGATTTTTTTGCTCCTAAAAAAAAAAAAAAAAAAAAAAAAAAAAAAAAAAGAAAAGAAAAGAAAAGAAAAAAAGGAAATACCAATAATTAGAAAGATTAACTCAATTGTTATGTTCTTTTACTACTTCTTTATGGTCTCTGTTACTACTTTAACTAAAATATTTCTGTGGAAGAATGACAATAGCCTGATTCACCGTTGCAGACATGTAAATAACTTTCTTCTCACATACATATTACAATAAATAATGACACTTTTAATAGCATTGAAGCATGCAAAATGGTATAGACTTGGTCCATTCTGAAGCCCTGATGATAACGTTGTAAAAGAGCACAAAGGTATAGTGACTCAAGATAAAACTCTCAACCAGTACTGATAAAGTCAAGTAATTTACATTATTGCTCCTAAATGCTAAAGACACAAAGACTTTTAAACCATCCATATGTACTGCAGATCCTCAAACTGGAGGATATAATATGTTTTTCAAGCAGTTTATGCTCTTAATGCCACGTAGCACATCCAGTCAAGGAGGACTGAACCTGGCATGGCAACGGATGCCAACAATCTAATGGATTTGTATTAAGCAGCAAGACATCTGCACAGGACTGTGTAGTTAACTGTAGGCTGTTAAGTGTGCAGGTTAATTAGCAGCCCACATCTGCGAGAGGAATCAAGTCACTGAGGCATTTCAACTTTTGAGCCAGGAGCCTGCCACCAGATTTCTCAGATTACATTAGGCCTGATCTTCAGGAACTATAGCTGTGCCCAAGCCACGAGGCCAAAATTTGACAGGATAACGAGGAAAAAAAGAGAGACACAGAGGTGAAATAGAATACAGCCAGAATAAAAGAACAATTTGCTCAGGCAAGACAAGCATAGTCTGCACAACTGGCACACAACAAGCTTTATGCTTCCAAATCCTACTTTACCAATTTCTTCCGTTAACCAGATTTTCTAAGGCTAGCTTGATGCTATACACCAAGTGTAAGAGGCCCACTTAACAACTTCTGCAGTAAGATTTGAACAAGCATCTCCTTGAGTCTCATCTTCATTAAATGTAATCAAACAGCAAACCACCAAAAGCTTTCCAAATTTAGTTATAGCCTTTGAAAAAAATAAAAATAAAAAAAAAATCAGGGCTTTGCTATTCAAAGGCTTGTGAATTAAAAGGAAATGGAATATAGTGGTACTCCTCAGCCACAAAATGTGCTGCTGGCTCGTGGGGCAGATCTCTGTTCTGGTCTCATCAACTTGTAAAGTACATTATAAGCTCCTTGAATATTTTGTTATTGCCTCATCCTAAGTAACAGCAGCTGCCATTTCATCACTGAGAGAATAGCACATCTGCAAGAGAGTAAGTCTACAAGACTTAAATAATGAAATTAATCTGCATTCTTAGGTAAAAAGTGATAATACAGAAATGATCATAAGTCTGAAAAAACAGATCAGTAAGGCATATACCCAGGTGAACTGAAGTCTCCTGACAAAACGAGAGAAGGAAAAATTACCATGAGATGACAACAAATGACTATAATTTGGCAACACTACCAATCTTGGATACATACCACGGACATCAGCGTGACCCTCGTCACAATGATGGCAGCCTGTCCAGCTTCGCATCATAGCAGCCTGCCTGTCACTTGTTTACAATAAGCCTCCTATTAAATTGGAGTAGCTGCAATATTCTAGCATTGCCTTCCAACAACCCACAAAAAATTTCATCAACAATGAACTTCGGTAAATACCATACCATTTCATTAGACCTACAATGAAGGAAGACGTTTCTCAGTTTTCACAGCGAAGCACAAGGATTCTGCCACAGCCATTGCTTCAAAATTTGTATGAATTTTAAATACAAAGGGATTGAGGATAACTCCTTTGCAAATTGTGAAGCTCACCTTTGGTCAAACAGTCCATAAAGTTCTACCAGAGACGAGCCTTCTCTTACAGGTGTAGACTAAGAAGGACACAGCCTTTTGCTGGATTCCATCATACAGTATTTAGAAACTTAAAAACAAATACTGTTAGTCCTGGCATTCCAGCAGGGTTCTGAGGTTCTAGCCAGTTAAGCTACTCTTTTTTTTTTTTTTTCTTTTTTTTCTATTTTTTTGATAAAACAAATTAAAAGAACAGTGTAACTTTTCCAACTACAACAAAATATAATGAATCCTTACAAATTCAAGGATGAAAAATACAGGTTTTAATGCTGCACAAGCAGCTTTAATTTTGTCCCTTACAGGCACAGATATAGTCCTGATGTATTATACTTATTACAGATTTTATGGTTATTTAATAGAACAGCCTTTACCTGACAAGACTGACTGAAAAGTCCACACAAGTAATTAAGCCAAAAAATCACATACAGTACGACACACCAGAACCCAGGAAAGATTTTCTGAAATAAACGAGGAAGTCTGACTCAGAGTTAACCATCTACTACATTGCACTTTTGGAAAAAGAGATATAGTAATATTTGATTAAAAAAAATAGAAGGTACTCAAATGAAGATAAAAAGACAAATAACCTTTTAAGTGAACAATACTCTGATTATTAGTAGCCTAGAGTCCCATGAAGTCAAACAAGCGTGAGATAACAGGAAAAAGAACATTCTCAAAGCATGTGATAGAGAATAAAAAGCCTACCATAATAAACATGCTGGATACAATCAGTTTTATGCTTCTAGTGTATCTGACTGCAATTTAAACAAACTGAACTTTATGTTTTGTAAGGAATCATACATACAGATACTTTATAGAAGCCTGTGCCTTCCACAGGTATGCTCAAACTTTATGTACTTAATAGGTTTTTACTAATGGCAAACACGCAAATGACATCATCATGTTATTTTTCCTGCAGTAGCTCAAATAACAGTAAGTAATCATGTAAATTCTAGAGTGTTTCAGTTATCTGCATTACAATTACATTCAGTATAAGAATTCCAGTCACAGAATAAGGCCAAACTGTGCTTAGCATATACATGGAAGAAGCAGTTCTGATCTCAAAGGTTAAAAATTACCTGTATGACTTTGATAACTACTGTCCAATCTCCTAGGTACTATACTTTGAGGATACACTCCCTCCAGCACTGAAATTGCTTTGCAAGGATCAATGTTGTTCTGCCATTCGAATGAAGTCAGCATATTTTTTGAATAGAGGTATAACATGGCAAATGAACAGCAACACAGCTGACATAGCCCTGTAGGACAGTAATTAACTGTGCTGGCACTGTAGCTTCCAAGTCAGCTTGTTCTAAGAATTTGCCAACCCATTCTGCCTCTTGCAACAGCTCAGTGTTAGGAGATTTCTCATCTTAATATTTCCTCCCTGCAGGGAGTACTCTACTGAACTCCACCCACTAGAGCTTTCAACCAGAGCCTTATGTAATAAGATGCCTAAATTTCTGCCCTAGCCCATTATGCTACAAAGCAAAATACACGTTTATGCATACAGCTGGTTTCTTATAGCAGCCCTCAGGGTGATGAGTCACATGTATAGTAAAAGTTAATGGTCATAATTATAGTTCAGTCTCAGAATCTGAAGCAGTCGGACCACATAAAATGTCTTTCTACTTTAGCTATGAATCTATGACTTGGTGGTTTCCATCTCCCCTTTAGATTTTTCCACTATATGATACAGAACAAAGACCTAACACACAGGGAATTAAGACCACAAAATTTCACTGTAAATGTAAGTTGTATCTGGTTTTGGTTAAGGATCTCRTGTTCCTTTTTTTGGAACTGTGTTATATTATAGCCAAGTTACTATCTTACCGGTCCCCCAGAATTTTTCTGTAGTTATACCTGGATGTAGCACTCTTTCTTTTTAAAAAGAAAGACTAATACATATAGTGCAGCAGTACAGTGGAGGTAAATATTTATATACTATTCGTTTGTCATGCACAGACACATATTTACAGTGAAGTGCAATGGTATGCAATATTAGCTYAGGACATCACTTATTGCAGCATCTACTGATTTTTTTTTTTAACTATAAAGAACAGTCTTTTATATATAATACTTCCATGAAGAAAAGATTATATAAAGATACCAATTCTTTGAAAGTTATTCAGAGCAGCTACAAGCATTTGTGTTAACTCAAAAAGGATCTCAAATAATTGCTTCAACTGATAATTTAATTTGTCATATTTTATTTACAAAACGTTTCCAAGGCTTGCAGTGTTCCCTTGGTACGATACAAGAAAGAAATCGAAGCTAAAAAAGTACCAACATCTCCTTCAGAGGAGCTAAACATAAGAACTTCAGACTTAGTTTCCAAAGACCATGCAGACTCTGGTTGTGTGGGAAAATAAATCAAATGATGGTGCCATCTCTAATGGGAAACAGAGAGACAACCTCACCACAAACTTGAAAAAAATATACAGGCACATCAAAAACTAAATAGGCATTTAACAACAAACAAAAATACAAAACTTGAGCCCAACTTTAAAACCACATTAACAAAGAAAGATGAAAAAAAGTTCTCTTAAATGGATGGAAATTCTTTATTTTGACTGTGTTTCTTTCCAGTATTAGCATACTATCTCAGTAACAAGTATTCCTGATCTAACTTTCAGTTTAGCACCATACTGTACATTGGACTGCAATGTTACAGATTTTTTTTTTTTTTTTTTWAAGGGATCTAACAGTCAGCTAAGGAAATCGTTTTGTGTTCCCCATAACAGTTCAAGAAGAATGATGGCCGGATAACAAGAACTAATTCTTTCACAAACAGCATTAGGACAAAAGTTACCAGGAATGGAAAGAAAAAACAGGCAGAGCTTATTTGATGGAGCTACTAATTTCATGATTTTCATAATTTTCCTGTATTTTAGTTAATTTTCTTAGGCACAGAACAGAAGAATAAAAAAAAGAGTCACAATACTTTTCTTATAGTCTCTACTAGAAAGTATGAAATATTGCTTAGGAGGACAAAACATTAGACAAGATAGGGTTGAAGAATACAAAAAATAAAGTGTCCTTAGAGATTAAATCTAATAGCAGAACGCTTTCCTGTAATAGACATTTACTGTATGGTTTAAGCAAGTAATTTCTACGGATGAGTCACAGTTCTGTATGTATGACACAGTATGTATATTATCTGAGAAAAGCCTAAATAAATGGCAATGCAGCTGAACAGCATTAATGACTGCCCTCTAGTGACAAATATTTTAAATTAAGAAACTGCAATCAGGAGACCTTTATTAGAAGGTACAGCAAGATTTCAGCTAGATTCAATCATACTTTTTCTCTATTTGGAGAAAAATATAAAACAAATATAAGCAAAATGCTTCTATTAATTCACTTGTAAGTCAATGGAAATCCATCATCATCCTAAATTCCACTGGAGATTACTGAAGATTATACAAACCTTTAGAGTCAAGGAAGTGCCAGAAACCGTCCTTTTCCAAATAGAACTCATTGCCCTAAGCACATAATCTTTGAGTAACCCCAAAAGATCAATCCTGAATTCTGTTGCTCATGGGTTTGGCCAGATTCTGGTAGAAGTGCATAAATATGCTTAAAAAGAAAAAAACAAAACCATGCTAAAAATAATAAAACTAAACTTTTCCCAAGGCTCTGTAAAATTGAGTTCACGCTTGAGGCAAAAGTTCACAATAGGTTTGCTTTACCTTAAATCAAACTCCAAAAGAACTGTTTCCAACGCTAAAAGCACTGGTGGAAAATACCCTGTTTAAACATACTACTCTATTTACCTGGCTGAAGATAACTAAAGCAAAAAACAATGCCACTATAGTTATACAAACTAAAAAGTAGCAGTGAAGATGAAAGGAAGAAAAGACATTTCAAGAGTACTCAGTTTCAGGTGTACAAAGAGAAACTGCTGTAAAAATTACAAGTCGTATTAAAACGTGCATTAGAACCTTTCCAAAGTCCTAGTAACAATAGAGGCTTTATAGGATTTGCTGAATCACATAGATAACTCCACAAGAGGAGTTAATGACTCCCACAGGTTGTTTCCTGTCTATCAAAATTTAGACAGATGAAGCAGCATAATATGATAAAGATAACTGCTTTTATTCATAGTACTGCAGTTACACATGAACAGCTTTACTCCCCAGWTCAGTTAGCACTGAATTCAGGTATGAAAACACTTTCTCCTCTGTCCTTTCCCAAATTCTTTTGCTCTACAAAATCTATCATCCGTGGGTTTAAAAAGAAATAGGTTACAAGCTGGTACTTCTAGAATAGATATTCCACAGTACCAAAAGTCTTGACCATTAGCAGGCAATTTTGAAAAAAAATATATATAAAAGAACAGAAATGTCACTTATTTTGTTGGAGACCTTACCTTAGAAAACCATACAAAAGTAATATACTTGTTAAAAAAAATTTTGCTTTTCCCAGATGGACTTATATCCTTAACCTCCTCCAACTACTAAACAAAACTAGGCAATAGCTCTATTTCTTGTAGTTAATAAAACCAGACTGTTAAAAGACACATATAAAAAGAAGTCAGTCAACATACAAAGTACAAGCATTCCTACATACTTTACTCAGCAGACCACTTATGGTCCCAAACACTGCAACCTGTGTTTCTTTTAGAGGGGGCAGGCAGTATAACATGGAACAGTCACCAATTTTAACACTAAATAGCAAGTAAAGAGAAGCTGTAGAAATCTGGATAAGAAATAGGAATGTATACGCTTGCTTTTTAAACCAACAATGGCATCATTTAAATAGAATTGCTTTTATGGAAAAAGGAATACGTATGAAAGAATCTAGACAGTGATTTGAGCAACTTCAAGCAAGCAGCAAGGATTTCTGACTTTGCCGAGATTAAGATAACCTCCTGATCAAAGTCTTGTTTTGGTTAATGAAACTCATGCCTTAAGTCTTTCGTTTAAACTTAGCTGCAGGTTTGGGGTTTTTCTTTTCCAAGTTTTAAAATCAGGGCATCTTAAAATGAAATCTATTCCAGACCTCAGAAAGACAGAATGGAGCTTCAACTCTGGAGCTGGCAGTAACTTTTGCTCAATTAGGAAGACTTTGGAAGCTGAAAAACATTCGCAGTTTTCCCATGTTTCTAAACAAGCAAATCATATTTCCCCTTTTATACGTTCTCTCATATGACTTTGTAATTCTAAATCTTGTTCTGAAGTAGCTCATTTTTATACAGTAATATACGGTGTTCACCACATATAGGGTCACATAGGAATACAGGATATATTTGAAAACACCACCCGTCTTCTCATCCAGGACAAAAGCACCAGATCCTTTTAAGTTCTCTCCCTCAAAACTCAATCTCTTATTTTATAATGATATAATGTAGTATTGATATCTTAYGTGGATCACAATGTATTGATTATTTTGGGATCTACTCACATGTAGAAAGCCAAAAGCAATTATGAAGTAATTTTATTAATGCAAAAAGAGCAGAGCCAGTGCACATTAGCCAGTTCTGGCCCACACACAAAAAATATAAAAAAAATTTAAGTCATGTACCCCCAATTGCTTTTGACATTTTAAAGTTTTTCAGTATCATAGAAAGCAGAAATATCTACTTTCAACATTTTCATTAGACATCCAAAAAGCTCATTCTCTAAACTCCTGTAAAAAGACAGTTTTGAGGTCCTTTAATTTTACTTTGTAAAATCAGAAGGCCTATGTGGATAGAAATTACACACATTCTTACCAGCTGTTAGTACTGTTTTAGCGCTCTGCACTAGACTGGAAGATCTCACAATTCCTGAAATGCCTGTAGACAGAAACACACAACAGATGTTATCCATCTTAGCAGTTTTGAGGGGTTTTATCCTCCAACATAAAAAAAAAGAAATATTTTCCCAGGTGTACAATCAAGCCAGTCTGAAATTAAAACTTAAGTTGAGAAATGGTATTTTTAGTTTGCTTTGTCATACTAATTGAAAATATTCACTGTTTTATATTTATTTGTTATTTTAACTTATTTTATATGTAACATGCAAAAAAAATTAGTATTAAAACAGTTATCAACCTAGTAGGAATTGATCCAATCTTCCCACTATTTCTCTACTAAGATGATTAATTACAAGTGGTTCAGAAGTTATGTTTCAGCTCGGAATTGGTATTTTAACTTTCAACACCAAAACAATTTATATTTTTGTTTACTTCAATATAAAATTGGAATTTTGCACTTCTTCAGTCAAGTAGAAATGCCTATATTGTTCAGTATTTGTCCGGCTTAATTAAATCATCAGCTTTCAGAGGTAATGCTCATTTACCACTTTGTATTGTGGCACACTCAGTTCCTATGGAACTATTAATGCAATAGTATATAAACTATTTTTAAAATGCTTTAATAAGTTTTATCTGTTCTAATGCATTTTTAAAGGCATGCAGACTTGTGTGAAACAAACTTACTGGATATTAATGAATACTTCAAAAATGCAGAAAAACATCAGTCCCAAAGTTAATCTTCCAAACTACAAGTTATTTTTCTGCATTAACCAGAATGTAGAATGTAATTTCTAATATTATTTTCGAAACCTTCTCTCAAAGCTACTTCTATAATCAAGAACACAATTTAAGGAAATCCATGCACAAGAGAAATATTTCATCTGAAAAAATAGATTGTTTTTATTCTACAAATCATGTTGAGCTAATCAATCATCTGAGAAAAGAGTAATTCTTCAACTTGAATAATCCTTTTAGTTTTTCAGGGTTACAAAAATGGCTTCTGCTGTTCTTTATCCCCATTTTTGAACAAGAAAATTCCTTTGGCCACAATARTGGAACAGGGGTTTTGATTTGTTCTTCTAAGAGTATAAACTGCTTGGCTTGAGAAGACTAGATCTACCCAGTGTTTTGACACTGAATTTCTTTGTGACTATGGATAGCCCACAGTCACACACCCTGCAAAAACATAACCATAAGGGTAGTTAGGTCAGGGTGGACAAATCAGAGTAGGTAACTCACAAGCATTACAGCTTCTGCCCCAAGGCTGAACTACTATCACATTATTATTATGTTCCAGCCCTACTGGCACAAGAGCTAACACTGATTGACATGACAGAAGCTGGACACCTCAGATGTCCAGATGCAATTGATCCCCCAGCCTGTCTACAGAGAACTGGGACTCTCATGAGTTGTTACTTCCCCATTAGAAATCRGCTCAAGACTTCCCTCCTCACTTGGTTTGTGTCTGGGGCTCTCAAGCAGGTGAAGAGTTTCAGTTGTGCTCATGGAGCCTGCAGAATTGGCCATCTGTAATTAATATGTGTCAAGTTCTTTAAAGATGTGAAAGACTGCAAAAATACTGAACATTTTTATTTATCTGCAGAATCTCTGCAGAATAATAAAGCTGCAGATTGGTATCTGCAGCATAAGCCTTCATCCCTCAGCTTGCTTGTACAAAGTAGTCTTGCCTAAGACAAGCAATCTGTGGTAAGTGGTGCTGCAATCTTTTCCCTCAAAGCTTGCGGTCTCTGCCAGAGTATCACATATCTGAACTCTGTCAACTTGAAAAGGTAATACCAACAAGCTCGAAATAACTTAGTAATGCAAGGTACCATAAGTAGGATATATAGCTTAATATTGTAGTGAGTCATGTCAGGCAATGAAATACTGAACATATAAATAACAGAGAGAGTTAGATAGTCTAAGTAGTTTATGTTACATCCTAAGGACTGTTCTTTTCAGGATTAGAAACAAAATTCATACCTTTCTATATCAGTAGGAATGCTATTTGATAGTACTTCAGAGAACCTGTTTGCAATCAAACCAACCCCAAAACATGCCTTTTGGAATGCATCTAATATTATCTTCCTGTCATCTTCCTTCTCTCTCAATCATCCTCCTGAATTGGAAGAACATATATAATAAATCTTTACATCTATCACGTCTTAAATGAGATTGCAGATACTGACATAAGCCTACCTTGGTGTACCACAAATCCACAATCAGGGTCATGAGCAACTTGCATTAAAATTTCTTCCACGTCTCTGTTTTTTCCAGGGGGGTCTACCAGAGAAGTTATCTTTTGCTGTAGAGTCCTTGGCAAAGCCATTAGTTGTGTGAATTGACCTTCTGGACTTTTATCAATCTGAGTTTTACAAAAGATAAGACAGTAAGAGCACACAGTGTTAGCAAAAACCATTTTCTTCTCACAGAGGTCACAAAAGTCTTTTGGCTACCTTTGGTCTACGATAAAGCTTTGGGAGCTGCATATCTCAAAATCCACTATTTCACATGCAAAAGTCACTGACAACAATAATGAAAGCTCCTCATGCACTGGAAAAGGCTCAGTTCTGAATCTGAAGAATGACCCAACGGAAAGTTGCTGTTTCTTATCCAGGGAAGATTCAGTATACACAACATCTTGCTGCCTCTGTAAGCAAATTATCATGGAAATTGTACCATTTCTGTTCTGTTCAATTTCCTTTGAAAATATAAGTACATTATAATGAAAAAAGTGGTCCCAAAAGACCACTTATCTCAGTGTTTCTTCTGCTGAATATAATCATACTATATATCCAGTACGTATGCATTTAAAGTTTAGTTTGAAAAACATTTTTTCTGCTGTAAACTTAAACCACATCTGGTTTGAATAATTTGAAAGAAACATTTATTCCAAGTTTTCCAGTCTAAACCAGAAATTCAATGACCCTTTTCTGAATACAATGATACCAACATGTGGGTCTCTACACATTTACACAAAACGTGAGCAACAAGTACTGAAAGAAAGCATAATGGAGCAGATCTCTCCAAATCAGAGGAAAATATTAAGAACTAGATTCCTCCCACACAACCTTTTAGAAATTTCATGGAAACATCAGACAGGATTCTAGTTGCCCTATACTCCCTCTAGTCAATGGGGAGAAAATGATATCCAGATGAATCACCCACTGAATACACGCGGAGCTGACAATGAGCAGGCTCCTAACATTATGTGGGAGGAATCCACGCCTAAGCCAGAACTGTAAAGTTTAGTGTCTGCCTTCAATTGTTTTTGAGGAATCTATCTAAATCTATCTAAAGATTTTTCTTCTGTAATTATGAAGACACACACTTTGGGTGGGGGGTTGCTATTCTGTGTTAAACAGTACTCCAGATAGTTGTCCTTCAATCCAAGGAATGAAAGCAAATATCCACAGCAAGGTGTAAAGAATAAAGTATTAAATCACTTTGCTCAAAATTAAAACAATAGCATTTAGTCAACCACTTCAGTGATTAACATGGAATTGCAAACAGATTTATTATCCCACAACATATTTATATTATGCTACTAGGTTTTACATACATGTAAGGTAACAGAGTGTTATTCTAACTAGTTATCTTCTTGGGGACAGTATCATCAGTTATGTTCAAGATTCATTTAAAATACTTTTACCATTAAGGAGTTCACAAGCCTGATAAGAAAACTGGTAAGCCTGATAAAACTGATAGAAAATACACAGACAGCTGCAATATAACATTGACTTGCTCATACTGTACTCCAAAGTGCTGTGGTAGAACTATTCCCATACTCAAGCTCGCTTACATTTAAAACAATTTATGAGATAATTAACAGAGTGCCCTGAGAATAAAGAGACAATGCATGCTATCTGTAACTTAGTATTGAAATGTATGCCACAGTTTAATATTTGCCCAAGTACATGCATACTACAATAAAAAAAGAAAAATTGCTATTGGACCTCTGAGATGCAGCACCCCTAATTGCTATTTTTCATTTATACCTTATGCCACAGAAATGGAACTCAGGGCACCATCTATCTTGGACATCTGTTTCCTGAACGCTAGGAACATTATTTATTGAGTATGAGTATTTAAATACAACGTCAGAATTTCATTTGAGCTTAGTCAACTGAAATTTATAACTAGCACTCTAGGTTTTGTTAGACATGCAGTTTTTGGTTGCAGAAAGTTGCACCTCTAAGTTATGGCCTAATCTTTTTAACACTAAATGAAAGTTTGTGCTTCACTTCCTATGCTGTTGTTTCCATATGGTAGTCATTAAGTCACACATTTTAAAATTATCTTCCCTTACTTCCTCGCTAGGGCTCTATTCCTATGGCCATTCTCAAAGAAAATGAACACTAGTTATCACACAGGCAGAAACTGATATTTAGGGCAAGTTTTCAGGTTGCATATTTAACTAAGCAATATAAAAATAACAAATAGCAGGAATATTAACTACAACTTCTCATGYTGGCATATGGCATAATTCTTCCTTTTGTCTATGTCATAAAATACTTCCACTTGTTTGTTTTAGAAATGTATTGAAGAAAACCACTTGCCTCTAACCTTCCCAGATGGTGCTTATATACCACTTGAGGGCAGTCCTGTAATATGTTACTGTACAGCTTCTGAAAATGAGGAACACTAGGTTTCACTATGTTCTGCACCTTTGATTTGTCTTCTCCTATTATCATTCTGAAATCACCTAGAAAAATAAAGAAAACTAGTTAATTCACTAGGTAAAAATTGAAAACAAAGCAGGAGAATATAACAGAAACCTAGATGGTACAAAGCTGCCATTTACAACTCTATTCTCCAATCATACCTATGCCTATGTATTCCACAATAAGGTTCACTTAATAGTAAAAAATTCAACTATTCAAATACCTTTGAGCACAGAAAATAAGGTTCAGAACTGTGATGCAGCCTCTGCTATGTTGTAATAGCATCAGCTCACATATACCACAGACATATCCACATTTTCACTTGGACAAGAAAAAATTCAGCCGCCACATCCAGCCTTGAAAGCAGGAAAATGATCATACACCACTTTGAATAGGTTACCAAACAGTATTTGGTTGACTAGCCACAGTAATTTTTATCCAGAAGCAAACAACCTTTAATTCGCTAAGCTGAAAGAAAATAACTTGCATTGTCTCTGCATTTCAAGGACAATACTTGAAGCACAGCTCACAGCTCTCGTGGTCAGATCGCAAGGTCACAATTCCCTCTTAGTTGAGCACTTCGTTAGTAGTTTCAAAAAACAACTTATTTCTACACCAGTATTACTTCAGTTACCCTCACACTTCCTTTCCTGATACCTGACTGAAAAGTTTCACAAAGTATCAGTGAAAAAAGACAGTCTGCAACACAGCAATTAGCTAACTGTATCAGATACTACCCTGCTTCCAGAATCACCAAACAGTACTTAGAGGCTCAGGGCAGCACAGATCAATAAGTATCTTGAATCAATTCATTTCACCACCTCCCACATCCAGGAGACAAATGTTGTTGTAAGGTGGCAAATTACTGGTATCAATTTAGTTTACTTCAAAACAACCTAACGAGCAAAATTAACAAACTCTTCCTGTGCAAGTAGCACTGTTGCACTGCTCTCAAGATTTATATATAAAAAAGGGATAAATATTTTCAAAATCATGAAAGACTCTTTTCAGCAGTTATGTTCCAAGGAGACCGATTAAAGAAATGCATAAAATCAATTTTATCTACAGGTATTCCCCTTGAAAAGTTTAAGTCTTACCAGAATGGATGCAAAATAAAATATCCACAACTACATCACGGACAGACCTTTTCTTTAACATTTCTAACTGGAAGGCTTACTGCTTAAGCTTTATTCATGCACAAAAGCCAATTTCAACATCTTACAGCACGGTAACTGATCTCTCACTTTTATAGTTAATAACATTGTTTCAAACGATACATATAAAATATCTCCTTCACTTGTGATCAATGAGAGTATCATGACATTCCTAGGCAGATTTCAGGCAGACAAATACATAGCCATGTAGCAAACATGCCTGGCTAGCAACTTGTGGCTATCACACTATTACTGCCCTCTCTATCATCACCCTCAAATAGCTAATGATTCAGGTAAAAAGCGGTTAAATTTGGAGGTGGGGAATATTTCAATTCGTAGAATCTTAGGAGCATCCCARGCATATTCCGCTAATATTCTGCATGAATGCACTAATATTGCATCTGCATGAATATTGCATTCTACATGAATGTACTAATATTCTGCATGAATGCAGAGCAGACTGCAAGAACATCTAACTACAGAAAGAGTACAACACAATGAGCAGTAAGACTTGTTAGCGAAACCAAGTTGCAGCCTGTAAAACTCCACTTACATTTCTTTTTTAAGACAAGGCACACACTTCCAGGGTAAGAAAACAACAAAAAAGAAGTTTGGGGGCTTAGTCCTTCCTAGCTATTAATTCTTGCATTTTGATATAAGCAAGAAAGTCTATATGAAGTATGACTCAGACCACACATTTATAGTGACTTCACTATGGATATCAGCATTAAATACTAATATTTAGTTACACAACAATAACCAATTCTGCTGTAAGAATAGTGTAGAGTCATTTGGAATAATTTCTTTCTTTCTTTGGGTTCAGTTTTTTTTTTTTTTTTTTTTTTTTTTTTTTTTTTTTTTTTTTTTTTTTTTTTTTTTTTGCTCCTTTTATATCTAAAGAAAGGAAGAAATTCTTTCCCCCTCCCCAAAAAAAGTCAAACAACCACCAGTAGATAAGCGGTAAATATACATTGAAGAATCATAATTTGGACCTTTCATTCAACTAAATGACCTTAACCACAGCACATGTAAAAAGTAAGAGGTAACAAATCATTAGTCTGACTATGGGATGAATTAATATTACACAACAAGAATGTAAAGAATTTCTTAACACTTCTGAACTGTTAGAAATAAAATACAATCCATAAAAATATAAACAAAAAGTTATGACTTGACCATATTCAATCAATCATCAACACTCAGTTGTTTGCAATACAAGTGGGTATAAGAAAGGTTTATATCTATCTATTCTTATTTTCTATGAACAAGCAGAATTACTGTTTTCAAGATACTGTAACGCCATAGTAAATACAGTTATTGTAGCATGCAATTCTGTAGGCCAAAAACAAGACAGCAGAAGCTCGTCTTCGGTGAAATTCACGAAAAAAAAGTCGAACTGAAGTGCAGAATCAAGTTCCTTACCGCATTAGAGTATATTAACAGGCAGTGTTACTATGCTTTCCTATGCATTAAACTTCCTACTATTTCAGTTTTGTACATGTGGTACAACACCTCCAACTATAGCTTTACCCCTCAGACACTTTAAATACCATATACTAACCAGAATAGGAGAGTCCTGCAATTTGCATATAGAGGTCTTCTTCAGAGAAACTTTCTGGTAACATGAGAAAGGCTGCTGTGACTGCGCTCTTCAGATTGCTAACAAGAGCAGCTTGCAGCTTGCCATTCTCATTTTGTGTCAATATTTTCACCTGAAAAAAATCATAGTAGTTAGAAGTAAGACTTCAGGAAAGTACTACTGAAGATAGAGCTAGAAATGTTACTCAATCCAACATAAAAAACAAAAAAAATTAAGATTATTTCCTATCATTATGTTACAATAAAAATCAGACCATCTACCCATCTACTTTTTTTTTTTTTTTAAACACAGTGGAAACCAACAACACCTTTTAAGAATTAACAGACTGCTACAAAAGGCTATTTTTATAAACAAATACAGAGATGTTATAAGCAACAGTCATTATCTAACCTCTGAAGAGTTATTCATCTTTTCATATTTATAAATTTAGGATTAATCAAAATAGGAACTCTGAATGCWTCAACAGAAACATTTCACATGTGTTTAGGCAATATGAAAAAAAGTAAGTCCACTACCATACTGAAAGAGAATGGAAAAAAAAAAAAAAACCAGCGAAAGAAGGAGCTTTTCCTATTTATCTTCATTCTAACTTCCCTGCCCCCCTCCTTTTAATAGAATATAGTAATCTAGAACATAAAAATGTACTGGAGTAAAACACAGCTCTTAAGAACTTCATGCAGAAAGCTATTATTACAGAACATTAGACTGATAAAGCCAGTCTGGTTTGTAAGATGGCTAACTATGCTATTTCAGAAATGATTCTCCAAAGAACACTTTTGAACTCCGATTGTGAGTTTCTATTCTTTTTAAATGTTCTAGCTGGCAATACTGTCTTGCTTTACCTATAAAAAGTAGGTTCTTAATACTTGTTTACTCTGAATTACCTCAAAACTAAAGTTCTGCTGGCAGTTACCAACAAATGCATCCAACTCTTGTTCTCAACAAAGAAACTCAGGAGTGTGCAAATGAACTGCATTTCTCTGAAGCTCTGGCCCCATATCTACCTGAAACAGCTAAGGCATCTTATCAAGAAACAGTTTTTCATTGAGAATGTGAACACTTATAAATGAAAGGAAAAAAAATTGAACCTAGATTCAATAAGGAACACAAGGGAATCAGATACAGGTGCGACACAAAACTCTTGCAGAAAGAACATCAACAAAGCAACGTCATTGTTGACTRTTAATATATTCAGAGCTTAATCTTTAATTAGAATTAAGTATTTAAGAGTAATAACACTAGAACAGTAACACAATTTGATTTGCTGGTAAATATAACAGCATACAGGCTGCTCTTTTCACTCCTTCTGCACTGAAGCTTGGTTTTGTCTACCATCAAATCTATGTAAAACTCTGGAATGGGTCCTGAGTGCATTTCTTTAAAATGTTTCTCTTTTTTGTTTTTCATTTTAAAAATATGACTTAATTTCACAAATGAACATTCAAAAATTCCTCCCAACTCTTCTGCACAYTACTTTGTATTTTCTAGCATTAAAACGGAAGACACTTATCAAGCACATTAAGCTACAATAATTTTATCTGCCACAGAACCTGGAGTAAATCTGACTCCCTCAAAAACCATCAAAAATTGAATGCATACAGACTTGTTTAAATAAGAGCCAATAAACAACATATGCAGATTATGAGAATAAAATAATAATTAAAATCTCATCAACTAATTCCACTGTTTGCATTTTCATAGCTTGCTGCTACAAGGAAACCATAATGAAAGACTCGATGGAAAAAGTCTGTGGCACCTCAAGCAATAGCTCAAACTGCTATACCTGAGGCTAGCCTTGGAAATAGGAGTATACGTGGGACACGTTCTAAAACACCAGAGCAAAAGCTTTTTAAAATGTGAAACTCAGAAATGCTATTCCTCCTCATGGAGGACTTAAAGACTTGCTTTTGTGAAGTGAAGGGAATAATCTCCTTTGCTGAAAATACTCCCTAACATCAGGAAGCTCAACATAATTTCAAAGGGAAACAATACTCTGGCTTCAGAATTTAAATGTATGGAACACTGCAGTAGTGATGCTATTTATGAAGAAATTTCCAACAATTCAGACAGCTAGACAGCTCCCAGGAAAACAGAGTATAACATTAAGCACTCAAGCATGACAAGAATGAGTATTGATTCTTGCTGTGGTAAGTCTGAAATAACCTCAAAGTAAATGAAGGCTTTTTCACAGGACAGAGAACTTAAGACCATAAATATTTACTGTACCGCATTATATGAGATGGAAAAAAGAGCACAGCTTGCYCTGGTTTTACAGTATACATAAAATTCATCCAGCTAACACTATACCCGAGATTTTAAAATTAAATTTCATAAATAAGCATGACTCCCAAGTAGGACATGCACTACTTCCACCGCTAGAAAATCTGTACACAAGAAACTACAAGTGTAGTTGTGTACAGAAAGATACTTACAGCCAATCAAGAAGAAAATCTCATTACAGAACTAAAAGGTTTCAAAAGCACTATTACAGTTTGCCATTAAGCCACATCAGCACTCTGCTAAATATCACACAAGTAAATGAATCCTCTTTCAAAAAAAAWTTTTTTTATTTATTTGGACAATGAAGAAACAAGTGTTCTGCCACTCTTTCATGCGAATTTTTATAATGCAAATATAATTTTGTAATTTTTATAATGTAAATATATCCAGCTCTCAAGATCACTCTAAGTTCAAGATCCTTTTAAATACTGTTCATATCCCTCCCTCTCTCTCAGCTCACTTTCAATTCATCAAACACTCCCTTCTTTTAATAGTTTCTCCAGGACAACAGTAAATACAACTGCTTATACTAAGCCAATATTGCATGCAACATTTAACAAAAATTTAGTAGCTCTTCAGATGCTTTTTAACATCTTCTTCCTCTCTGAAAAGATAGTTGACACTTGTGCTTGCTTCCCCCTTCAGGAATCTTGTCAATTTTAGAGAATTTACAACTAATTTTATTCAATTTTTCAATACAGGTAGATGGGCATTTAGCAAATTGACATTACAGATTTCATTTGGGACAAAAAGCCAATAAACTTCTAACACACAAGCTTGGGAACAAAATTTAGCATTTCTAAATAGCAACTGCAAACTCCATATATTCTGCCAAACATTCTGGAAAGACTACTTGGTCAAGGCAACCAGTTTATAACAGAAACAAAACTCTCTCTGAAAATTATGCCACTATTTCCAAGTCAGAGCAAATGTTTCAGCTCATGTGCTAGAATAGCTTAGATAGCTTTCACTCGTAGAGTGACAGCTTCATAATGGAACAACAGCAAGGCGCTCAGCTCTTCCTCCTCCACACAAGAGCAAGAAGGAAATTCGCAGATAAATTATCAAACAATATTAATCTGGCTCCAGTCAACTGTGTCCAGAACTATCACAAATAGCAAACCATACATAAGAGATTATAATGTATTAGAAGAAAAAAAGAAAAAAAAAGGAAAAGAAAAAAACCCACTCTCCTCCAAAAAACGAGGAGATMAWWAMWGTAMAWWWWWAGAAGGAGGGMAAAAAAAGTTAAAAAAAAAAAAAAAAAAAAAAAGCTTTTACCACCACTTACAAAGTATATATCAAAACATCAAATCAGAAGTGAAACCAAAATCAGTAAAAATTTGAATCCTATAGAACATACCCAAACGAATTATTTGGTCATAGTTGCAAATACAGCATAACTTTTAAAAATTCCAGTTAAACGATTTTTGCAGATTATTCTACAGAAAGAGACAGTTAAAAGATTTACCCAGTAATCTTTTGGTCAAATTCTAGCTTAAGTCCTGCAATCTGTATTCAATCTAAATTCCTTTGAGCTTTATGAAAATAACTTGGACTGATTAGTTCTTTTATCTATTAAGCACATATGCATGAGGATATCTCTGGCTGTCTTGTTAGTGTCCAAACAAAATTCCAATTTCTCCCTTATTGTGCAAGTATGCATTCCCTGAATTTCATCAGAAACCATGAAGTACAATTTATAAACATTGAAAAGATTAAAAATTCTACAATAAATCAAAGCAACAGCAAGTATAGTTACACTGAAAAAAAAAAWCAGTCTTTGTAGTTAATGTGAAATTCAAAATTCTTCTTTCAGTTATTTTTCCTGAATGTATTAGGTTTCATTCTTCATGAAGATAATGGCTGTTGTAGCCTATTTCATGCCATAAGTCACTGAAGATAGGGGAAAAGGTACAGTAGTGCTGAGACAATCTATTTAAACTCACACCTCAAATTTTTAGTCAAAAGAATGATTAACTTATATTTTGTTTTAAGGCTTGAACTGAATTATCCCTCCCAAGAAAATTTAACCTATCTCTGCTGCCATCTGCAGAAAGCACACTGAATCACCGCACTTAGCAGGGAGCACAGATTTCACATTTTGTGCAACACAAACATGGAGAAAAAAAAAAGTCCAACTTTCTTAGCACATGATGTCGCCAACTACGCATACATTAACACAATGAACTAGACAATAACTGCATAGTAAAGCAGTTTTCATCTTTAATGATATTAAAGACTCACTTCATAATTGTATTGAATTTTAGCAACTCCTGTAACGTGTTATAAAAGGTGAATATCATTTTTTAAAGTTAAAGAGACTTTAACTTAGTACAGTCCAGATATTCAAGACGCAACATGGCCAGAAAACTATGGTTAATACATCTAACTTTAGGTTTTTGACATAACACGGAATACACTTAAGTTTTACATTCGCTTTCCTTCTGAGAGATTATGCCTCTATCAGAGCTACAGCCCTAAATCAGGGCAGGAGATTTGCTCAGTGCTGACTCAAACCACTACTATTTTCCATCCTTCCTCCATTTTAAAGATAGATAATTGAACAGACTAACAGTTACCGGTTTTTGTAGGCGTCCAGCAACATAGAGGGTTTTCCAGTGAAATAAGTCATCAATCAGGGCATCAGTGCTAATTACACCATATTTTATCACCTGAAAAGGCAAAATAAAGAGTTTAGAACAACCTGAGAGTTGCACTGTTTTTATTTTCTGGAACTTACTATATATATCATTAATGCTAAAGAACATACCCCTCCAATTAAAAACTGGAGCAAAAAATGAAACATTTTAATGATGATTACATTTAGTTTCTCTAACAACTTTTCCTTCTATAGGTGTTCAAAATTTTCTTTCCAATACACCTCAGCCACAAAAAGTCTCTTTGATAACACTCAAAGAACTGCCCAAGCATTACATAAACAATGAAAAGAGCTCCATAAGTGACAAAGCTGCATAGCATGTTTGGTTTTCTGCCCCCCCGCCCCCCCTTTTTTTTTTGTCTTGTACCAAGTAAAAGTAACGGGAAAAAGCAAGGATATAACATAAAAAGTAGAGATAAAACTATTTACTAGAGAAGCATTATATTCAACAGCAGCACAGATAGCAGTATTGCTTAAAACAGGAAAACTTTTAGTTAAGAGTTCCAAAAGTAAACTAGAATTTTAAAGAAAATCAGCATATGGACATCTCATGGAATGCAAAAGGTAACAAAACACTACTTCCTTGCAATTATTTTCAGAAAAGCAGAATGAGAAGATACACAGAGTCCTCTAACATTCTTTGGCGGGGGGTGGGGGGAGGTAGGGGGAGAAGAAACCCACACTTCCAGCAAAGTCATCCCAGGATCAATCAATAAAGGAAAGGATTTTAAAATCCCAAAGAAATCTCTAAGAAATCTGAACATTAAAATACAACTCCTCATGAAAAATATTTTTGAAAGGTTTTAAYCAGATCTGTATCAGCAAAATATTGCAAGAGATGGAATAATTCACAGTATTTTTGTGAAACCAAAAAAAAAAGAAAGAAAGAAAACCCAAAAAATTATTTATCTGGGAGAGTTAAAGTAAACAAATAACCATAAATATGCAGGGGTTGTTTATATTGGGGGCAAGGGTTCAGTGAACTTTTGCTGCTGCCCTTCAGCATTAGAAAATAACTTGTGATTTTGCAATTCAATTTACACAACTGGAAAAAAGATTAATTCTTATTGTTTTGCTAGCAGTCCGCAGATCCCAGGTTTCCAAAGAGCATCACCAGATCAAGCCAGCCAACTGTACAACCCAGGACTGTGATATGAATGGATCATTGTAACATGAAATAAAGGCATTCTGAGAGCCAAAAAATAACAGATTTTGTAACAAAGATCATTATATTGATCCTCAAAACCAAATTCAAAATCATTTTTTACGTAAAGAGAACAAGGTTTAAATCCCAAATTCTTTCCTCATTCAGCTGCCTTTTAAACAAAACAGTGAGCACACAAATAGGCTCCTGCATCTAGCTCTCCAATCCGACATCAAGAATTCTGACACATATCCAAAGTTATTGAAACCATATGTGCCCTGAGAAACTTCAGTTAGGTATATATTATTCAAATGTCATTTTCCCTCTGACTGTACTTCAATTTCCTATTTTTCTTAAAGGATCTTGCTTTTTTTATGTACAGTTATTACCACACGCCAAAAATTACTCAAATCAGCACCAGAAAATACAGATACAGCCTCCCCTCTCCAGACTCCTATCTGCCTTCCTCCTACCAAATACTGTCTAGATATGGACATAGAAACTAGACAGTAAGACTTGCCTGGAATTATTAATTATACCCAAAACTTCACAGGCCAAGGTGTCAGCCATTAAGTAACACATGTCAAATAAAATTTGCTATGTTAAATATTTGTGTTTTATGTCAAACATATGTAGAATGCACCTTACTATTACAATGTGTTCAACTATTGAATTTACATCTATGTTTCTTCACAGACAGAAATAGTGAAAAACTTTAGAACGATCAAAATTAGCAGACCGCAAGGGATAAGGAAAGTAAGTTAAGTTTTGGAGGTGCTTTGGTTGTAAATTCCAAACATCATCATTTTTTAAATACCACTGCAGCTGGTCTGTTTGCTTAATAATTAGTGCGCTGCTTACGAAAGTCTGAAATGTGAATATTGAACATACCACTTGCTAAGGATAAACTACAATAAGCAAGATGTGTTTCTTGCACAGAAGTCCACTTTAAACTAATCATTTCAATACCTTACACAAACACATTTAATTTATTCAAATTTATACTTACCCTACCATTACACGGCACTAAAGTATTGTAGTAAATCCCTGCTCCATAGCTCTGTATATTACTTATCTGTTTTGGCCCAAAAACTTTTAGGAAGGAATAATGACTCCTGTTCTTTAACAAGTTCATCATATGCCACGTAACTGAATCATCAACAGCAAACACGAAGTCCAACATGTTGTTCTATGGATACAAACAAAAATAATTACTTATATGTCAGGATGCAACCAATGATCATAATTTATTCTACTGTTCACATAATACCCAACTCCAGGCTAATCACTGTTTATACAATTAAAGGAAAAGTACATGTATTAGTATCAAGCATAATTTAAAGGTTTTGACAGAAATGTATGTTTTCTGATCCAGAATCTTCCTGTCCTAGTTCCATGACCAGTCTTCCACCCTCTGAAACAAATGGGAATAGGTCACAACATCTCAGCTGTCCTAGGTCACAGCTCAACACTACAGCTTAAACTGTCAGCCAAGAGGACTTTTGCTAATACACAAGGCCATAGACTGGCAGGAGATGCGGGCAGGTTCTCTTCAGGAAGCTCTACCTGAGAAAACAGCATTAGTACAACAAACAACTGGGAGAACTGGTATCTTCTGTGAATCCAACAGAACCCGTAAGCATACAAAGCAGTTGTCTCCTGGGTGCTTTTTTTGTTCGGAAATTCACAGAAATATGCATAAAGTTACCAACCTGGTAGCAAAAAAAAAAAAAGTATTAACTTAGTTTTGTCAACAATACAGTCTGCAATACAAACTCTAGAGGTTTGTCATGTAAAACAATGTTCTTCAAAAAAAAAAAAAACAGTCAAGAGGCACAAGTCCGAAGTTTCTAACTATACCTATAATACTATAATAACCTAATATTTGGGAGGCTATTATTTAAAACTCTTCCGGCCCAGCTCTCTTCACAGATTGCTAAGGCCAGGCTGTGTTTTGCCTAATCAACTAATGCCACTAACGAGACAGTTCATTAACTATCTCTGCAGATCTTCAAGGCCCGCCTGGATGCAACCCTGTCTACCATTCTCGACGTGACCCTGCTGAGCGGGGAGGCTGGACTAGATGATCTCCAGAGGTCCCTGCCAGCCTTACCGATTCTATGGTTCCACCTACCTCTTCTCCCCGCTCTTGGTGCCAGAACGAAACCCTGCGATAACTGCGGCGCTCCGGCCCTCTCCTTTGCAGGGAAGAAACCGAAACGCACGGAGGGAGGCGGCAAGGAGCAGGCGGGCCCTGAGCGAGCAGCTCGGCTGCTGGTCCGACTGGGAACAGCGACAACAGGCTCCGCCGCGGGCACCCGCGCTGCCGCGGGCGAGGCGGGCCGGGCCGGGCCGGCGGTGCTGAAGCCCCAGCGCTGCCCCGCAGGCCTCGCGGCGCCCCCTCCCCACAGCGCCTCACGCAGCTTTGCCTTTTCACGAGGGAAACACATAAATAAATAGGGGCAGAAGCAGCAGTTCAGCGCTGGCGGCAGGGGCGGGTGAAGCGCTTCGCCGCTCCCCCCCCCCCCCCCCC
>NW_028186038.1:5082782-5152835 GCF_003343005.1 Rhea americana | reverse complement strand
GCCGCACGTCGCCGCTCGTCGGGGCGGGCGCGGTGGCCCTGGGCCGCGGGGAGCCCCGGGGTGGTGGCGGCTCTGCTGAGGCCGCTGCGCGCTTCCCGCAGGGCCGGGCGGCGTGCGCAGGTAGGGCCCGGCCCAGCCCACAGCAGCCGCTCCGAGGGCCCTTCCAGATATACTTGCCGCTGATTCCGTTTAATTCCTGAGGTAGTTGCAATTCTGTGCCCCTTCAGGGATATTTTTTTTTCACCTCTTCTCCTCCCCCCCTTTTTTCTTCTTTTCTTTTCTACTGGTGTTAGGTTTTCCTCAGTTTTTTTAGGGCTTTGTGCTGTTTTGCGTTCCTGCCGTGTTGTGCAGAGGAAGAGTGCGCAACCTCTAACCATGGTGGCTGTGTGCTGCCCTCGGACTGTCTACATGCTCGTGGAGTCTTGCTGAGCCTTGGTTTTAATTTTCAAGTCCCAGAGAATAACTTTCTCAAATTCAAAGAGAAGGTTAATTGCATTTAAAAAAAAGAATTTAAAAAAAATGAATTTAAAACATATTTTGTTTTCTCATAATTTTATGTTTTAATTTATTTTCTCAAAGTTCTCATCTTACTTGATTTTATGGCTTTCAAAATACCCCTTTTATGCTGTATAATGCTCTGAGGAAAACAATGACATGTTCCAAAATGTTTTGTGTGCGCTCAACTTCAAACAAGCGATCAGGGCCTCTGATTTCAGTGGAATAATACATATACTTAAAACACGTAACGTACCAGAGGCTCTGATATTCTTTACTGCAGAAGATAGAGTTTGATGCACAGGTTTAAGTCAGTGGCAATATAGTTGTGTTTGTGGTGATAAAGTAGCAGATGATAAATTAGCATTTGACTGTACAGGAGCGTTGGGAGGAAACACTTGAGGCAGGAGAGCAATCCTTATCACTGATAGCAAATAATATCAAACTTTTCATACGTGAGGCAAGTGCCACCATAAAACTGCAGTGGACCTTCGTTATTCTCAAATTTTCTACTTCAAATGACACAAATAGTCAAAACATACCTTTTGAAGTCTTCATTCTAAATATTTACTTCCAGAGGAGAAAAACAGTATACTCAGTGAAAGTGTATTTACATCAGAAATAATAACATTTCAACAAGGTAAACGTTTACTATTCTGAGTAGTAAGGTCCCAAAGATTTGCATTAGCATGGTACAACAATGATTGGAGTAATTGGAAACTTTAAGATCCAGATTCAGTACTCACCAGAGTCTTTACATTTATATAACTAGTCATGTCAGATCGTAGACCTCATGCGTTTTTTTTTTATGACTTACGTACTTTATGGCACGCTATATAAAGAGAACAGTTTTTGGTGAGCTCGCATTCAAAAGCCTTTCCTACTACATAGGTGAGCAAAATATTTTGCGTAAATTTTGAGAGGAGGATCTAACTGTAAAAAGCACAATGTAGTGAAGTATTAAAAGAAACATGATTTTTATATTCTTAGTATTTGTTATCCTGACTAAAATGTTGGCATGAAAAAAAATACTAGATGAAAATTTGCATATGTAAGGATTGGCTTTGCCTAGGTTTTTAACTAAGTTGTATTAATGCAGCAAATTCTTTAGCACCAGTATGAATAAATGGCTTAAACATTCAATTTCTCAATATATACTAGAAGACTCTTAAACCACGGGAGTGTTTGTTGGATAAAGCTGTAAGTGGTATCACGTGTCTGATTACTAAACAATCTAATTTGATTATTTAACTTAAATCAGCTGGCAAAGTGATATAAATAGCTGGTATTGCTCAGGTGGTTCTTGTCACCACTTACAAAGCTTTAAATTGAAGCTTTCAAACATCTACAGCTATTTATTGGATAGTTTTGTTTTCTAAATGTTCTTTTCCTTCTTTATAGCTTCCTACCAATGCAAGAAAGAAGAGTGTCTGTAATTTCCCGTGATTAATTTCACTTTGAAAATAAACAAAAGAGGGTAGGACAATAGTGACTTGCTGGTAGAATTATCCAGAGGAAAACGTAACTGAAGAGAAGGTATGAAAGTGCTTAAATTAGTTAATGTATATGAAAACAATATGATAGTGTGAAAGGCAACTATAACATCCTTGGTTTATATTGTATGATCTGGATTGTAGCTGATAGGAAAGACATTCCTTCTCTCTAATGCTGAGTTTGTTCAGCAGATTCAAAGAATAATTTATTGTTAAACCTAAGTCTAAGGCTGATTGTTTGCTTAACTTCTATGAATTTAAACATCTAAATCAGAAGTAACTTCAGAACTAAGGAGAATGATACCACRCTATTATGCATTCATTATGCTGCTGAGTTTATCGTGCCTCTTTGTTTGGAAGATAGAGCTCTGAAAGGTAAGCAATTCAAATTCTATTTTTCTAGGGTAAGGCTAATTTCAGGAAATCAGAAATAGTAAAAGATCATGAAATAGTTTTTACTTAAGGAGTGAATGGATGTTATTGACCTAGAACAAACTTTAATAAGTAAGAATGGGGAGGCTCTTTTTGAAAAGGAACAGATCGGTAACCTTTTGGAAGGTAGTTTTTATACTATTAACTAATACTTAAAGTAAAAGCAAAATCTGTGAGTAGATAAGCTTTCTGGAGCATTTTTGCTTATATATTTGTGTATTTGAGGAAACTTGGGGAATAAAGTCATCTGAGTATTGTAGAGGTGGCTATCCAAATCCTTACCTTATTAGCCTCAAACCTTTTATTTGAGGGCTGCAGGTGGATTTTTTTCATATAACTTAAAGGCCATGATTTTCGTCTTAAAACTATGTTCTTTGATATGTTTCCTTAACTGGCTTTTATGCGTTTTAAGTTAAACCTAAGATGTGTTTCTTGCATCTGTTAATGACTTTTAAATTGGTCATGTTTCCAGTAAAGCAATTAATTTTGAGACCAGGTGCTTGAGGCAAAATTTTGAGAGCTCATAAAGAGTCTATCTGAATGCTTATTTGAAGTTTAGATAAAGCTGTCTTATGTCTCATACCAGTTTTTAACTTGGGCTCTAATCTGTTTTTTCAGTGTAACTTCTGCTTTGCTAACTTTGGTAAGAAAATCTGCAAACACCAGAAGGTCCTAGTTTCATTTGCACTTTCAGCCAGCACTGCTGTTGAAAGGAACATTTTTTTTTTTCTCTCTGCTTGTATCAGTGTAGGTGTTTGCGTGGCTACATATGAGAACAGATTGGAGAACTGATGTGGGTTAAAACTAACTTTTTTAAAAAACAGACTAGTTTTAATCAGGTCAGCAGTGTGTTTTACTGCATATGTTTGTGCTGCTGCAAGCACAAGAATAAGATTTCTATTGACAGTGCTGGTTCAAAACATACAAGTACTCGTGTTTTTTGGGTTTTTTTGGTAAAATCTTCTCAATCTGGGCTGTGATTGATTCTGTGCATTGGAGTTGTGTAAAGAAGGATGAAGAACTGCGTATGTTGCATAATCCTCTTTTTCTTCCTTCTTTTTCAATCTAATTCTCATATTTACTGCAAAATATTTCTCATGGAAGAGCATGACAGGAGTTGGAACTTGAACCTTTATTTTACTTTTTGCCACTGGCAATGAAATGCAGTAAATGTTCCCCACATAAGTAGAAAGCTTACCTGTAGACACTAGTGTAGCTTTTGCTTCTACCTGTAGACACTAGTGTAGCTTTTGCTTCTACCCTGCTGACATGTTCTGTAGTCCTTTGGAGCCAAGGAGTTCAGCAGATGCTGAGTTTGTTCAGAGTGTGTTCCAAATGACATATGCTGCTCAAAACAACAAAGTATAATATTGTAGATAGATGGTTTCAGTGTCAGCTGTTTACAGAACTATCTTAATACCAGCATCCTTATTTCTAGCTTAAAAAAAAAAAAAAAAAAAAGAACACAGTTCTCACTAATTTAATACAGAACTCAGAGTACCTAGGACCAATAAATACAGGAGTAGATCTGACAGTTTGGAATTTGGCTTGGATTTCCTGTGCCTTTCTGTATGGGCCAGTGGATCTTCTCCACAGTGTCAGAGTTACTGTCTGTTGCATGGTGGTGAAGTACCTTGCTTGTGGTGGTACTGCCTCCAGCAAAACTGCCAGCTTTGTTTCCTTTCCCTTTTCAGTGGTGGAGAACCTGTCCTACTTTTCCATAGCATGTATTTGTTGGAGGTGGTGGCCTTCTAATAAGAACAGAGTTAATACCTGTGATGTTTGTGATCATTGTAACTATTTTCAGAGTAGTTTTTCATAAGGTAGTGGCTGCATCTGGAACTCAGACCTCTATAGTATTATTTGATTTAAATTTACCTGTGTGACTGTGCTACAGTATTTTGAATTCTCCATCATTTTAAAAAAAAAAGGGGGTGTTTTAGAGGAAAAAAGCATGAATTGTCTACATTCTTGCTGGCGCCACTACACCCTGATCAGTTTGCTTGCTGTTTGCATACAGTTAACACCAAGCACCACTAGGTGTCCTCTGTTGCTGTATCAGTCAAGATAACCTGGAGATACTGCTGTGGGTTCTCACTGAAAACGCTGTTTTTAAACGAGCAAAGTGGATGGGGAGAGGGAAATCATAAACATTTTTGTGCAAGTCTGAAGAGTTAAGATGTGATGCCATTTGAAAGTKTTTAGAACACACATGCTTTTTGTTCCATTTTGTTAGTAAATTTTTTTCCCCCCATCAAGAGTTTATTTGTGACCTTGTGACTAATCAGTCTTCAAGGGATTATCCTCCAATAACGACAGATAAATAGCTGGATATTTCTAGTTGTCTCCTCTAAACTTGTTGCTGAAACTAGCTCATTCATTATCACCAAAGAGACTTTTCCTTCTCTTTCTGTGGCTGATCATTGTCAGGCAACAGTAATAGTCAAGATAATAAAAATAAGTCAAATTCTGAATTTTTTGGCTCTCCCTTTAGCTGTGGTTTTGTCTGCTTGCTAGTTAGGAAGGATTTTCTGTGACAGACTGGCAATGTGTGAAAAGTACAATTTTTACAGCAACACTAATCACTTTGTGGGATGCAGTGGAACATCAAGTGAGACAAGAATCGTGCTGGGTTCCTGCTGGTGATGTGCTATAGGCTGTATCATGCAAGGCCAAGTAGGTTTTCTGTTTGCAGGGACTTCTGGGCTATGGGGAAGTGCCTGTCATAAGAATTGGACTACTGCTGAAATTCTGTTGGAACTGGGAGCAAAAAATGATCGATAGTGTTGTCACTTTCCTTATTGAATGCCTTACACAAGTAATTACAATGGTAGCAATGATTCCAGGGGCATTGTCCATAATGGTGTATTTACTTATCTTTTTTAAATCATTTTTTTATTCTATTTTGTGGATACTCGTGCATGATTACCTATCATGTTTACTAAGGACTTGTTTTTCCTGTGGTTATATATATAAACCTTGTTTTTCCTGTGGTTATATATATAAACCCCTTTTCTAATGGCAGTAAGCCATACCAAGTGCATTAGGCTAAGGGTGTGATGGTTTGAGGTTCTGAATGCCTACTGTGCATCGTAGAGTGGTTTCTTGACATTTCTACATATTTTAGCTGATTAAGTGTTGAGAACAGCTACTGCGTTCCATTACATTAATTTTCATTCAGAGCAACTACTAATAAATAATTGTACCTAGTGGTATTCCTGAGATAGGCAACTCTGCAGCTCTAATTTGGTCCATGAAAGAGAGCAAGATGTATCACAGAATGGGTAAGGTTGGAAGGGACCCCTGGAGATCATCTAGTCCAACCCCCATGCTCGAGCAGGTTCACCTCGAGCATGTTAGACAGGGTTGCATCCAAGCGGGCCTTGAATATCTCCGGAGAAGGAGACTCYGCAACCTCTCTGGGCAATGTGTTTCAGTGCTCTATCACTCTCACAGGGAAGAAATTCCCGCTCACGTTCAGGCGGAACTTCCTGTGATTCAATTTTCCTGTGTAAAAGAGTTTGTCCCCATCCACTTGATACCCTCCCTTCAGGTACTTAGACATTGATAAGATCCCCCCTCAGGCTCCTCTTCTCCAGGCTAAACAGGCCCAGCTCTCACAGCTGTTCCTCATAGTGTAGTGTAATTGTATGCTGTGTGTGTTGGTGGAATTTGATTGTATAACAGTTTGAATTCAAAATTATGTATGACCTCTTTTGGCATATAATTGATCAGTTTAATAAACTACGTTATTAGGATATTAATGTGTTTGAATCTGTTCACAAGCAAGGTAGTTCTAACTCAGTACAGTATGTTAATTGTTCATTACTCTAATACCAGCCACTCTAACTTGCATCTTTTCATCACTGTTTATTTATAAAACAGTGCTGAAATTCTTTACACAGAAGAAAAAGAATAAAAAGGTTATTAGGCAAAATAAACAGCAAGGGACACTGATAAATGCATTACAGTTTGATATTTCAAGAGAATGTGTGTGTAGGCTGTGTGAAAGCACAAAGAGGTTTTTCTCCTGCAATCTTTCTGCAATACAGCTATCAAACAAGTGGGTTTTACTGCTATTTTCTTTCATCTGACTAGGCTGGTTGAAGTCTTTGATGCCGTGAAGCTAGGGGGAGAAGAGGAAGGTGACAATAGTGCAAACTGGGGTAGAGATGAATGAAGTCGGAGACCTGGAAAATGACAAATCACACAATTGATTTTACTGTATCTTCAAAATGTCACTTTAGGCAATTTGTTTCATTTTTTTGATAAAATAGTTGGTCTTGGAGGATGTTTTTCTTCTCTTCCTTCCTCTAGGCCAAATGGGACACTTGGTTGCTAGAAATAACTTTGTTCCCTATATGAAAGGGAAAATTGTCACTGTAATTATTTATGAAAATACTCACTTATATGCTGTTACCAATGGAGCCCCAATTTTTATTCCATTAAGCTATGTGATAAGCTGATTTATTTCAAATTGTTATAGTGGAAAATACAATCAACTGAATTTATATTTTGTGAAAATTTCAGCTTTTAATGTTGACTGTAATTAATACATCATGTTCATGACAACTGAGAAAACATGCATCTTTGAGTGTATTTTGTATGCTAATTTAGAAATACTTACCTGCATTTCATGTGGACTTCAGATATTTGCCTATTTAAATACTCTGCATTTCCACTGCATTTTCATGTGGAGACTCGGTATAGATAAGTATCCTATATGGTTAATGTTTTCATTTTCTTTTACTGTATCTTCTAAATGGTGCTCCATTAATTGCCCAAGTAGATTAATTTGAAATGCCTGCAGTGCATGTATGCAATTCACCTGGGTAGTGGTTATATTTACTTTCTTATTCAGCATTAAATTCTGTGAGGCTTTGTTTCCCTTATTTTAAAGAATCTCAGAGCATCTAAACTACTTTGCAGAGCAGCACTTAAGCTAGACTATTTTGTGATGAATGCTTTTCTTCTCTCTGGTAGTTAACATAATCTTTGAAGAAGTTTGTATAACCTAGTATCTTAAACTTCAATGCAGTCATAATTGATAAATGGAAAAGAAACAATTGAATATTAATTTCTACTAAAAGTTTGTTTTTTTTTTTTTACTTGAAGATCCAAAACTGTTGCAAACATTCAGATAACAAGCATATTTTGCCACAGTCTTGCAAGCTGTGTTGTTGATTTGCCTGTGGATGTGTATTTTACATGGTACCTAGTTAACAGTTTCATGAGTGAACAGTAGCTGAAGCTATTTTGCTGAGAGGATGCTGGCTCTAATAATTCAACATGATATTAAACTATTAGTTAATTTGACTTACCCCAATCATGATATTTAATGAATTTAAGTAGTCATTCATACATGTTTTATATATTTTGTCTATGAATGCATTCATTTTGGCTCCCACAACATCCTTGTTGACAAGCTGGTAAGAGATGGACTGGACTGGTGAGCCACAAGATAAATAGGTGGAAAGCTGGGTAAACTGCCAAGCTCAAAGGGAGATAGTTAACACTTCAAAGTAGAAGTGGCACCTGGTCATGAGTGGAGTTCTTTGTGAATCTTTACTGAGTCCAGTACTACTCAATACCTTCTATAAGTGAGATGGATGACAGGATTGAATGCACTGTCATCCAGTTGATGAATGACTCCAAATTGGGGTGGAGGATAGGTATGTCAGAGGGAAGAACCACCACAGAGAGAGATCTCAACAGACTGGAAGACTGGAATTCCTGGTGGACAGGAATTGCATGAGATTTAACAGAGCTGAATGTAAAACCCTGCACCTCACACAGAATAATCCCAGGCAGCAGTGCAGGTGCAGGGTGGACTGTCTGGGTGTAGTCCTGCTGAACAGGACTGTCCTACAGAATAGCGTCACCATGGATAGCAAGCTAAACACGAGCTGGAATTGAAGTCCACAGCAATGAAAGCAAACTGTGTCCTGGGCTGCATCATCTGGAGTTTAACTAGCAGATCAGGGAGTATGATTATTCCACTCTACTTAGCACTTGTTAGGCCATGCACAGAATATTGTATCCAGCTGTGGTTCCCCCAGTTTAAGAGAGCCTGAAAAAAATGAAGAGGGCCCAGCAGAAACCAACCGATACGGTTGGAGAGTTAAAGAACATGGCATTTGAAGAGGGTTAAAGGGGTTAGATTTCCTCAGCCTAGAGAAGAGAAGGCTTAGTGGGGAACTAAGTACAGTCTTCCAGTAGCTGAAAGTTAGTTATAGAGATGATGTGCATCCTCATGAAGAGAATCTCCATGGCAACAGGCAGCAAGCACAAGTTGCTTCAGGGTAAATTTGGTCTGGATATAAGGAAAAATTCGCTATCATGAGAACAAATRATGTTGGAATAGGTTGCCCACAGAAGTGCTATAATCTCATTTGCTGGGAGTATTCAAGACTTGGCTTGAGAGAACTCTGGAAAACCTAATAGCAGCTGATATCCAGGGATCTTTTCCAGTCTGGACTTTTCTATGATTGTGAGTGTGTGTGTTTGCTTTCTTTTTTTAAAGCAGTTTCAATCCCAGACAGAATCAGTCTGAAACTTCTGTCCTTTGAAAGTCATCCCCTTATTGCAGAAGGCCTTCTTTTAAAGCTAGACGTATTTAAGAGATGTATTCTGATTGTTGTGTAAATACACCCTCTCCTTTGTCCATGTGTGTGCAGAGTCCCCCTTTTCCAGGTGTATCTAGTATGTTCACCAGGATTTGCTCGTTGTTCAGTAATCAGTCCAGTTGGTTAGCTCTGTGTAGTGCAGAAACGATCACCTATGCCAGTATTTGCTAATGTTTACCAAAGTTGGATCAGATTATTACTATTTAGACTATATATTTAGACTGGAATTTATTTACCTTTTTTAATATCTCATTACTTGAAACAGTAACTTCTAAATATAGGCCACTAAAACTTCCAATGTGGCTAATAAAACATTTCTTTTTTTTCATATGCCTAAGATTGGTTGTTGCCAAAAGATAAGTTATTGGGTATTGGCTTTGGCCTTGTTAGCACTTTCAGACTCTCAGTAACAAGTATGGTGTGTCTTCTCTTTGTTTATGTATATATTTTGTGTAAAATATTCTTTGAATTTTATGATTGTCTTACGAACTATTCTGTTTTGAAATATTACTGTTGAAGTTCCTTGCTTTTAACAACTTATCACAAATTTGTCAAACTCTTGCATGTATGTGAAATAATTTAGCAAGAAACCAACAGTTCTGAAAAATGTTTACTTAACTGTTGATATCATAGCAATATATGGTATTAACAGACTTCATGTTTATCCATGATTCATATGGAGAACCTTTTCATTACAGTGAAAATGATATTTCTCCAGAAACTTATTTTTTTAGAATTCGTCCTCACCTTTGAGATATTTTGGATAGGAATGTTAAATTATTTGGCACAGTGTTGTAAAATCTGTGTTTCATAAAAGCTCATCAGTATTTTATGAAGGAAACTTATTTCATTGCATCGAGCAGTATGGACGGATATGACTGAAGTGGTGGATTGATTTAGGAATGAAGAACTGACATTAATGAGGAAGACTTCAATATTCATTTTAGGATAAACAGTTTAACTACAGGCTTAGTAGCTTCCTCAAAGAAACAGTATAAGGAGTATTGCGTAGCATGCTTAGAATTATCTTAGACAAGGCAGTGGATGAGGTGCAGGAGGGAGCAAAGTTTCCTTGGGAGAGAAATAGGCTAACAATTTTGATCTTGTCTTCTAGCACAAGATCTGAAACTTGTCCTGAAAGCATAGTCTTTGTATATAGTTAGGGAGGGTAAATTAACCACCTAGTTTTCTTGATGATAACTTGTTTGAATACAAACAAGCAGCTGTGGAGAAAGCAATGTTAAAGAGATTTCTGGTGGTCAGAATTTCCTTAAGTCAAAGCGTATGGTGGTTCTTTTCTGAGTGTGGTATGACCATGTTTAATGGGCAAATTCCACTAAGCAGTGCACCCATATACACAGGTGCGCACACACAAAATTGAGAAGTCCACTATTGATTAAGTTAAACTTGCATTTAGTTCTTAAACTTTTTGTTGTTTTGCATAAATTCTGTTTCCCAAAGGCTGAAAACCACATTATGAAATAAATGCACTATAAAGAAACACTTTGTAGGTAAGTGATACATTTCAAAAGCTAAATAAAAGCTTACAAAAGCCTTAAGTTGTTCTAAGAATTACTTGAGCCCTAAAGCTGCAGCTTTTGAACTTGACCACTTGAATTTGGGCATGACTTGCCTGATGTTTAGGATTAGTAGGAGACTCTGCTTATAGTCATCAAAGAATCAGCAGTTTGGAAAACTGTATGAAGGAGAATCAGCAGTTTGGAAAACTGTATGAAGGGGTAGGCACTTCACTTTGATCTATTCAGATACACATAATGTGCTCTTGCCAACAATTTATGTAAAATAATTCTTGTGTACTTGGATACAGAGTTACTACAGATACATATATACATATTTAAAAATACATACTTTTTTAACGTACAGGTTGGATTACTTAGGCTTTTCTGTCCTGTATAAAATTCCTAAATCTATTTCTGTGTTGTTTCTGTTCTGAAGAGGATGACTTGTATTAGTAAAAATGGTAGATTTAGAAGAATATTTTTTTTCAAGAGATTATTAGACATCTTTTTCTAGTGGAATGGTACGTTGCTTTACTTAAATAGTTTTACCCAGTAACATATAATTATTTCTTTACTTATATCTCCTTGTTCCAACTATGCATTTACATGTCTGAGAACTGTTCAACAAGTTAGTAGCTTATGTTTCCCTCCTTTTGGGTGTTAATAAATTTAAAAAATAGTGTAGTACCACTACCTAATTTCTTTTGTGAGAAATGAAACCAGATAGTTTACTTGTAGTGTCTTTTATTTGATTCTCCCAAATTTCTCTTTAAATGGAGATTTTTAGCTCTAGCTCTTGTCTGTGACTATAGGCAATTGTAGAATTAGAGAAACCAGAAGTAACAATGGTAAGAGTAATTTAACAATAGATATGAATCCAGAAAAAACTCTTAAGTGGTGAGATCATATTGCAGTTTCATCTGAAGTAACAGTAAAATCTCTTATGATGCACAGAGCAAAAGGTTCCATTCTTTATGATTTGGTAGTGTTCCTGAAATTTTTTTTATATATTCATCTTTTTTTTTTTTTTTTTTTTTTTTTTAGAGCCAAAAGCACGGAAGTCCTTTGCTACACGGTAATCATTCTACAGAATGTTGTAGCTGTTGGATTTTGAGTGTGATAATATAACACTTTAATGATAACTTTATCTTCAGCTTATTGAAGAAAAAGATTTGTTCTCAGTGCAGCTTATAGCAGTAAATGACTCTCTTAAAATAGTCTCAGGATCATCCCAAGTCAGCTGGAAGTTATTAACAATATTTGAAAACAGGTCATGTTTAAGATGTTAAATTTCCCTTGGATGAAATAAGGAATTCAGTGTAACCAAGTCAGTAGAAATGAAAAATGCTCTTGAACTAATATTATTTGCAGACTGTATTATCAGTAAGCTGGATAAATCACTTCTACAATTGCCTCCAGAATGAACCTGCAGAAAAAGAAGCAGAGTATCGAAAATTACATGCTAGATGTTGTTTTGCTATTGTAATTGTGAAATGATAAGTTAGAAGAAACTTGCCTCTTAAAGCAATGTTAGGTGTTGCATAGCTGGTTCTGTTAAACTAGAGTATGTTTCCATTGATTTGATAGAGATCAGTGTCAGTCCTGCACACAGAATGCTGGCATCATCAAAATAATTTCCAGTGATTGACCTTGGATATAGATAACAAGAGTCATTTTCCCAGCAGTGTGAAACTATAGGGTTTTTTGTGTATGTCCAGTTTGGGACATTTGCACTTTTGCTGGATTCCTGGATGATCTAAGTGGTTATTTGTTTTCAGGCAAAAGAAAGTATACTCTTTTTTCATTACCCATGTTATTTAGGGGGAAAAAAATTCTTGGGCATGATGGTGTTCATGGAAAAGCACATGCTGAAAGCAGTTCTGTTGGTCACTGTCTCTTACGTTAGCACAGAAGGTTGAACCAGGAAGATAGTTGTCAGCTGTATGTCTGGATATATTTAGTGCTTTTCTTAGATTTTAATTAACCATGTCTTAAAATGCAGTTAAAATTCAGGTGATTTGTAAACAAGCATCTTATGACTTGATAGTGAATAAGAATAACAAATGTTTCTTAGCAGAAGAAGTGTGCGTTTGATTTCCTTATCACAAATTAGTCCCCTAATGTTGTGGGTCAGCCTTTATGAAGTTAAGATGATCTATAGTAGCGGTGCTCGCAAGGGTCATCCTGAGCCACTGGGATTTAATTGTGTATTGATCTGTGAGGAAACTCAGGCTTCTTTGTATCCTTATACAGAGATGTACATCTCTATTAACTCTTTATCAAGGAAATCAGCTGTATAGATCTCAGTATTTTTTGTATGGATTGACCACAATTCCTTTGATAGAGGAAGTTAGTTTCTCGTGTAAGTGATGAGATAGCCAGTATATGCCCAAATTTGATGTTATGTTCTGATACTATTATTGAATTTTGGAGTGCAGGTTGGAAGACTTGGGCGGGACTGGACTCCTTTCTCTAAAGTTACTTATTAGGCTTCTTAGGAGTAAATGCTTTACATTTTGTGTTTCAACATGCTGATCATAGATTGAGTGAGTAGTTAGTTTTGGCAGACTTCATGATGTATTGCTAAGGAGAAAAATATTCATATTTAAGTAAAAGATGTTTTTCGTATTTACAAGTATCATGGATTTAAAAAGTAGAACAACAGAAATGCTTTACATACAGATATGAAAACTGAATGATTAAAGGAAATGGACATTCTTACTGTTTGTCCACTGGCTAGAATATGTATTACATGGGTGGTGACCAAAGGGGACTAGTCAGATCGCTCCAGCTTATGCCCAGTTCTGTGTGTGTATATATATGCACGTATGTATGCATGCGCATTAAGAAACAGTATTCTTATAAAATGTGAACAAAGTAAAATGCATGCTCTCTCAAAATACCCTATTAACTGAGTAGTTCACCCACTTTAAACCAAATAAGCCAATTAAGCTGACTCAGATCTCATTTCTTTAAGATTCCTCATTCCAGAACTAGAATCAACATCAAGTGTTCCTGTTGGCTTTCTGGGAGCTATAAAAATGCCAACTTCTTCACTAATAGGAACAGTCTGATATTTGTGAGTATCTTACAGTTGGATTTTAAAGCTTTCTGACTTGCAAAGATTTCATTTATCAGGCTTAAAAAACAACATGCAATTTAAGTAATTGAATAACAAAAACATTGACAGTGCAGGATACTTCATAGCTGTGGCACTTATTTTTTCAGCATGATGATGTTCAGAGATTCTCAGGCAAAAATGAATCATGAAGCAAATGACTACTTCTATTATAGGGAATACTGAGAAAAACAAAGCTGCAAAATATCTAAAGGTGTTTCCTACAGGGCAAATGAAGGAGGAAAGTAAATTATGCTGCTCTTCAACAGAAATCTTGTGTTACGCTGGCCTACAGCACGGTTTCTTCTGGGATCTAAGCTGAGTGGATGCAAACAAGCAATTCCAGGTAGCCATGAGCTTGTCCTGCCTGCAGTAATAAAGTCTGCTGGGGGCAGAGAGCAAGAACCCAGGTGCTTATGTGGCTTCTGCTTGTACAAAGGAGACTTCCCCCCCCCCCCCGCCTGTGACATACCTTGTGGACATGCACTGTTGAAATCTAACCCTACTAGAGAACTACCAAATTTGGATGGTTACAGTAACACTGTGGGCAGCAGCTCACTCAAGTTAGTCATATCTTTAACACAGCTCTAGGACAGCTCTAGGATGGATAGTAATAATGTGTAAGAAAGAGTATTTACATTACACTGAAGTGAAAGTGAACTAGTCAGCGCCACAAGAACTTGCATATCTACAGGGTAGCCATAATTTAAAATGCAGTCACTGATTCACTTTCCCTTCAAGCACCCAAAATCCAAGTCTTGCATATTCCGCAGATAGCAAAAACTCATTTTGGATTCAAACGGACATTCAGGCACTATTCCTTTCTGAAATCTGCTCATGGAGAAATGTTCATCTTTAATTCAATCAAATGTCTGAGATGATTCATGTACATATTATTCTTGGGCAACTTTTAGTTACATCAGTCTGCCAGCATTTTAATTCAATATCTTTTATTTCCCCTCTCTCCTTTTTCTCTTCCATCCTTTGCCTTCAGTGCACCCCCCACCTCCCTAGTTTGTTGCTAACTTCAGTTCTCGCGTTAGAATTTAACAGTTCTTTTTCTTCCATTTCTGTATCTTCTGATAAATTCAGTGTAACCTCCCACTTCCAGATTCTGCGCTGCAGATTTTGGCTAGGTTCACCTCTAGCTGCTCCCAATCTCTGAGCAGAGCTTGCAGGTGGAGCGTGCAGTGGGCAAACTTGGCATTTCCTGAAAGAAGCCTCACTGCTGTGTCTGTGAGGCTGCACTGTCTTGGCCTCAGCCCTACTGATCAGTCTGCTGGTATGGAAGGAGAGGCAGAAGAAATGACCAGTGGCAGCACTGTGCATGGAAGCAGTTACTGGCTTTTCTTCACCTTCTCTTTGTTCTGAAGTGAATATCACCCTGACTACTTCTTTCCAGCAGACATGGAAGTTTTCAGAAAGGTGAAATACTAAGTCCAGGTGGAATATTCTTGGAGTTTCTCATGCCTTCAGCTGGGCTGGTTGCAAGTATTAAGCTGGTAAATAACAAGAAGCTGGTTTAAATAAACTTCCTATTGAGCTGCATATGAATGTTTGAGTAACACATCAAGAAAAAGATATTCAGAGACCCAAAGTTTTTAGCCAAGATTTGTGATAGTATTCTTTAGCTACATCACTGAGAAGATAAAACGTTTGAATATATGAGGGCAGTGAGGGTGGTCATTATCTGAGAGCGACTGTGTCGTGTTACAGAAATATTTTCCTTTTCTTTATGTAGGCAGTTTAGGTAGCTAATTTCATGTGCACTCTTACACAACTTAAATGTAGTGATAGTGAATGTACCCATGTGGAAATGTAACTTTACTCACTTTGACTGACATGAAAACAGACTACTTTTCATGCCTGGAATAATTAGAATTTTTCTTCAGTAAGTGTGAGAATTAACCTTATTCCGTAAGATTCTTGTCTAGGGAGAAATCACTAAACAAATAGTAATATACTAGTGAGTAGCAAGCAGGTTTTGGTATCCAAAGAATGTTTGTTATAGTTTATTTAAAGATGTTATTTAAGGTGCCCGTTAAACTTGTTCAGACAGCAAAGATCCAAACTTGATTCTACCTTCAGCTGCTAAATGTCTTGTTCACTTATTTTGCTTGAAATTTGACATGTTCAAAATGAACTTGAAAGCCATCACCAGTTCAGTTTTGCAGTTGTTGATCTCTGCATTTATGCATTTTAACCATTTAAGTATAGGTAAATTAATCTGTTTCTATAGCAACATGTATGGTCTGGAAGAGCTTCCATGGTGTATAGAGTATATGTTAAATAGAAAAAATTAAGAGGTAAATTTTTTAAAAAAGCATGAATTGATGTGAAGATGGCAGATGTTCAGCAGCAGTTTTTATATCATCAGTAAGAGGATGTAGCTCCCGTTAGAGTGGATGTGTCAGGTCAAGGTGCCCTTTCTTGTTTGGGGTGTGTGTGTGTGTTCACCTGGGCAGACTTTTTTTTTTTTTTTTGGCAAAAGATTCCGGAATTGCAGAAGTTCTCTGACCTTACTGCAGAGATTTGCCATGTGACTGAGGTTATGGCAATGGCAGTGTCTGACTTGGTAAGGATACTGCATGAATTAAATGTTCAAGTAGTAATGTATTACCAAGAATTATGTACAGAATTTGATTAAAAACTGCTGTTTTTCAACAGGTCAGACTTATCCTTTCTGTTTGTCTGAGACCAAGTCTTGAAATCTGAAACCAAAAGTTGTTGTGTGGTTTTTTTCTTCTTTTTTTTTTTTTTTTTTTCTCCCACCCCCCTTTATGCTGGAGTGGAATGTTTTTTGAGTTGAAACAGGAAATTGGTCTTTTTTGAAAGGTAGGCTTGTAGTGCTTATGTGCAGTAGGCTTTTTTTTGATGACAGAACAAAGTTGTATGTTTGCCAACCTTGTATAATAAAGCATGCAAGGAAGATCTTGGTCCTTTGGTGTGTATTTTTGGAGAACAGCATTGGTGAAGAATGAACCTGATGGAGCCTAAACGCAAGGGGCTGGAAGGGCTTTCATCTGAAAATAATGTAATACCAGAACTTAAAATATGAGTAAAAAAAAGGGGGGGGGGGAAGACAGTCATCTTGGATGATACAAAAAATACCATTGTCCATTTAATACTGTTTATAAGGTTTAATGTGTATGCTGCAGTAGAATTCAGTTATTGAAATCAGCTTGAGATAAAGGTCTATATTAGTATGGCACTGAAAGGTTTAGCCAAACTCAAGAAAACTTGTATAGCATTCAGTGAAGAAATTGGTACTTACAAATTTAGCATATATAGAATTATTGGCTTAGTAAGTTCATCGAAGTAGCGATGTGTCTAAAGGCCCACAACTGCATCCATGAGACCCATGTGGTTTTCCCAACTTCTGAGTTGTCACTTGTGGCTTTTTCCACTTGGCATGTATTGAATTCATCTAATTTCATTTGTCAGACAAGAAAAGCATTAAAAATGTCTTGCATGCTAGCATAAGTGTATTTTCCAGTATGCAAAGCTTTCATTACTACTTCAGGTGTACTGTGGCAGAAGAGTCCTCTGAGACAAGATAGGAAAAGAACATCCTCTTGAAATGTGTTATTTGCACTCTTGTTTTCTGTAGGAATTTATTTGTGTATTATACAAGGTTACTGTATCCTAGAATACATAGATTAATAGGTAACAGTTATATTTTGGTATGTAGATGATATTCAACTGCTTGTCACTAGTGTGAAACAAACCTCATGCTGCAGAAATTTAAGCAGAATACTGACCTCTACATAAAACCCAAGGAAAATGCACTAATATATCTGATAAACTTGAATCACGAGCTGTATAAACAGGGTCTAGGGACATTTACATTTATAAAGTAATGGGTATAAATGTAAAATGGATGGGCAATTTCTATTTGTAAACAGCTGATTCAGTAAGAGTATAATTTTTTTAAATTCTAGTACAAAATCTAGATAATTATTATAATCTCYTTTGGGAAGAGCGGAACTGACTGCAAACTAGTACAAGATAACGAAGGTCTATTTGCCTTAATCTTTTGAGCGAAATATGAGAGAAATCTGAGTCTTTCTAGATACAACAAACATGGTCCAGATTTGTGTGTGGGAAGGAAATTTGGATTAGATCCAAAGATACTGAGGCATTAAAATTTAAGATGGTTTGTTTGTATAATGAAATTTGGATTAGATCCAAAGATACTGAGGTGTTAAAATTTAAGATGGTTGGTTTGTATAATGTGATCAGCTGTGTTTAGGTATGTTCAGGAATATCTTTTGCTCTTAATACTTTATCTGTGCTATTGTCTGCTAGCCTGTAGCAGTTGTAATTTTCTCCTTACAATGTACAACTGTGAACCAACAAAAGGTTTTTGCCATGTGCATATTCACAAACTTAGAATACTAAAAGTTGAAAACATGAAAACATTCCTTCATTCTACAAAAATAAAAAAGAAAAATCCCTGCTCTTTGTTGGAATGATTGTGAGACTTTAAAGAAAATTTGAGAAGAGTAAGAAAATATGAACACAATAAATTGCCTGAATTACTGAGACTTGTGTTCTTCCAGAAAGATCAGTCTCCTGTATCCTAAATTAGTGCCTTTGTGATTGAGATCTTGCCTAGTTTTGAGGTAGGTTCACGTACAGCTCTTCTGGAGCTGTTTAGCTGTGTATAAATATTTATATTGCCAAGAGTCTAAGTACCTGAAATCTATGCTTAGAAAGTAATCTTCCAATTCACGAATATTTGCACAAGCTGAAATGTGTGCATTAGGAAAGAGTAGGTTGTAGAGCAGGCCACTGGCCTGGCCTCTAACTTGGGATATGGTAGAATGGCAGAATAGAGCCAGCAGACTGAAGAGTTTACTTTGGCAAATTTCTGACAGTGTCTAATTAAAACTTTCTCCAAATTGAGTGTTCTTCTACTGGATATGGGATTCTTTAAGTGTCGTTATTGATAATTAAATTCAGAATTTCCAGTAAACTGCATTTCCAAGTGATTGACTGCCCCTTCTTGTTTCAGGTCATGCATGCAGCCTCTGCTAGGTCACTAACATGAAAGGATCAAGGTGCCAAATTTTCCTCTTGAATAGATTCCCAAGTCCTTGCAGAGCAAGCCACCTGTCTGCAGCACTAATTCCGGTTTAGGTAGCTAATTTCGTGTGTACTCTTTACATGTAACTTAAACACAGCAATAGTGAACATGCCTCTATAGAGGCATTGAGTATTTTTCTCTATATGTGAAACATAATTCAAGCTTTTTGTTGTGCAAAATGTCTTGCTTTTTATTGCATATATGCATTTCACTGCTGAGGTACTGAGATGTACTGTAGAGTTTGAGAAAATTTTATGATTATACAGCTGATGTAGGCAGGTAACTTTAAAATACAATGTGCTGGGCATAGTAATTGTTGTTTGTTATTTCTCTATAATTAAAAATATAAGACAAAGCTGAGTGTACTGAACCCCTTTTAGAATTGAGTCACCTCTTTTGGAGAGCTAGAGAAGTATTACATTTTTCCTGTGCAGCTGATCTGTGCTATACACATGGTTATAACCATTTGCAATCCTGTGGCAATGTGTCCTAGATAAACAAACAGCATGTTGCAGAATAGCCAAGCTAGAGCTTTCTTTGAGAACTCTTCCTAGAAAGAGTCTAAAGAAGTCAGTGTATTTTTCCCCCAAGTTGTGGGCATAAAGAATAACTCAAAGAGGCAGTGGCAAATAAAAATAGTTTTATCTCACATTAATTGTGAATAGGGTGTTTTAGTCATGCTTTCTAGAGATAATGAGGTAAGAGGAATACTGAGTTACTTGACTAAGGTACAAGCACTGTCAAACTGCAAAAATAAATCTTAGCCTAGATATTTAAGATCAATGTGTAAGTAAAGTTTTGGATGACTGTGTGGACTGCATATCTGTCCTGCTTGACCAGTGCATTCTATATGTTAGTACTTAAAACTAAACACTTGCATTGACATGTTCCTTTTTTCATCTAATGATGTGAAACTTAGGGGTTTGGGTTTTTTTCTTTCATGAATGTGTTGCTGTTCAAATATTTTGCTTGCTTACTGGGCTGTCCAGTTACACATGGACATGGCAGTGGAGCCACTCGATGCATSTCAGACTCACTAGCTGTATGAACTAGATACAGCTGTGTCTTTGGAGACAGCCCTAGAACCTGAAGTAGCATGCTACCTCTTTTGCTTCAGGACATACATTAATTACTACTGAAATCAGAAGGGAATGTTTTTTTTTTTTTTTCTCTTACGTCTTTGCTCAGTACTATAGGGGACTGAATTGGACAGATACAGTGCACTGTTTCACTGTTGCTAGGTGGTGATTTGACTGTTAATATAAAGTTTGTTCTGAATGCAATTACAAATTGGCAAGTACAAATTCATTCTAATTGTGTTTCATGAGACTACTTAATCTTCAGCAGGATGGTAAGTCTGCTCAGTGTCATGAGCAGTGAGTCATCACCAGAAAGAAGAAAATTAAAAAAAAAAACCTTTCTGGTGCTGTGTGAGGAAGTAAATGGGTCTAACAAGGTATTGGAGCTTTAATTTTAAAATCTGTCTCTTTTTCAGAGCATGTGAAAAATCTACTTCATTCTGACATTAGATATAGAAATCCATTATAATAACGGAAAGCTTATTTTTGTGGAGTTTTGTTTGATAGGTGAACAATAGGCATTTTCCCAACAGTCCTACAGTACTTATTTGCCTTTCCTACAGTTGTGTGTCTTTTTAAAGAGAAGAGGATATGTGCATAAAGGGAAAGAATGAAGAACTAGGTGCAGCAAATCTAGTAGGAGTCTTAAAAATCAATTCTGATAATTTCATTATGTTACTTCTGAAGGTTTCTGTTCATTTAGCTGATGGTACAACAAAAACTTCGTACGGATTAAAATCACTTTCCTAGATTTATTGATCACTTATGTATTCATTTGTTACATAGCTCCAAGGTATAAAATTTTTGAGAATGTGTTACAGATTCTTAGAAAAGGTATGTACAATCATGTGAGAAAGCTGCCCTGCTAAACCTTCATTAAATGGAGTAGTTATATCAGAGGTGATTCAGGCAAAGAGGTGAGATGCAGCGCTAAGCCAGTGTTTCCATAGTTGCTTCACTAAAAGTTCTTAAACACTTGCATCGTTTAAGCATCCTGTCTGGTGTTAATCCAGTACCTCAGGGTGTTGGACAGTGAGTAGCAGCAAGAAAACTGAGAACTGTAAAAAGCTTCTGAACAAGCTTGAAATTTGTCTTGGGCCTGATTCTTAATTCTCTTCTGCCAATGTACTACTGGCCTTTTTGTCCTTTTGGAAATATTACTTAGGGATGTGTTTATACACAATTAGTACCTTGAACAAGACCTAGGAAGGTGCCTACCAGGATGCTAATGAAGAGCTACTGACTTCTTATAAAGTATATGGGCCCTTTAGACAGAGGAGCAAGTAGACCCGCTTCATGATGTAATGCAGCAGTATGGTTCTTGGCCCACGAACTGAATTTTTTCAACCCCGAACATAGAAGACAAACATGCTTTTCAGGGAGAATATTCTTTAAAAAGGGCTATACCTGAAGGACTCCACTCAACAGGGGTGGCAGGGGGTGGGGAGTTCCTAGATGGACTGATTGAAGGTCACTGGTGCCTGGCCCAAAGGGAAGTAGAAACTTTAAAGGATTTTGTTCTTTCAGTCAGCTTACCTTGGCCCATTTTTGTTGCATGATGCCCAGGAGTCATCCCTCCCCCCCAGTAGCTGTGGCACCTGCTGGTTTGGCAGAAGGTGAAATATTTGGTTGCTTTTGGAAGAAGTGTATTATCTTCAGCTTGGCACTGTGCAAACTGCAACTTTACAACTGCTGCCAGTCTGAATGCAGGCAGAGAGCACCATTTAGCCATAATGGTATGAAATCTAGGCAAAAGATTAAACTGTAGTTAGAAATACAGGCTTTGCTATTCCAAAATTCCAATGAGTAGCACAAGAATAATAGTGTGTTGTGCTAGCTAAATTGCAACGTTTCTCCAAATCTAGAAGAGTGGAAGAAATACAAAGTGTTTCCACAGAGGGTTTTTGAAAAGTGCTGAGTAAATACAGTGGCTATATGACTTTTTCCAGAAATCCCTATCGTAGCAGTTAAAAATTAAAGGATTATGTAACTGAAGTGCTCGCATTAATTCATTAGGCATAATATGTTTGTGGCTCAAAGTTAACATGCTCCAATAAAAAAAATGGCTTTGTAAATTGAAATAGTATTTAATGACTTAATATTTCTGAAATTAGCAATATTGATGCTTAGAATTTGAGTCACTAAACTGGCTTCACAAAGTTAATAATTTGAAATAAAATACAGTAAGATTTTTGTTTTTATAATGTTCATTCAGCATTCATCTAGTCTCTGACAAGAATTTTATTCCATCCGTCATCAACAGTACTTGCCTAGTTTAGCTCCAATTTAGAGTCACAAGAAGCAGCTCTAGGAACCTTTTTCAAACTGTTCTATAGAGGAATATGATGGAAAGCTAAATGGCAGCCTGTTGCAATGAATTGGGTGAGATCGGATAGAAACAATATTCTCACTCATCTGACAAGCCATGTGACTAACAAAGTTTTGAAGACTGAGCTGATACTGTGTGCAGAGCTGAGATGCTTTGCAGAATTATTCGTGACAGTTAAACCTTAGAAGACAAATCCCTATTTCTTTTGATTGAGGGAACCAGAGGCATTTGTGAAAGTATTAGAAATCGCTTTTTAGCCAAGTTTTTATGTGTATTGACTTTCGTGAAGGTTATGTGTAATTCCCTCTGACTATTTTGATTTAAGAGTATTTAGGTCAATAGAATCAAACATGCATTTTCATAATCAAACATGCATTTTCATGTTCCAGATATAATCAAATGAAATTTTGTGAAAATTTTAAGCAAGAGAGGGAGGGTGGAAAAAGTAAAGTAGTGATGGCATAAATAGCTATGGTTTTTTTTATGCCATATTTTGAAACACGTGTATGCCGCTTGGAGACAGGCCTGTAAGAAGATGCAGAATGAATATTTTTGCTTCCTGTCTTGGTGATGCTTTTTTGCCTCTGAATTTCCTTTATGAAGCAGAACAGATTAGAATGTCAGCACACGGTTTGCTCTTTGAATACAGAAAACATAACACTTAACACTGGGGATTTAAGATCTTGATTCAGCTCCCTGTTGTGTATATTTTGGAATATACTCTCTGACAGGATCACATTTGTGCTTTCTCTTTCTGTCTTTTTTTTCTCCCCTCTGTCTCTCCAGAATGCCTCCACTTCATTCAGAGCATAGACAGCTTGGACAAGATGAGTCAGAGCTGTTCAGTAAACAAACAGAGGCTATTAGATTTTTTTTTCCCTTCCTGTACTAAAGAGAAAAGAAAATGATATCACCTACATCTAAATAGACATCTTTCTGAATTTGTGGGAATGGTTTTCAAGAGGATTTTAAGCTGGGTATAATAGACTGGTTGCTGGAAAACATTCGGAGTTTAAAAAAAAATGGCTACCCAAGAGAGACTGATAAATACGGTAGAAAAATAGTGAGTCATACAGACCATTAATTAAAAAAAGTAATCAAGAGAATGCTTCTCCTTTGCCACATCTTTGCCTTTGTATGGGTAGAAAGAATCATGATAAAACAATTTTAGGAGGCAGCAGTTGAAGTAAATGGTGGGAAAAATGACAAGGTGAAGAACACCTTTTTGTAATCATAGGTGTGTTGATTTAAAATGGGGTTAAAATATGTTTAGCTTAATCTAAACAAATTTGTATGTACTTACGTGACATGTTTATTTAAAATGCTTGAGTCTCTGGCGTTCTTTCACAGTGGCATATGGAGTGATAAATGTGCCACAGTTTCTCAATTCTGCCCTTTATGTTCTAATTAAAGGAGAAACAACCCACTTATATGACTGTTTCCCAGAAGGAGAGATGATGAAATTTTTGATAGTTAGTAAGTTGCAAGCATCTCCCACTCTTCCTACACAAGACCTTAGAAAACAATCTATTTCATAAGTATCTGGTAGAGGTAGGAATCTTAAAATGAGAGAATCTTGATAGAAAAATATCACAGTTTACTTTGTATCAGAGTAAACAATGAAAAATTTCTTATGTTCTCTAGTAATGGCTGTATTTTAGATGAGCAAAATTCAGAATTTTTCATGTGCAAATCTGGCACCTGGATAATCAATCTAATTGAAATTAACTTTCCATTTTTGTTCTGGGGTTCGTATATGGAAATAGTAAAATATTTTAATATTCCCCAATTAAATCCTTTACATATCACTTCAGTTTATCGTTCGGTCACAGAATCGTAGAGTGAAAGGGGCCCCTGGGTGTTTCCATTACAATACTTTTGTTATCTGCAAATTGTAATTCAAGAGACTAAATGGCTACTCTCACCACTCTGAGTTTTGTTCCTATTTGTATGAACATCATGCTTGGCCTGGTACAGCAGAGCTAGATCTCTGTAGCCTAGTGCTAAATAAAACAGTGCCAGAACTGAAAGCAGTTTAGCAGCAGAAGCAAGGGACTGCATCTGGGCTAATTACTCAGTGATCATGTGAAATCTCATTTGGTCAAAGCAGGCCTTCTTGCTGGAGAAATGGATTGGCACAAAGGATTGCAAACCAGACTGTCAGATAACAACCTGTATCGAATGTTTAGGCAAAAATCAGTGGAAACGGAATACATGGAGGGTGAGTCCTCACAGAAATGCTGGTTGAAAGGGACCTCTGAAGGTTGCCTAGTCCAGAGTTCCTGTGCAAAGCGAGAGTATCGTTGGCATTGATCGAATCAGCTGTTGCTTTGCATAGCTGCCCCAGGAGGGAGGTCGCACTGTCTCGCTGGGTACCTGTTCCAGTGCTGCAGTACCCTCCTGGTGAAGAAATTTGTGCTGATACCCAATCTGAAGTCCCCAAGTTTCAAGTTGTGGCTGTTGTCCCTTGACTTACCACTTTCCAGATTTTGACCCCTTGTGTTTCCAGTTGTCCTACAGGCAGCAGTAAGCCTGTATCTGATGTCACCTTTAGCCTGCTCTTTGCCAGTGAGATAAATGTGTTTTATAGCCACCAGCTGACTTATCTTCCATTAAGTCATGTCATTTAAAATGCATTTATGCTTTGTCCTCCACAGGAGATGCTTCTTCACTTTTTTAATATTTTGTATAACTGCTTCTTAGTTAAGTTATGGATCTCTGTCAAATTTCTCATGTCTGATTGTTGCTGCTACTTGTTTTTTTTAAAAAAAAAAAAAAAAAAAAAAACTCTGGCCTCTTAGTCCTTCATTTGTGGCAGGCTTCTGTATTCCTTATTGTTATTGCTGCCCTTGTTTATCATTTCCTGTCCTTCTGTGTCTTTTTTTTGTATTCACAATGTGTTATACAGTAGCAGAACATCTTCTGTTTTCTTCTCAATTCTTTTCATAATATTTTTCTACATTTTGATTGCCTTTGCATGTTGATCTCCTGTTTTTAGAAAACTATCAAAATATCTCCTATATATGGCTTGAGCAGCAATACCTAATTTTAAAACTTAATCGTTTAAACAAAGATTTTTTGTGTGTGTGTGGTATGTATTGCCTTGCACTTTCATTTCATCCTCTGGTCACTCAGAGATCCTTTAAATCTGCTTTAGATTTTTAGCACACTGAAAAACTCATTTTCACTCTTAGAGTAATTTTTCAAATGTTGAACGATAGCAGTCCCACAAAACATGCTTGATGACCCCAATCACCAATCTTCCTCCTCTGTGAAAAATGGCTATTTATTCCTACTTTTTAAAWTTTGTTAACTATGTTAGTCCATGAGTAGACCTTCTTTTTTTAAAGAGTTTATTTTTCTGAAGAGCCTTTGGTTATGTGTGAGAGCTTTGAAAAATCCGATTGATACAGTATACTTAGGTAAATTTGGAAACATAGTTACTGATTCCTGTAAAGACCTATAGTAGTTTTCACTTAGCTTTTCTCTAATGGCTGTATCTTCCCTGACTAAATAAAGGAGAGTAAGTGGGTTTACATTTACCAGTTGCACTAATATTTGTATATGACAGGAATTTCTTTGCATCCTGAACAACTATATTACTTGGAAACTTTCTGCTTAAACTTGCATGTTCTGAAGAATTTTGTACTCTTCTGAGGAATGTGTCCTCATCTGTTCACTACGTTTGGGGCTTGTACACCTGGTAACATGGCTTAGATTATTTTGAGAAAATAAGGAATTCACAGCATGAATCGAGTGATTTAAACTATAATTGTATTTTTTGAAGATAAGCCAACTAATATATTAAGCTCCCAAAACAAGATCTTAAGTGAATTTAGAAATTATGTAACATACTGGTGAAAGGAGCAAAAAGTCAGTTTTAGGTCTGAGATTAAACAGATGCAGTAATTTCTCTGGATATATCTATGCATTGTAAGTACATAATCTTACAGATGAAGTGGTGATTTTTCAGTTGCATTGTACTCTTAGCTGTTTGGTATTATTTAGATCTGGATTTTACTAATGGAAGACAAATATTGTTATATAATGAGTTTTATTTCTGTAAAAGGATGGGATTTTCATACAGGAACAATGAAGGGGCCAGTCACTGTGGAGAATTCTGTGGTCCTTCAGGTGATTTAGGTGTTCTTGGCCACCCCTTGCAAAGTATGGTCTTGCTCTTCATTGGATAGAGGCTTGTAAGGCAGGCTGACTGCTGCTGGAACTCTGAAAATGAAAATACTTCTGTTTAGATACTGTCAAGGAAAGAGACCCAAACCCTGTGACTTGAGTGATGACACAGGAGCTACAAGGAGGAGGAGATTATTTCTAATTTTAACCTCTATTACTTCTCTTTCCAAAACCTCGGAGAGGAGAAAGGTTTCCTAGGTCAATCATTTGGCTGATTATTTCAGGTCACCCGAGCCCAGGAGGTAGGGATTTCTTTGTAAGGCACTAGCTTTTAATCGTGATCAGTTACAATTGTCAGAACACTGCTGACTAATATTGAAAAATCCTGTTGTGGTGTTTACTTCTGTAAATATTTGCTGATTTCCACCCCGCCTCCCCACCCTTACCAGGCACTTAGATGCAGTAGATGCTGGGCAGTAGAAGTATCCGTTACTGTGAGGGGATTGTATGGAAAAAATAATAAATACAGTGCAATGAACAGGTAATCACAAGGAACAGTGTTTGAGGTCTCTATGGTAATGAATAGCAAAGAAGAATGGAAAGGACCCTTTTGCTGAGAACAGGATTCTAACCTGCAAGATAGACCAGATTCATAGTCTGTCTTTTTAAGGGGGGGGACATGGGTAAAACTGCTGAAATAGATGGGTGGACTTCGTAGCGGTGTGGTTTAAAAAGTGATTAAAGGATTCTAGCCTGGGAGTCTGAGTCCTGTGAAGGAAGAATGGTTATTAAACTGTGGCTACAGATGGCAAGGAAGAACTCGCATGCTGATAACCTGTGCATACAGGGAAGCAAGCTGTTGCTCTGTGCAGCAGATGTTACCCTCCAACAGCCATAAAGAAGGACCACACATTCCAGTCAATTAAAAATAAAAAAAAAAAAAAATCTTTTAACAGTGTAATGGATGATGATTGTGCCCAACTATGATCAGAGTTTGCAGTCATGTTTCATCTCAAGTGCATATATCTTATTGGGCAATAAGTCAGATTTAGATCAGTGGGCCTCCTAAGTTAGCAATCCCTGATGGATTCCCTAGGTGTGTAGGAAACAGAAATTTGCCAGCCCTGCACTGAATCCTCAGTTTCTCAGCATCCTCTTAGACTTGAGAGCATAAAGCTCACAGTAATCTCACTATGGTCTTAACAGTGCTGAGTAGAGGAGGATAATAAATTCCCTTGGTCTGCTGGCTCTGCTCGACCTAGTGTGACCTAGCATGCACTTCCTTGGGCAGCTGAGTGGCTTCCATTCCACCATACCTGTTCCTGTATGTTTTTTGGTCCAAAAAGATGTGATTGTTCTGTGGGTTTCCTTTATTTATTTTTAAGAAAGTGAGTTTTCCTTGAATCTGCCTAAAACTTTGGCTACAAGATTGACTCCACTTCCCACTAATAGCTACTCAAAGCAGTTATGTAGGTGCACTGCGTTCTTCTTAACAGATAACATGTATGGTAAGACTATTGGTGGCTGCTTTGGGTGAAAGCAGCAGCATGAAATCAGAAATTGTGAGAAGTCTGTTATTGTGACAGCTGTAGGCTTCCTTTCATATATGTTTATTTTATGAAACCCCAAATTTTAAAGAATTACAAGGTGACTGCAGAGCTGAATTACAGAGAACACTTCTGGTAAGCTGGAATACGTCATTTTCTTTCTCACCCAGGAAGGAGAGAGCATGAGACAGGTGAATAGAAAGAAGCAGCCTTGAATTGGGAGCAGTGCTGTACCCCCAGTGACACTTTGGACATAACTTATTGACACTTTACGTCTGTCTGAGAACAGCTTGCTCTTAAATGGTGGCACTAGCTTTGACCTAGCAATTTTCTGTTATTTGGTTTGTTCTAATGGGCCGTAATAACTGTATGTGTGTATAATTGTGACAGATAAGACTCGGCTTTGGTTTCCAGCTGTTTCTGAGGCTTTGGCTTGGGTGTTTTTCAGGGTGCAGGGAGAGACAGAGGAGTTACTTTGATACTTAGTTTAGTGCAACACAGAATCAGCAGTTCCTTCTGTCTTCTGTTTCTTTACAGACAGCTTATGACTATGTTCAATCTGCTTCATTGAAAAGATGCAGAGAAATTGACTTGCTTCACTAGTGCTTTTTTGTCTTCAGTGAAACACTAATACGTTCTTTAATTTGTGTTGGTAACACAAGTCTTCAGATATATTCTATGAATCTGTTTGAAAGTTGGTGTATAATTTCCATTAGGAAGGTCTAAGAGGAATTTTTTAAACTAAATGGAGACAGATAGATACAGCTATATGAGTTTCGGAGCGTGTCATTGAATAAAACTGAAGTTGATATAAAAATACATTGATTTTGGCTGGATGTTAATTTTGTTGAAGCAAAAAGCCCTTTTGTAAGACTGAGCAGTTTCCTCTGAACATAAGGAACACAAATGTTAGGTATATTTTTGTTTGTCTGTCTGTTCCCTCGCACACCATGCTCCTCCACCTGGCACTTACTCTGTGGTCCCTGTCTGTTGGTTCCTTCTCCTGTTGCAGGTGATGTAACTAGAGCAACCTAAAGCCTGAATTTCCAAGGCAAATCCTTGTTTTACACTAAAATGTGTTGCGAAGGTAACTTTAGATTTTCCTGCGTGACTGGAGACCTGGCTAAGTAAGCAGTGCTATGAAGTAGCTTGCTGGGGTTGTTGTTGGCACTTGTATGTGCATCAGACAGAGCAATGTGAGCAAAGTAAGCTCAAGGTACCTGAAAACACTGGCACTACTTTGAGCATCTTGTCACAAAACATGCAGCTGTTCCTCTGTTGCTATGATGTATCAGGTTTATTGGCTGTGTAATGTGTTGAGTCTGCTTGTACCTCTATATTTCAGTTCAGGAAGTCACAGAAAGATATGACAAGCCCTTGCCATGTTATTTGTCTCTGGCTATGCGTTTTTAATCTCATATTTTTTATCTTGCAGACCTTGCAGTGGCATTTGTGAAAGCAACTGAGTATTGAGAGGTTTAAACAAAAGTGCAGTTTGCCCTCCTGCAGTATCTATCAAATGTGAAGGGTTAATAATTTGAACTGTACTCAGTCAGGACTGGAGGAAAAAAATTGTTATGTTAGCAAAAATCCAGAACAAATTCAAAAACTGTTTTAAAATTCACATCTGAAACTATTTAGACTTTTCTGTCACCCTGTGTATCAGCTGTGCTCATCTGTATTGCAAAGGGGAAGCAGGACAAGAAGGGTAACCAATATCAGCAGTCTAAAATTAGTGATTACCAACACATTCACTTGCGTGATCTGGCTTGTGTACCTCAGGTAGCAGATGACTCAAAATACAGAGATAGAGCAATCAAAACACCTGCTGATCTTCTGTGTTTATCGTCTGTCTTAAGTAAGCCTAATTGCAGAATACATATCTTTATATAGTATTTAGCTGAATACTGTGTTTCTCTTGGCTAGCATTTTATTTTTTTTGTGTGCTACTAAAATAGCTGTAATTATGTGAAATAAGTAGTTGTGGTTTTGTGATGCTTCAGTAAGAACTGCATCTCTGAGTTCTGGTGCATTTTATTCTGTTTATTTCAGCAAAGTGGTGCCAAGTAATTGGTGAGAAAGAATATATTTTTCATTTTAAGGCTACTAAATACATTTTTAGTAAAATCCACCTTTTTTTGCTTGTTAAGTGGACTGTTATTACTGTTCATAACAATTCTTGTTTCAAAATGTATTAGCTATTAGGGTTTGTTCTATGTTTTTACTTCATGGGATTTTTAACAAGCTTTAAGTTACGCTTTGTACTTAAAATTTTAAGTATCATAGTTTATTCTAATAGAATGTCCTGTTTCATACTCCTTAAATACTTTTTTAAAAGAAAATAAGTGGTTTCTCTCTCTATCAGAAAAATTACTAGTGTCAAGAGGTCATTGAACACTTCTGGTATGGTCTGTGTAACTAATGCTAATTGTTTAAGGCTTCTTCATACAAATAGCCATAGGCAAGTCAAGGAGTAATATGTAAATACTTGAGTAAAGAAGGCAGTTGTCTTATTCAGGATATGATAATACTGACAAAGCTTTCATGAATGAATGACATACCTGTTAAGGAGCCTGCTGTCACTTCAATTGTATCTGAGTTTTGAATCCTCAAGAAAACCAGGAAATGTGTTTTTCCCTTTAAATATTTTGATATTTAATACCTCTTCTTACACTAATTTGCAGAAATTGGGTAGAATAAAAGCAAAAATGAATTTAGATTTCTCTGTCAAACTTCTTGACATCCATTCTTTAAGTCATCTTTTTGACATGATGAAAGGAAATGAATACCTACTATTTGTGTATATACTGTTGCACCTCAGTGATGCTCTGTCAGAGTATATAGAAAAAGAGGTCTGTCACACTAACAAATTGCAGTAGCATTTTCTGAAATGATATGTATTTCAGGCAGACTTCTCCTGGTAAAGATATAGTCTACGCAGACTCCTGGTATGAGCATCAGTTTACCAGGTCTCGTGGGCTAGATGCTGCATGAATTTGGCTAATATGCACTTTGGCAAGTGCAGCTTGCCACTGGCACTTGGCACATTGGCAGTCCTGCAGCTATGAGGCAGCTGAATAAACCAAGAAAATGTACCTTCTAGTTAAAGATAGGCCAGTAGATGATCGTGGAGAGAATTAGACGCATGGCTGGTACAAACAGTCTCCTTTGCTACCTGGATTCCTTTGACTTACAGATGAGTAACTAGTTACAAAATGCCTCAGAATTTGAACAACTGGTAGGGTTCCCCTTGTTCTTGCTTTTTGTTTTGTTTTCTTAAGCCTCTTCTCAGGGAATGCCAGGCATGGCTTTAACATACAGTCTTTCAGATACTCTCAGCTATGAAATGGCTTTGAGGGACAGTCAGGTCCAAGTATCTTGCAACAACACTCAAATGACCTTATCTCCCCCATCTCCCTTATTTTAACTGGTTTAAGAAGATGAGGTTTTAAATTGGTACAAAGCTTCACGTTAGGCTAGTTATTTGAAAAGAACCTCAGTGAAAATGTAAGACCTTTTTTCACAACTTCAGGCATTCTCACTGTTAAAACTGATTTACAGTTTGAAGGACATCTGTTTATCTGCTCAGAGCTCAGTCTGGTGCAATTGTCACTCTGTTTACAATTAAAGTCACTCTTACGAATGAATGTAAATTTATATGACTAATTTATGCCAGTTTCCTCGCAATCTTCCTCTGGGTAAAACAGAATTCTATTTCAGTCTGACACAATAGAATATTTCTTAAAGTGGTAAGGAGGTTGTCTCTGAGATTGTTTAAAATATTGATAGTTTTAGTGCAGTAGCTACAGCTGTGAAGGGACACCACACATGAAGACCTCTGTGCTGGAGCTATGCAAAAGATTAGATCTCAGTTTCTGCTTCAAAGAGTTCATCTGCTAGAGACTAGAGAATGTGTGACAGACAAGCAGGGAGAAACAGTGTATGATACAGTAAGAGAGGAAAATAAGTTTCCAGGTTCCTTACATTGGTTTTCATCGTTGAGCTACTTGTGTTGTCCTGTAGTCTAGAGCACTAGAAATAAAGCCTGGTTTTCCATACACGTATGAAATTGTAATCTTAGGAAATGGATGGCTCTATTTTGAAAGTRTTTGTGGTTGCATATTTTCTCATCTGGGTTGTAGTACTCCTGCTGCAGCTTAGCCACGTTTTCACATAACTTTCAAAMTCTGTCAAATTCAGTCAAAACTGGCCAACGGTCCCAAAAATTATGAAGGAAAAGAGGCATACGAACATGTACATCCATTAAAATTGTACAAGCTTCAGTTCTAGGAAGCTAGATTAAAAATACTTGCATTTAAAACAAAGTACATACAAATTCTGTAAGCTCAATATTAAACTGTCTCATTATTAGTAAATTTATTTCATGGTATAGTATAATACAGCATGCACATGTTTTGTCACTACCTCAGAAGTCGGTTAATTTCTCAATGACCACTCAGAACTATCCTTTGCTAGGAGAGGAGGACTTATTTCAGCCCAGAATTCAACAAGGCATGCATTCAGGCACTTTACCGCAGAAAGAAGCTTTGAATTGATGCCAGAAGAGGACAAAAATTTAGTTATTTGCTCTCATCTTTTTTTTTTTTTTTTTTTTTTTGGGGGGGGGGGGAATACAGATCACCAGATTAGAACCATGATGATGCTAAAATGAATCGTTTGCTAGGGTGGTGGTGGGGTATTTTTTTTGTTTTATTTTTCTTTTTTTTTGCCAAGTAGCTGACACTACTGTAAATAGCTTGCAAGCTGTAGGTACTACAGTAGTGTTAGGTGTTTATGCGAAACAGGAAAAAGAAAGAATGCCTCAGGCACATACTGTGTGTTCATATGATCCAAACAGTTGCCTGAGCAGCTTTAAATCCATTTTAGGATTTAAATCTATCCAGGCAACATACAGTCTGCAGAGGGCAAGAGATTCTTCTGAACATCTAATACCTTTATATTTGTATCTTAGCTAATGTTGTTCTGCAGACTACATAAAGTGTATTTAAATAAAGCACTGCTTCTGAAGGCTGTATAAAACCAGCTGTTTCTCTTTCAGGAGAACTTCAGCTGGATAATTATTGCAAATTCCAAGGGAAGTCAGTGGACTGTTTTTACAAATGCCAAAAAGTACAGTATCAAGTTAGACCTCAGTTGAATCTTTTCAGATCGTGTGTTCATATTACACAAAAACAGCAAATGACCCTCATTTGAAGGATTGCCTGTTCTGTTCAGAAAGTTTCTAGTAATAGTTGTTAATAATGCCAGTAGTAGCATTCTCTTTTATTTTTAGGCAAGTGTAATTACAGCTGGATCATGAAACTACCTGTCTTTTGTCTAGTCTTTCATAAAAAGAACTATTACTTATTAAAAGAGGTGAAATTATTTATTACACCAACTGATAAAGTTGGAGGGGAAGTAGAAAAGTTACRGGCCTGTACACCTGAATGCAAGTTTTCTTCCCCTCCCAATCCTATAAACTCCAGCTGTTTTAGTTGGTTTAATTTCTAAGTATTTCTAGAAATTTTAACTCCATTATTGCCATAATGGACACATTACTCTTTTATATAATCCTTCACAATATGAATTATTTAATAATCAGTTACAGCAATAAAAGTAAAACTGTAAAATGATTTTTTGATACCACAGAATGGTTGAGGAAGGGACCTCTGGAGATCACCTAGTTCAACCCTGCTGCTCAGGCAGGGTCCCCTCGAGCAGGTTGCCCAGGACCCTGACCAGACAGTTTTTGACCGTCTCAGAGGGTGGGGGCTCCAGTGCTCAGGCCCACTCACAGTAAAAAAGTTTTTCTTCATGTTCAAGTGGACCTGCTTGTGTTTCAGTTTGTTTTGCAAATACAGCTCTATTTTTACAGAATGGCTGCTATGCTAAAACATTGTTTTGCAACAGTTTCAAAAGCTACTTATGTAACATTTAAAAAATAAATAAAGTTATTGTGGATCAGTGGGAAATGCTTTCTGTAGTTAAGGCATTCATGATCATGCATTAGGTTAATGATGTTCTATATCTGTTGGAAATTGAAATCTATTTAATTACAAATTTCTTAGAGGAAAGGAAATCTTGTTATTGAAGACTGGACTGGAGCTCTGCTGATTAGTGACTGTGCCCTTGGAAAACTCATTTGCTGCTTATAATTGGGCTTTCCATCTGTAATGGGAAATACTGACTGTTGTCTCTACCATTTGATTGCAAGTCAGGGCCTAATTTTATGTTTTGGAGCATGTCTAGTGTAGATGTCAGTTCCAACTGAGGCTGCTACCTACTACAGCAAGACAAGCAGTCAACTTAAGACTTATTTATTCAATTGGCATTTTTTTTAAAAACATGAGTTGGTAGCCAGTCATTTTGCAGTTGTCTTTAGAAATGAGCATATCAGAATACTGACCAGGCGACGGCAGGTCTTTGCTATGTTTGAAAAATGACTTCAGGTTGTAAATGCTATCAGGCTTGCAGTGATGGGAAGAGCAGACTGCAAATTGTGTCAAGCTGGACTTCATTATCATACAGTCATAAAAATTACAGGTGTCTAGAAATGTTCTGCAGGAGTATTGAAGCTGCTTGTGTTAGAGGCATCTGTTGCTAGCTAAAATCGGTTTGTTCTGGCATATGCTGTGTGTCTCCATTTTTGATAAATCTTACAGCATTGGTTTCATTTTAAAGTTATTTTAAGTATGTTATGTGTTTCTTGTTGCTTTTAGGTATAAATACATACCTAGCTCAGCTCTAACTTGCAGAATAGCAGATGCTCTGAGATTACCTGCATTATGCTGTTTTAAATCCAGGTATTGCTGAGTCCCTTGTCTTTTCACTGATTTTTATTGTGTGAAACAAATCTCTGGTTAAAAACAGACTACTTTTGCTTATCAGGTCTTTCTTTTGAATGTTTTTTACTGAATTATGAGGAAATATTTTACATTTACAGAGTTACTGTGTGAAATTCTATGGGAGGATGAAAGGAACAACTTCAATATACTTGATAAAATACATTTTTCCTGTCTTTAAGGCTGTGAGTGACATATATGAGGAACTTCTCTAGAAACAGAAAAAACAGGGTATTTAGGCTAATCAATTTGAAGTGTTTAGCCTGTGTTTTTGTAATGAATTCCATTATACTTGATATCTTTGGATGATGAGTAGGATCAATCTATAGTATAGTAAGTTTTTACAGAAAACATCCTTACACTCCTGGTTTGAAAACAGAACAAATACCAGTAAAAGAATTATTACAAATCTTATCTTCTACATCAGGTATGAGATGCAATTCTTCCACATTTTTCCTGATCCACATAAGCACACAACTCTTCATCATTTATCAGTTTTAAATATTCTATACAATGTATTATACTATTGCAGGCAGAAGAGGAAAGAGAAAGCAGACTGTACTTAATGAAGGTTAGTTGTGCTATTCTATACTAGAAGATTAATAGTGGAAGGTGTTTAAATCTGTTTTACTGTCTATTGAATGTTGAGCAGAGCAACGAGGGATGTATTTGTTGTGATGACAGACAGATCTGGCTGGATAAATCTTGATTACTGGTAACATAAACGGCATCTGTCTTCTGGGGTTGTAGCACTGATAGCTTTGATTATTCACTATCTTACTCAAAATTTACTCGTAGCATTGCTCAGTTTCCTCTAATAATAAAGTGCTTTTCCTCACTGAAAGCTGATACGCTAGTGTGACCTTCATCTCTTTAGTGCCTTACCTGAGTTAGGTTTTATTACAATGATAAGAACCCCATTCGAATGGGGTGATTAAGTAATATGAATGTAGTAGCACTCAGCAGAAGTAGTTCTGTCCCTTTATAAATTGTTATTGCAGTCATGCGTAAGAGTAGCTCTTGGATGCAGCTTATTGTGTTGTCTCACCTTCAGAGCACAGAGCCTGCTGCTTCCATAGTGCCAATATTACTAATCATTACTATTCTTTATCTTACTGGCTAAAGATATTTTAGTGCTTTTTGCCTTGTAAGGAAAAGTGCAACTGCACAGCATGTTCCTTACTACTGTTTAATGACTGTTGCATCCATCGGGACCTCCTCTTCTCTTTTATAACCTGTCATGACTCAGTCTTTGTAATTCCATACAAAACAGTATTTTGCTAGATCATCTTTTACTAATGGTTGTGAAAAACATTCAAACCATACCTACCAGGGAAAACAGCATAACAATACTGAGCTTCTTGCTTAGTGTAACATTTACTAAAATCAAATTGCATCTGGCTTGGAGAAAATTAAAGTAACATTAACTTTCAAAAGAATACTGGAACAATATATGTACAATTCCTTCTGAGAACACTTCTTGTCTGACACATATTAAGAGTAAATGTTCAAATATATTAATTTTCTTTCTTGCTTGAGATATGTTGCTTTACTATGCTGTGCTTGGTTTGCATCCTCAGAAGCCATATGTAGAAGACGTGCAGAATCAGACGGAACATGGCATGTTTTTTCTTCCTAGAAACTAAATAATAATCCTTCTTAATATGCAGATTAACAAAAGTGTAATTCTTACATAGCTAGCCTCTGACGATACTGTTATGGTGCCGCCCTAGTTTGTGGTACCTGCAACATTTATTTATCGTTAGATATCTTTGTCTTTAAGATGTTTGTCTAATCTTTTAAGAACAGATTAATATTAGAAGTTCCTGGTGGAGAATTCATCTATTAAACAAAACAAAAAAACTACCAAAGTTGCTCTTCAGTTTGGTATCCTTCCTCTATTAGTACTCAATCCAAGTTATTATTTTGCATTCCAAATGCAAACTGTTTTAATAATGCCATATTTAATATATTGAGGGAAAAATACAAGTAAGGCTTCTTGAATGAACAGTAAAGCAGGTAGTAAAGTAATAAAAGATCTCAGGAAAATAATATGCACAGGTTAGAAAACTGAGGTAGAGCTGGGTGGTGTAGACTAAACTTTGCTGAATATTCAGTAACTCCAAAGTTCAGGCTATAATGGATCTCAAGGGGTCATGCAGTCGGGTAGAATCAGTAAGGTTTGCAGGGACCTCTGGAGATCATCTAGTCCAACCTCCCTGCTCAGCAGGGTCACCTCGAGCATGGTAGACAGGGTTGCATCCAGGTGGGCCTTGAAGATCTCCAGAGAAGGAGACTCCACAACCTCTCTGGACAACCTGTGCCGGTGCTCTGTCACTCTCAGGGAAGAAATTCCTCCTTGTGTTCAGGCGGAACTTCCTGTGCTTCAGTTTCTGCCCATTGCCTCTTGTCCTGTCGCATGGGACAACTGAAAAGAGTTTGTCCCCGTCCCCTTGACGCCCTCCCTTCAGGTGCTTGTAGCATCCCCTTCCCTTTGTATTCAGAGATTGTACTTGATAGATAAAGAAAATTCTTCTGTCAGTTTCTGATACTTCATGATCATGTTGGATGTACCAGAGCAGCCTTTCTTAGTAATGTTTAGTCTTTCTGTTTCTTTGTGGTTAGGAAGCTTAGAGAGATGATGCTGGAGGTAAAAGTAAGGTAAGAAGTTGAAGAGAATATGCTACATTAGCATTGCAAAACAGGCTTTACACTGGTCTAGAAATGCACTTGATACTTGGCAGGAAAAATACCAATTTCCTAAAGGAGTTCATTGGTCCTTGCTCATCTCTTTCCTTAAAGCTCATGTGATCCTCTTTATTTAATGAAAAGATGCAAAATTGAGATGCCTGTTTTGTGTGCAGAACTTCTAAATTGATAATTAAGCAGCCATTTACTCTTCAGTGAGTGTTCAGTTTACATGAAAAAAAGTGAGAAAGCCTTGCTTTGTTAATAACTAATATCTCACTGTGCCGTAGGGAGGTTTTTTGCTTTAGCAACAACAAAACTGAAAGGATATTGCTCCTGCTGTGGAGGGAGCGCTTTGCATTTAAAATCATTTTGTATTTGCAGAAGGGGCTAAAGGCTTTTTTGGGGTTCCATAGTCTTTCTATTGCTGGCATATTATACTGTGGCATTTACATCTAGAGCATTTTCAAACCATCTGGAGCAAAGCTGTGTGCAAAAGAACAAATCAAAACAAAACTCAACCTCTTTATGCAAATATATTCAGTGAGCCCCTCTTACCCGTAACACTTTTTTTTTTAATCACATTTCTGCTTATGTAAGAATGCAGTAAGCTTTCTCTTACAAAATAAAAGGTAAAGTAACTCAGCAACAAAAATAATTCTGCCCTGAAGACGATCACTTTCCTGTACTTAAGATATCAGCACTAATCCTTTAAGAATTAAAAAATGAAAGCTTCAGTGTGAATAAGTACCTTTTAAACTCTTCTCGATGATTTTATGCTCACAATACCTTGAAAATGTGTCTTTGTAGAGAGGAGCTATGGTCGAACTCTGTACTCTGACCCACGTGACTTTCAACAAAGGCCTGTTGTCTTCACCAGAATCCTGTCCTGGTATGTTCATCTGCACATGAACCAAGGCACTTAACTTAGTTTGATTAGAATTATTTTTCCAGTAATTTAGGTTGGACTATAACATGCAAATGCTAGCATATGAAAACTTACTGTGAAGTTTTGATGCAGGGTTTTCTATGAACTAAATTGTAAGATGGTTAAGCTAGCAATCATCCTTGTCCACTTTATTTGTACAGAATGTTGTAGTCAAGCCAATGTGCCCATCATTTTTGGCTTATGTCATTAGTTCCTGAAGCAATGGAAATAATTGTGGATGCTGCAATTTACACGTACTCAAGTATTGCTTTAATAATAAAAATTATGTGATAGAAACTTGGAAAAGTACCATTGTAGATGAGAATATACACACCTGAGTTCATCACGGGTCATGTTTTTAAATAACAAGGTTCATTTTGGTATTGATTTATTTCAATTGCAAAGACCTCATTCTGCCCAGAGAACTGAGTGCTAGGTCATTCTTGCTGAAGGTCACTTGAGTAAGATTTCATCTGAAAATGTATACTATTAGATCTTGAAGCAACTGATCTTGAGGATTTTTTAGTCTGTTTATCAAACTCAGCAGAAGCCCAAAAACACTTACGTTTTTTTTTTTCAAATGTTCCTCTATTGAGTGAGAATCAGGTTCTTAATTTGTTTAACTGAGACATGCTTTGCAGCCATTGTCAAGTCACAGGGCCATGTAAAAGGTCTTAGATTCAATTACTCCAGCCTGCTGTGTGTGTGTGTGTATGTTCTTGTTTTATGACAACAGGAAACAAAGTCAGGAATGAAATTTCTTGAGAAGGAGAAGAATAAAAATAGGCACTTTTGTCTGTATCAAAAGTATACAAAGGCCTTTTTGTAGGAGAAATGTCAACTTCGGGCTCCCTTTCGTGGTTGAATGGGGACCCTGACCATGAGTTTATACTTAAGGAATATGCAAATGATTGCTTTATGATAATTTTTTTCATGTTCTCTGTTTCACAACATCATCCCTAAGACAGATGGAGAGAATGTTGATGCCACTGGTTCTGAGATTCCTTCTGAATTTTGCAGGGTGCAAATTACACCCTTGCTCAATCTCTTAAATCTATCCTCTTGATGGCTGTCCCTCRAGACCTTGTATTTGATGCTGCCCTTGCTCACTCCTCTCATAACGCTCATTCATAGCTGTTCAACATCAGGGCAGGACCATATTTTACCAGATTGCAGGAATAGAATTAAATATATCTATTTTGAAAAGTCTGATTTCATCCCCTATGCCCTAAGCAACCTAGAAAACCCACTTGATGAAGAGCTCAAGGTTATCATTCCACTTTAGATGCTTGAGATGAATGCCAAGAGGGTTTAAGTGGTGACTGTAGCTAAGGCTTATTGAGGTCCCTTCTATGCACTCATGGAGGCTCTCTGGCTGCCATCAAGTTTGTGGAGCGGTCACAGTTGCAGTAGCTACTGGAGAAAAGCTATTCTATAGAGCATTAATGAGCGTATGGCTGGTGTAAGGAACACACAGGATGAGGGAAACCACCCAACTCCTATCCCTGGCTACATCTGCAGGAGGTCTTAACGCTGCTAGGTTCTGCAGAGTTCCAGTAGCCCCAAGGCATTGCAGGCCACTGGAAGAGTTTGCTGTTGCCTGAGTCCTGTGTTTCTGCTCTGTAGTGTTGAGGGCCTGAGGCTGCTCCCAGGAGCTGAGAGCAAGCTCTAGCACCAGCCTTCCAGATGGGAGCTGGGATCAGTTCCAGGAAGTGGCTTTTAGTAAGCCAAGAGCTCTGCTAAAGCTTAACATGATTATCTACACACAGAACAAGGTTATGACACAGCAAGTTGTAGTTGGAAAAGCATATTCAGAGATATAATTACGTTATACTTCCTTATATAGTGAAGTATTTATATATATATATATATATATATATATATATAAATATGTATGTATATATATTTGTATAAAAGTTTAGTTTGTGGTCAAACATTGAACCGTAGGCTGCTTAGGGATTGTGAATGGTGAAGGGAACTGTATGAACTGTAGGTGACAAATTTTTCAGGCTTTTATTTGAATATAGACTTCCTGAGTTAATTTTTAAATTCTCTTAATTTTTGTTTATGCATTTCACATGAAAAACACTTAATTCTCCATTTCACAAGTGTTACAGGAGTAAGCTTACAGGGATGAGTGAAAATGATGAAAGTGTTAATTTCCAGGTTTGGACTTAGTTTGATTGCAAGATGGATTTAGAGTGGAAAACATGCATTTCAATACGGAAGATTGTTAACAGAACACTCGCAATAATGTTCAGCCTGCTCCTAACAATGTCTACCTGCTTGTACCATTAATGAAAGAGTGAGAGTAAATGCTTATTAACACAAAACCTCTATATGCAATATAGTTTCTAAAAGGTAAAATTTGGAAAGTGTTTTCCAACATATTTTGTACTTGCACAGTGAAGATTAGGCCAAACGGCATAGAAATGGAAAGAATTTTGTCAAAAACCGTTCCTCAAAGAAGCTAGAAGGAAAGTGTGTTAGGAAGCAATATTGAGGTAAGGATGGAGGATTATGCAGGTATCAGATTTGAATAGGAAGGAGGGCCAACATGATGATCACTGAAAGGCTACAGCAGACTGAAACGAAAGAAAAGTTTATGATGAATTTACATGTAGGCTTTGTTTTCTCTGGAGATTTGGAACAGGGATGCAAAATTTGTCAGTGTGATGTTTTCTTTGTTTCAGAATGCACGCTTCCAGATGTGATTTGGCCTCCTTTGCATGTGTTTGCTTATGATTATTGTAGACTATCTGAGAATTAGTATACAGCTCTATTCTCCACACTAATACTGAAAGGATGGAGTGAAACTGATGTTGTGTGTTTTGATATGGAGGGGAGGCTGTCAGATAACTAGACACAAATTGTTCTGTAAATTACCACCGAAGAATTAAAATAATACTAAGAATCCAAACAATATTAGGAATAGAAGAGGATGACCAAAGAAAGCTAAACTAAATGAGAGGATATTCTTAACAAACACTAGTCTGGCAAATAGGTAAAGAAAGAGGAAGGACCTGAAACAAGAAACTACATAGAGTAATGGGAGGCATAAAGTAATGATCAATAAGGAACCAGAGTTGTTCATAGTATCTAGTGGGTTGGGACAGAGAAGTTGAAGAGCAAATGAGGAAGATACTGAATACAAGGAACAGGTGAGAGGTCTGTCACAGTAGTTCAACTGAAGGGTGAGTTTCTTTATACAGACCTGAGAGTACACAGACTGGAAAGAGTGCTTGTATAGTATTCATGCATGCATGCTTAGAATTAAGTTTATGTCAAAGTTGGAGTAATGGAGTAGGACTTGAAGGAAAAGCTCTAATGTGGATCAGGTTCTAACCAAAATAGCTATGATTGTACCATTTGAGGCACTGCACTGGTTCATATTAAGGAGAGGAGGGAATGAGAGAGAAGCCATTAGCCTAAGAAAGAAACTAATGCCTGGGACCTTATTAGCAGGGTTTGAGAGGAGAAGATGGGAATAGAGTGAAGGACAAGGGAAGCAGAGCTGAGAGAGAAGAGCAGAATGGGGAGAAGAGTGAGGAACAAAACAATCAAGAATTACTCTGGATTTGTTAGATATACAGCAGGAGTTCTGAGATAAATATAGAGAAAAGGAGGATTGAGGAATGTTAATTGTAATACTTTAAAAGTCCTAATATTTTGGAGTCACTAAAGAACATGAAATTTAGTAAACATAAAACATGATGTTAACAAGAAACTGTTTGGTAGCTGTACTCTAGAAAAAATACCAGATACTGTAGTCATAAGCTGTTTCCAGTACTTTGTAGGTAAATAGCACATTACTATGCACACAATTTGATTAAATATTTAGATTGAGATTTGTCATATCTGTTAGATTGTGTAAAAGAAAACACAATTAGAGAACCAAATAYTCTTCTATAAACTTTCCTATGTGCATGACTTAACCTTATAGGTTGAAACTAATTGAATTATCTGCAATATTACTACGCATTTATTCAGTAGGTCCCAGAAGTTCACTGTAGTCTTCAGTACTTTGAATAGCATATTATTGTCAAAAATGGTTTTACTCTGCTGCTGGTTCCTGTTCACATGTCATCCATTTCCTGTTGACTTCATTGTTCTGTGAAAATTATTTAATTTCTGTCACTGAATTCTTTCTTTTAATTAGTTCTTTATTCATGCAAAGAGTTTATCTCCTGTCCAGCAGTTCAAGGGTGGGGTTTTTTGTTTTTTTGTTTTGTTTTTTTGTTTTGTTTTTTTTTGTAGGCCTTTGGAGAGAAGCTTTACTATTACCTTTTTGAAATCCAGGTCTCCTATATTAACCTGATCTCTCCCATCAAATCTCATAGATTTGTGATTTATAACTGACTATTGCAAAAGTGTTTTTGTTACATTTCAATTCGTGCTGCTTATATGCACCATGGTGTACACATCTGGTTCTGTTCTTAACCAGAGTAGTTCAGTGTATCCTCTTTTATTTGATAAAGATTGCAAAATATTGCTGTGTTATGGCAATTTAAAATCTTGGGGAAAAAATGCCAGAAACTGAATTTGAGTTGTTATGATGGAAGCAAATAGTTAAATTTAGCTGCATTACTACATCAGTAATCCACTAAATTTGTAGAGCACTGTGTTTTAAAATTAGTGTCTCTATCAATTTTGAGCGAGACCATGCAAAGCCATTAGAGGTTATTAAAGTGCAGTTTTCCAGACTACCAAGAAGACAGCGATATAACAGTCCAGAGTATAATCATGCTTTAACCTCTTGGTGCCTCACTGAAAGGGTTATCGTTCTTTTTTCCTGGGGATGTTGCATTGCTCAATTAAATCTTGAAGAGCTGCGGTGGTTTGGGTAGAAAGCTTGTTATGCCATTAAAAGAGCGTGGATTTATTATTAATGTTGTCCTCAGAACTTTAATGTCTTCTCTGAACTCCACCAGCCTTTAACTAGCTGATGCGTGTTTCCAGTACATTGATTTTCCTTGCTAAGCTGTTTTTGTATGTTGCACATTTAAAGAACTAACCAAGATTCTTTACTTTTCACAGAGAAATTGATTGTTTTACTGAGACTTACTTAAGAGAAAACATTCTTTCTAGTAGTTTAACATCAATTTCATAGTAGTTCTTCAATTTGAGTGGTTTAGAAAAGAAAGGCAATGACATCTGTTGTTTCCTTATGCCAAAATTTCTGTATTTCTTTTCTGTTTTATAAATTTGTTACTTAGAGAAGTTAGGGAACAATGTATGAGAGCCTTTAACACAGTTCTCAGGTCTTTTCTCTTCCCTCTTCAAAAAAATTTTTTTTTTCAGTGCTTTCTTTTAGATTATTCATGGTCTGTTTTATGATAGTACTGATTTGCTTTTAAACGTAGCATGTGGTTTAAATCTGAAGCTTCTGTAATTATATATTTTACAAGCCCAACAGAGACCTCAATTTTTCATTTTCTGTATTTGTTTACAACTTGTCATCTTTAAAGGATCTCAAGTACTTTATAAGTTGTCTCAAAATAATTCCAGCTAACTATTAAAAATACGTATGGGCTCTATTAGCCTGCACCACCATCACCACCATCGTGAAAATAGCACTCCTTGTTAGCTAAGTGTTGAGCTCCCCTAGGATTATTCAAAAAATGAGTTTGAAGCAAGACCTAAATGTTGTCTTACGTACTTGTAGCCACATGGAAATTCACACTTCCCAAAATGCTCCATTATTTATAACGTAGTAATGTATATCCCTTGGAGGCTATTCACTGGTAAAATGCCACTTCCAAATGAATCATCTTTTGCTTGTTTACAAGATGCAGCTGCATGGGGATAAGCGGCAGCGGAGGCTGCTGCAGCGCCCTGTGATGGCRGCTGCAAACCGCCCTGCGCGGGTCCTGCCCGGCCCCAGCCGGTGCCAGCCGGTCGGGAGCGGGCTTGGGCCGCGCCCGGCTCCAGCACCCCTGGGCCCTGCCCTGGCGGCGGCCGCTGGGGAGGCGCCGCGGCCTGCTCTGTGGTCCGTCTGCAGCCTGCCGGTTTACCCAGCGCTCTGGACAAGAAGACACCCCGCTTCTGGAACGAGGAGCCGGGAGGTGTCTCTTAGCTCTTCCGCTACCTGCAGAATAATCAGGTTCTAGTATCTTTCTCTAAGCTGCTATTTCCCTTTGCTATTCCTCCCCAAACTGTTAATATTTTCTGCTGCTTGTTCTGAGCCACACATTGCCTAGGTGTATTTGATAAAATATTTACGGAGCAGAGACTCAACAGCTGTACAGATTTTGCTGAGCAGCCCTATGGGCAGAAATCCCCTTGACATGGCCTTGATGCAGCAAAGTGCTTAAAGCGTGGGGCGGTTCCCTGTGTTAAGTGAGAATATATGTGTGTGTTTAAGTGCTTTGCTGGACTTCATCCTTGAAAGTACATGAATTACTTTCATGTAAGTTCTATTTTTAGTTGCTTTTGGTTTTGTTTTTTTCTGTAAGGATACAAATCTTAACTGGTTCATTGCCTCATATTTTGACACCACCAAGAGACGGTATCAATTGCATTATACACACAAATTGAAATGAAAGATGATTTTAAAAAAATATGTATTATTTATCTACTAGAGACTATCCTGTTTGTAATGAATTATTTTCAAAAGCAAATTTACTTTTCAACTAATGTGGACAAATATGTTTTGGTGATGATCAGCTTTATGGAAAAAATAATTTTAAAAGCTTACCTGGGCCCATTTCAACTATGAGTTCATAGATCTGTTTCAAGAGAATTTTTTTTCTTAGGTGTGCTATTTTATTGTTTGTCACAACTTAAATGACAATGATGTGGGTTATTAATAAAGGATACATGTATCACCCACTCCTCCTGTCTTCTCTTGAATGCAACTTAAAACTTCTTTGTTTGGCCCCTTTGCTAAACAAATATCCAATTAGACTTGAATAAAGAATCAAAATAATTACCCCTGGTGAGGGTCTCCTGTTAAATTATTTTTTAACTGAATGACCAAAAACTGAATGATGGATTTAAACAATTACTTGAAATGCTGAAAATACCAATTTTTTAAAAGAGCAAGGGAGAGTGAAAAATCTGTGTTTAAAAAAATTCAGTTACTTAGTATAAGATAATGAGAATTCATAGCAGTATAGCATTTACACTTGTGAAAACATGATGAAAAATTAGTAAATTGGTCTTGCTCCCATTTGTTATTAGGACTCAAAATATGCAAGGCAGTAAGCATTTGTTCCAGGTTTCCCGAGATAAACTTTGCAAAATTTTCCTTTACTTAAAAGGGGGAAGAAAACACTGGAATCAGCTAGTGTGTTTTTGCCTTAAAGATTACATTTGTTGGTTCACATTTGATACTGTTTTAAGAATAAGCTCTGTGTTGCAACTGTTGAAGCCTGATTTATGTATTTGCTAACTTTACGGCATTATTATAAGGAATAGTATATATAGTCCAGTGACAAAACCCCAGTGGCACCTGCTGACATCAGATCTGACTGAGATATTTGTGGACAGAATACATCTGAGACAATATATTCTTTTAGAGCATTATAGCCTGCCCTTCACAATATATTTTCTAGGCAGTTTTTCTTGTATAGTTCTATATATTTCATCTGCAGTATCTGTTAAGAGTTATCATTTGGAGAAAGCATTTATTTTTTTCTATGAGGCAGGGTGGAGTTCTGACTATCAAAAGAGATATGTTAGATCATCATATTGGTAAGTAAGTTCTCCAAAATGTATTCATATTATGAAATAAAAACTGAAAACTTCTGCTCCTTAGAAAAGGTGTCCGCAGAGGTGGTACAAATTCAGAACTACTTGCTACATTAGAAATAAAAATCAGTAAAATCCTAATCATAGTAAAAAAATAATATGGACTAGGTTATGTGCTCCTAAATTTCTTGTAATTGTGTATACTTAATACATAATCCTTTGTTTGCTGGGGTTTCTTACTGAGAACAGTTGAATCAATGAGAAGCATTTTGTTGCATGCTCATTAACTTTGTGAATCATACAAGTCCTTGGAATAGCAATCTACTAGCATCGGCTGACAGTCATGAGCCAGGCCCTTCTTAAAAATACTTAATTCAAAAACACATCAGAATTGTTGGTGATGTTAGCACTTCAGTGATATACTTTTAACAGATATAAAGAAGGGTGCAGGAGATAACTAAGACAAGTAGTTGACTTCAAAGGATCTTGAAACTAATTAGGAGAAGGTTAGAAAAGTTAAATCCCATCTAATGTGATGTCAGGTGATCTCACTTTACTAATTCCTCTGAGTAGTGTTTTTGCTCTAAGTACCATTACAAGGCATTTTTTTTTAAAAAAATGAAGACCTGCAGACTTTTAACAGTGTGCTTTACTACTAGTATTACTAACGAAGTAGTATAGAAATTTGGTCTGCTATACTAGGGATTTGAGATCTTCTGTAGATGAGTTTTTTTTTTTTCTCCCCCTCTCTCTCTGGCCACCTTAAACTCATTCATCTCACAGCTACAGGCTTAGGCAGAGCCTGAATACAACTGAAGGCAGGAACTGGAAGCCAAAATTTGCTACAGTTTTTAGTACTTACCTGACCTCATCTGTAAGGCAGTATGTTACTTTGTCCTGTGTCAGGTGTATACTTAGAACAGCAGTATGCATTTAAATACTATGTAGCTGAACTCAAGCAGCATATCATCCAATTCTGCATGTTGTAAAGATCTGTCATTCCTCTCATCATGTGTTTAGAAAAAATTAAATTGTCATTAAACACATTGTTTGGGAGAACAGGTGCAACTCCACTGACATCATGAAAATGTAATTTAGTTTACTCTTGTGCTCAGAAGTACTTAAGTTTTGTTAAATCAGGTGAAATTATCATAAGCATTGGGATACTCAAAGCAGGTGCATAGGCTTTCTTACCATGCCTGAATGCCAGAGGATGGCAAAAAGTTTGAACTGATTGGCTAAAAAGTACCTGAAATGCATTAGGAACCTCATCAGTTTGCGGTTACCATTGTGTATGATTTTATGAATACATAATTGTGTCTTATGATACRTTTCTCTCTCTGATACTTCTCATACGCTGTGGATGTTACAGCAAAGCAGTCTTGTTTCTTTYATTACTTTGTATTTCAAAGTGTAAAGATTGCCTGAAATAATCTGTTGGAAAAGGCATGGATCTCAGTAGAAGCAAAAACTTCTCTTCAGAGGGTTTCTCTATAAATTTAAGTTCCTTAGAAAGCAAGTAGATGCCTGTTTGGCAGTATACTATGTTAAATATTACTATTACCTTTTTTAAAAAAATGCTTTTAACAAGTCAAAAGTAAAGTCAGCCTTATGATAAGTAGATAACTGAATGTGGATCAGCTTAGCTAAAAACTTAGAAAAAACTTTAGCTTGGAAGAGCTTAGCTAAAACCCTTTTCTGTCTGTGCTACTACATGGATGTAGTAAAAGACAAATACCTTTGCTCTGCTTTGGGAATTCTCTGATGACTGAAAAGCCCAATGTGTACTAGCCCAGGTTGGGGCTGCCTTATTCCTTAAATGCTAATGGAGTATCAGTGATCATTACTTTGCATAAATGGTCAGTACTGTTAGTGCAGCTGCTGAAAGAGTTGTGGCATGGTTTTTTTGTTTTGTTTTTTAATCTATGTTATGCAAAATGCTACTAAGGTAAGCACTCATTCAGGGGGAGGATTTTAGGAGGAAGGAGGTGCAAGTTCTGTAGAGATGTGAGTAAAGCATGGAGAGGGCACTTTAGCAACACTGTTGCTGTCTCTCTCAACTTCTCCCAGCTCTCTCAGCGTCTTTCGGAACTCTACATTCTGCTTTTAAGCAAGTGTGTGTGGGGTGGGGGGGGAGGGGGGGACACGACAACTGAAGAGCTTCATTTCTTGTCAACTTTTGCATTTGGCTTCTGAGGAAATTGGACTCTGAATGTCTTGTTCATACATTGGCAGAAGCAGACGGTGAGAAATTGTAAATAGGGCTCTCTTCTCCTCTTCCCTGATCTTAATTTATTTATGTCTGAATGACAGATTTTACTATTGATCTTTTGGAGTAAGCATAGATATAATGCTTTGTAGTCAGTAAATATCAAATATTATACATACTTTGATCAATCAGCAGTTTTTAATAAGCTTGTTTTCAAACACAAATGTCTCCCCCCACATACACACTCATGCATAAGCAAAAAGCAAGAAAGAAATGACAGACGTTGTTAATAAAAACTTTTTTTTTTAGTGTATACGTAGGTTACTAAGCATCTCATTTCAAAGCTTTTTTTTTTTTTTCTTGGAATGGAACTTGTTTTCTGCCATAACTTAGTCTCTTTACAGGCTGTGCAGGATTTATTTATTTATTTATTTTCCTTGTAGATCACTTTGTAATCTGTGAATAAGAACACAAGAATAAAGCTCAATTTCTTTATGATAGTATCTGGTATTCTTACTTTGGTATAACCCTTAGAGTTCTTCATTTATACTTTACACTTGAAAAAGCAACACAGTTACTGGATGTTGTATCAGTCTGAAAGGTTTTTAATGACCAGGATGATGTTTTGAATGCTAATGAAGTAAAGTGATAGTTTTACATAGCACATGGCTGTCCCCAAATTCTTTTCAAGAAAGGTATACGTCATCAGCTCAGGCTACCTACCTTGTAGGTGCTTTTTTCTTTTACTGTTAATGTAAGCAGTAAACTTGACCTGAACTGATTCTGATAATGACATTCTCATTCATTTCCCACTATACAGTAGAAGTGGATTTCAGAGGAAAATATTTATTTAGGACATGATACAATCTTATTAACTAGTAATATATATCATGAAACTTACAACTAGATCTCTGGGTTTTGTTCATTTTACTAAAAATTATGTTTAACTATGATAGTGCCATTTAACTAACTGATGCCAGAATAAATAAGTTTTTTTTGTTGTTGTTGTTGTTTTCTTTTTTTNTAACATATGGTAATCTACTGGCTTTTTTCTGTGATTTTTGGACATCCTGCATATTCTGTAAAACTTTTTTTTATAATATTGTAGAAGTATACCAGGTTTGAGTGATCACTAACATTATGAAATTTCCTCAATTTAGTGTACAGCTTTTGAAGTTTGTAGCTGAGATGTGCAAAATTTTCATGCTAACCTCAGGATCATACTTGCATTTAAAGACTTGCAGAGAGAGATCTAGTAAGAATTAATTAAGAATTAATTTACTGGAAATGTATAATCTCTATTGGAATTTTTTCAAGTATATAATTATATTTGTGCTGACTTCCATGCAGTAATTCAGTAATTCACATATAGAAAATTGCATTTGTCTTCATAAGAATCTTAGTATATAGATTGTTATTCAAAAGGGATTCTTAGATAAGACTCAGTTCTAAAGCTCATTTTGAAGCAAAACTGAAGTATTAAAAAAAAGCAGACTAGGAGAGCCTAAGACCTCAACTGTTAGCCTGGATGTTTTCTTGAAACTGTTATGAAATTGTTACCTGATCTGCTTAATTCTGTTCTATAACCTCTACAGTTTCCTTTTATAGTAGCATAATTAAAAATGTTAGAAGTAATGTAATTTTACCTTGGTTGTCTTAAGGGCAGGGTGGGGGAGAAGGATCTGACTGTAGACAGTGTGCAGATTTACTCAGTTGCTACTACAAAATCTTTTAGTTTATGTCACCAGAGTTTAAAACAGATGGATTTAAACCATTGTCTGATTTGCATCTCAGGTGAAATCTCTGATAGAGCTGAGTTTCTGCCTTGAGCACAGATTCTTTTCATTGTACTTAATTTGAAAATTTCAAACTTTTTTAATTGGGGAAGGTAACTTCTCTAGCCATAACATTTTAAAATGGAGATAGGATATAAATAAATAGGGATAGATATTAGAAAGTTATTTGGTAACATGTTTCAGAACATTACTTACTTGTGCTGCTACAAGTAAGTACAAGCACCTCCCCCCCCCCCCAAAAAAAAAAAAAAAAGAGAGGGATAAACTCTGAGAGGCTAGAATGAACTCCTTCCTTGACATAGAAGAATACAGGGACTTATAATTAAAACAAGTCAAGCAGAAAACAAGCATTTTTTTCTGAAAGGTCAAATGAAAAATGACAATGAGTTTCAAAGTATTTGATGATATTAGAGCTCCTATTTATTTGAGCTTCTATTTATTTGATGACAATTTCCATTAACATTTTTCACAGATTGCATAGCAAAACTGAATTAAAAACGAAAACTCTAATTATGGTTGATTTCTTTCACTGACTTGCAATTTTTATTTTAGTGTAAGATGGATCCAGCAGAAGTAATACGGTAATTTAGTTATTTTGACTTCTGTCGTGAAAGACAGCGAGCAGAACGATTGATTCAGCAAAACCTTTGGGAATATTTTCATTGACTCAGACACACATCTTGAAAAAATCCTCAGGTATTTGCCTTCCTCCAATTTGTATGCAATCTTATAACTGTCCTCTGAAAATAGGGACAGTCTGATGAAGGCATCCTACCATATCTTCAAATACTGTCACTTTAAAAAAAAAAAAAAAAAAAAAAAAAAAAAGTTCTGTAAGTGGGCCCTTTGGCATGGTGCTTTGTTTGCTGCCTCTAGGTCAGTGAAGGCATTCTCTATCCTGACTCTTGTTTCCTCTTCTGTGTTACAATTTCTCCTTACCTGCCTTGTTTGCATCCACCTGATGTGTGAAATCAGCAAGAATTCCTGGTGCTGCACAACAGTTAGGAAGTGTGAAGCTGTGTGTGACACATGCCCTTACCCATGTCCTGAAGTGACAAAGAGAAGGTGTTCTCTTATGAACTGTTATAAAAATAAGTGAAGAGGTGGTTTCCTTTCCTCCTCATTCACCTTGAGACTGTATCTGCCTGAGACATATTCAATACTGGCAGCTTATGAGTAAATCAGTTTGGTTTTAAAACAAGCTCTAACATCCAGGCTTTAGTAGGGAATTCTTCCATTGTGTGCATTTTTACCTGCTGTGCAATGCAAATTAAGCCTCTCACTTGTCTAATGTCTTAAAATTATGCCTATATCTTATTTACACATGCCTCTACAGAACAAGTATTTTGTAAAGATTTGGTCATATAGGAGCAGATGTAAAATTCCATAACCATTTCTGAAACAAATAGACAAAAGCACAGAGCATGTATTTTATAGCATTTTTACTGTATAGCTCTTTCAGTCTTTCCAGATGAAAAGCAGATTTGACACTGACTACACAGTTGAAGATTTAATACACCCAGATTCAGTTGAGAAAGAAAGCATTATTCTTATATAGTGTCACTGGAGCTGACGTAATTTAAGTATGTTAGAGCTTTTATCAATATTGTTGAAATTCTGTTCCTTCATTTCAGCTAGTGACTCATACTGCAGTACAGCTAGAGGCACTCACCTCTACATCAGCTATCAGCTTATTATTCAGAGCCAAGTAATTGTTAGCGTGTTAAAATATTCTGTTGAGTATTTCAAACATTATTTATGAAATCAGTTTTCTCACTTCTGAGTTGCAACAGTAAGACTCTGATATTCACTGCTCTGTTTCCTGCTTGTGTTGCATTTGAACACCAAATGCAGAAGTTAAATGTCATCTTCTTGTTTCCATATTTGAACAAGAACAGCCATTCTCTGAACACTGCTGTGAACAAAACTATCTTTTTAACAGGCAGCATCAGCGTGACTGAGCCATCTGGTTGTTCAGAATTTTACTGGCTATTTCTGACCGCAACTTCATATTGCTTTATTAGCTAGCATAACTAATATCATATCACAAATGACATTCTGCTAATGTTTTTGTAGACATACCAGAAATATCATCTGTTTTGGCTGTGATACATTTTTAGTTGCTTAGTAAAACACTACTGCAATCTTAGAGAAATACACAAAACAAATAACTGAAAATGTACACATTAATGCAGTTCTGTTGAATGCAGCATTTACCAGCTGAGGAAAGCTTGACCTGATTAACTGTAATAACCTCGGTAAAGACCTGTTCATGCATATATGTTCATGATCTTCATTGTCATCTATCAAAACAAGTGAATTGTTAGTAATGTGCATTGAAATGATAAGATAATTCTCTTTTGGGAGTATTTGATTCTGACTTTCTGAGAACTCAAGCATGGTTTTCTCAATCTTTTTCATTATGTTCACCTCTTGCAGGGTTCTTCATGCTCTTGACACCTAGAAAGGCTTTTTAAATGGAGGAAAACCTGGACTGTGGAAAGAAATTAAGGTTTGCCTGTACTCCATGCTCCCAGGTAATCCTATTCACTCATGTCTGACAATAGCACAAAATTGTTCAATCTGTACTCATTAGCTTCATGTTATTAGAAGAATGGTATTGTGAGTCTTTTCCCTGATACATATGAGAAATGTTTTCATCTCTAGTGTTTTAGAAAAAGATTTTGCATCTTAGTAGTTAAAGCTATATATCAATCATTAACTGGATACTTAACTTTCAGACTTTTAATCTGCTTGCTTGCTTGTGTATCATAGTGTGCATCTATCTTTTCTACCTATGTAGCATTATATTATCAAGCCTTTTCTGCCATTTTAGTTCAGATGCCTTTTCAAATGTTAGGTTGCATAGTATCACCGAACTGAAATAGACACACAAGAAACCTCATCTGATGTTTTTCACTGAAAACTTATTTTCTCTTTGAATTCACAAACACTGATAAAAATGTTTCTTGACTTGATAATGAATTGCTGAGTGATGAAAAATTGCATTATGTGGTAAAGATAGTGGTACTTTGTAGCAGCCTTTACTTGTTCATTTTTGTCAAGCTTATTGGATTGTACTGTAAAAATAGTTAGGTATTAATATTGACATTTAACATGTGTGGATACAAAGCCAAATGATCAGTGGGAGAGAAATGATAGTGGGCAGTAGAACCAAGACCCTCTCTAATCGCTCTATTACGCTGGATTTCCTTTTAGAATGATGATAACATTAAAATGACTTTCCTGTCATCTTGTAATTGCCATTTCTTCCCCCCCAAAAATGTATAATAAATCTTTGAAAATTTTTGGATCAAGTATGATTAGAAATGTATTCATTTGCTTACTGAGCTTGTGCAGTAGCATGTCAATGTGCTACGAGCCCAGACTGGTGCGCACACACATTGTGTCTGTCTGTCTAGCAATGTAGCACTTTTTTGAGCAGCAAAAGAAAGGACTTCTCACCTACGGTTCTATCTAGGAACCTTTCTCCTCAAAGGCCCTACACAGCTTAACRTTGTCTGTAACCCTGGAAATGTACAGTGGATTCAGGGAAATCCAACTTTCATTAGTATGAGCAAATAAAGAAAAAAAATTACTGCAGTATGAGTCAGGGCACAAAGATGTGGGTTTTTTTTCTAGCCATTCAAGTTTACCAGAAGTAAATTTCCTAAAATTATGAAACTAGGAACACTAAGAGATGCTTTTTGTGAATTTGTTGAGTATACTCAGAGAACTGCTTGACTGGGAGACGTTGCAGGTATTTTGTATTATAGTCTATTCAAAGTACTCCCTTTATGTTACAGCTGACACAAATTACTTCAGCCTTAAAAATGATGCACTATTTCGGTAATATGACAGTCTAAATGCGTGTCAAAGATAATACATTGTTAGTGATCTATTTCTCTGTTACTCAACTCAAAGAACCATAGAAAAAAGCAGCTGCTAAAGAAAACAAATACTGTTTAATATTGGCATGAATGACTAGTCCTATAAATGATATCTAGAAACTTACTGTATGCTGCAAGGTGCTGTCACTCAGAATGGACAAAGATCAAATCTGTCATCCTGTTTTCATTTCACTTTTTCTTCTAATGATGAGGATCAAAGTTATTTGCAGGCTGGCAGCCTCACTCCTAGATAAAAGACAAGACTGCTGCTATAAAGCATATCTCAGTTAAGGAAATAGAGGCATCAAATTTAAGGGTTAATCTACTCTATAAATACAGCAATCACTGAAACTGGTACAGTGCATAACAAACTGTTTATCTGTTTTTGAGTTAACATTTACTGATCCATATCTGTTTCAGCTCTATGTTATGCAGTTTCTATTTATGTTTCTAAAAATATAACTGAATGTCCTTGGTGCGAATGATACAAGACTTTCTGGATCCTATTTGTATAACATCCCTTAATAGTGATGTCTTCACATATTGGATAAGGCTGGCTAATTTATGTATTTCCTACTAAGAGAGGAAAATTACTATAATACAGTGATTCAGCTAATCTCAGTTGCTGACTGTTCTGCCTGAATTTGAATCTTTTCTCTGTATGTAGAACCAAAATCTAAAGATTCCTGTTGAAATATGCAGCTCCAAAAGAAAAAGCTCAAGTATTCATATTAATTACACACAAAAATAGGTAACTGATTTCAATTACTTTGTCAAATATCTGTGATAAAGCTCAACTTCTTGCAAATGGTAAGCATCTAAATTTCAGTGTAGCTCTCACTGTCTTATATTAAATATTTATACATGGATTTTGGTATGTTGAGAAGAAGCTTATGGAAAGTTTATGTCCTTGACAAAGTTAAAATTGCTGTTCATGTAGGACAAGGGCATCCTTAGGCAATACTAATTATTTTTCTATAAATATAAATATTCTGAAATATTTATATTTCAGGCATTTAAATCAAAATCTCCCCCATAGCTTTGTAAAAATGATGTTGTCCTACAATTACTTATTTAAAACTTTCTGCTGTAGAGAAACCCACCAGCATCTGTACAATGAGCTACCTTGTATACGATCTATCACAATAGGAGGCAGTTCTAACTTTGTGATGTTCTCCTGGAGAATATCCTACCAGCTGTCAAAATTATAATTTTCTGGGAGAATGAGTGCAAGTCAAGTTCTTCTCCTCTTAGAAGATGGCACAGAAAGAAGTAAGTCTTTGGAATGATGCATACATTCTAGGTTAAAACTAACATCAGTGAAGTAGCAGTTAGCTAAATATGTTGTGATTAAGACCTAACATAGCATTTTAAGAGAAAGGCCACTCAGAGTTCTTAGCTAAGCTCTGATTTTCCATCTCATTACACTGCACCAACCCCCAGACTATAGTAGTTATCCTGCTAAGGGGCTTGAGATTTTTTTTTCATCCCAGGAGTATTGCAAAATGGTTAATGTCCAAATTTGAATGTAAAGTGAACTGAGCAAAAGCTCAGTGACTGATCCTGAAACTTGTGGCTATATAACATTTTGAGAGTTGCATAATCTGTTATATTGCTACAAAAAAGCTTTAATGTTACTCCTGATAAGCAAAGAAATACTGTGTAAGCAGGAACGATATAACTTAGTTTATATGCTTGATATCAGTTTTAATTTGTTTCAGGCTCTGAAAATAATAGTTATTCTAGTACAGCTTTTTCATGAGGGATAATATTTTTATAAAGCCTTGTGGCAGCTGAGTGTCAAATATCACAGATTGTCTCTTGCTCTGTTTCAGCTCAGTAAAAGAAACTGAATTAATCCTTCAAATAACTCTAGAGTGGTTCTAAGATACTAAATGCTTAAAGCACAATTATCCTTCAAGTGATTTAGAACATATGATTAGTGATAATGCATCTGTACCATGGAATAACTATAAAGAATTAGAAAGTTAGAAGGTCTTCCTGATTTATTAAGACATTCATATCCTGGTAGAGACCAAAGCTTGTTGTTCTATTTTGCACCTTCATCTTTTAGTCATACTGATTTCAAAGATAATATTGGAAGGGAGTTTACTTTCATTTTTTTTATGGTCTCTAAAAGGAGTATAATATTAATGAAACACAAATTAAAAACTGATGTGATGGTTTTAAGGATAGTTACAGCACATTTAACAACCATTACTTCRTAAGTTCAGTTCACAACGTTGTGCATCACAGTGACAATGTTTATACTATTCATCTCACCAGTACAAAAATATATCAGGTAGATTGTTACCTGTAGTTGGTATAGCTGTTTTCAGGCATATGTAACTATGAACATCACAAAAATTTCTTTTTAGAAAGCATTTAGCTGTGCGTTTTAAGTCCGGTTGATTATTAGTGGGTTCTACATCCAGTGGTAGAGTAGAACATCTAAGACTGTGTTGCAGTGCTGCTTAGTCTTACTAGCTGGTCCAGCAAATCTGGACTGGAGCAGAGATCTTTCAGAATGGCCTCTTGAAATCAGGAACCTCTGCAATCAGTTATATTTTCTTGGTAGTGCTTAACTAAAGTAGCTACCCTTTTAAATCGTCAAAATATTTAGTGATGTATGCCAAGAGAATATTTCAGGGCATAAGTGATCGTTATACGGAGGAGGAAAGAGTATTTCCCTCAGTATGACACTTATTACAATATGATTTTCCATTTTTACAACATGAAATTTCCTTTGCTGCTGCTAAAAATTTCTCTCATAACCGGAACTACATTTATTGTGCTATTCATTGTGCACAGTATGGGACAGATTTAGTCAAGGATTTAGCACAAAGTTATCACAGATATTCTATCAATTTCAGTGCAAAAGTGTCCTTTCTTATTTGGCTTAAGTCTGTGGTAGTGTATAAGGACATTCTGAATTTTAAATCATATGTAAAGGAAGATCTGTGCAAGTTCCAAATGATTATAAGAGAGTATCAGAGTATATTTTGGGGGTTATTTGTTCAACAAATACTTTCTCTAATCCACAGGATTTTAAAAAGGAAATCCAACTGTGTATTTGACAGACTTACAGATGGACTGTGCCTGGATCACAGTCCAGTATGTTATATTGAACCAATATTCTTTGCATGTCAATTTAAAATCTAGTTTTCACATTTTTTCAGACCACTTGCCCTATCTGTTTTTCTTTACTAGGTTTAAAAATTCTTAAGCAGATACATCATTGCATAGCAAATGGATGATATTAAATTCATTAGTCAGCAAAATGAAAACAATTTTCTGAAGGAACCCGTGAAAAAGACACATCAAAACTGAGTAATATTGAAGATGATTATAATAGTGTACTTGATAACATTACAAGAGTGACACCACAATTTTAAATGTGGGTCTTCCTTCTTGTTGAATGGCAGTGAGAATGACCAAAGATATGTGAGTCTCTGTCATGGGTACACATTCAGTTTGTGTTTTAAAAATAGTTTTAAGGAATTAGTAAGTCTTAACGTCTTAAAATAAATGGTAAAAATTGCCAAAAAATGTTTTCAACTTGCACCTTAACTGGTGTAATAGAGGAATCTGAGATAGATTTCAGGTAAAAAAGCAATTTCATCTAATCTATTGCTAATTTATAAACAATGAAGTAGTCAATATTTCAGATGTGTCTTGGAAGAGATAATTTGTAACTGAAACATTGACAACTTCTGGAAGCTCTTTGGCAGGGGGGAAGGAACTTGTGCTAGTTCTGAGGCATGTACTGTCTTGTACGCAAAATATGTTAAAGCTAGCTAAGTTAGTATGTTATTTTGCAGCAAATGACTCTCTAAAATTTCTTTCTATGCTAGGGCCCTAAACTGCAAAGGCTGACAGAAGCTTGTCTTCCTACATCAAACTTACTAGAGCTTTTGAATTATCCTCTAAATACCTTTATTTCTACAATCTTCTTTCTTGAATAAGAGTAGAATTCAGAAGTGCATATTCTCATACCTTTCCTATAAAGGTAAAAATCTCTCATTCTAAACCTTGCAACTGAATTAGTCCTACTATTACCATGTGCTTTCAGTAAATTATATTCGATTGTGATGTTACGATATTATTGTGTGTATATATATATGTAGTGTATATATATTTTATATACAGATATCTGTATATATTATACATGTTTTTATTATTGTTATATTGTTATAATTATTATTATATTGTGGTGTTGTGTAGAAATTTGTAGAAAACATGGCCTTCATGTTTTAAAATAGGCGAGGCCGGTTGGTTTAGAAAAAAGTGAAAAACAATTTTATTTATAGCAGATAACTCATCTTCCTCAAAATTTCAGAGTAAAAAGCTTAAGACAATGATTAAAATTTGATAGGAGGAATGAGTCTGAACATGTCCTACCATTGCTTGTAGTTATTTAAATTTACTTACAGATGATACAATATGGAAGGATCTCTTACAATAATTTTTTTCTAATTCACATACCACAGATTATAGAATTTCATCAAGTAATTCTCTCATCAACACCAAAATTTCAATTAAGTTAAATATATCTTCTAAAAACATTCTTAATTTTGATATAAAACCTTCTGCTGATGGAAAATTGTTTATATTCATAGCTAAGTTCTTCTAATGTTTTATTGTCATCTCTTTTGCAAATGTAGACCTTACTTCTGGGCTGCTCTCGACTACCTTTAACTTTAAGCCATTTCATCTTGTTATACTAATAACAAACTTTTCTCCTGTTAAGAAATTTCCAGATTATGATTTGACTTTTTTCAAATCATATGATAACTTAAGATTTTTCCCTATGTAGACACCAGACCTGGTAAATTGTCATGAACGATCTCATTAATGAACACAGTGAAAAGCAACTTTACTTCTTAGTCTGTGTCCCTATGGTTAAATGCTCACTAAATACATATACTTTGTCTTTATTGCTGTGGTTAAACGCTTGCTAATCATATTTGCTCTCTAAGCCATGCCATCACACTGGGAATTTGTATTTGTCTTATTACATGTCTCTGTAAATCCTTGTCCCAGTTCCTGATTTCTAAAATACAGTTTTTGTTCATGTGTCTTTTATCTTTTCTCAGATTCTCATCTAATAAAAGCTATATCCTTGATGTTTAGATATATGTATTCTGTTGTATTAAAATGCTTGGATTTTTTTAAGTGAGGCTATCTTACCTGTTGAGTTGGATAGCTTAGAAACTGACTTATATTGATTAAAATTTAATATTTTCTAAATTTTTGCACCTCTTAAACTTTCTGGAAACTATATTTTATTTCAGATACAAAGATTTTTCTCTGTATGTGCATTAACATGATAGTGGTGAATATGTTGGATAGTTGTCGAATCTGAAACCTCTTACTGCAGCCTTTTGTTTAGGAAGAAGCTCTAATATAATCAGTGAGAGAGAGGGCAATAACCAGCAAAGGTTTTAATTAACTGACAAGAAAAGGATGCTTTCTGGACGTAAGACTTCGGGAGACTTCATATTAAAGACTTTGGTATAGTTATCATTTATGTATAGTGTAGGCATTTTAGATGATATAAACAGGTGTGAGGAAAGCCTTGATACTACGTTAATTAAGAACTACGAGCTGTAGGCAGAAATATCTGGTTCTATGTTCTGTAAGTATCAATCAAATTATTTTGATTTAGCCCTATGTTTATTCATATATGTTGTTTAGTTTCTCAATTTATAAAAGGTTGTGGTACAAAGAAAAGAAACAAGACAGAATACATATGGAGACTAAGTTTTCTGTGGTACAGTTTGAGTAAACCTGATTTTTGAAAACTGTCTTTTTTCCAAGAACCTGTCTGTGCTGATATTGGTCTATTACAAGCTCAGACCTACGAAGTGAGATACCCATTATAGGTGGATTTTTCTTTTCTTTTTTTTTTTTATGCCTTGCCTGTGGAAAAATTTATCGGTTTGTCTTATATTTAAGACGTTCTCAGTAATGTGTTCTGCATAATTTCTTGAGACTGTTGGATGAGGACACTATTGTAGTGTTATTAACAGATTGTGAGTATTTCAAAAGATTAACGTTTTTCTTTCTTGCTCCTTTCTCTGGCACCACACAAAAAAGCCTCAATTTTTTTTTTCTTGATTTAGATTGAGTAGAATCCTCTGTTGTTAACACAGTCACCATGGGAAATCTGAAGGCTTGTTCTGAAGGCTGGAGCTTTGTGCAGATACTACTGCTCACCAGCTCTTTATTATTTGGTGTTGCTGCTAGGAGGAAGTGACAGGTGGCTAGATGCTTCTTGAGACACATTCTTACATAGCATCTCTCTTGTAGCTCCCACGTTCATTAACCTCTGAGATACATTGCAAAAAACAGCCATCTTCTGTCTTTTATTAATAGAGAGATTTGTGTAATTAAAAAAAAAAAATCACATAAAATCAAACTAAGGGTAGGATGAAAAATGTTCCCAGCTATCAATACTTATTTAAAGTTTAGTGCTTACTAGAAGTACTAATGCTGTGCTGTGCAATACCCTTGAGAAAGGGTAATTTCTGTGGCAGTTAGACATGCTTTTAAACAGGGAGGGAGATCATAAACTCTAATGTTTTCCTTTTTCAAATGTCCTGCTCAGACCAATAACCCATTTTACTCAGGCAGACATTACTCAGTTTTGCATGACTCTAATTTATACTTTTTTTTAGTATCACTGAAACAATTCCAGTTCAGCTTTGTCTTGTTTGACTTCCTCTTGCTGAGATAAAGTTCTCACGAAGAAAGCCATTTATACATGCACGAAGACCTTACAATATTTCTAAAATCTGTATTTTAAATGGAGTTCAACATCAAAAACTTTGAGGTTGTCTTTCTCTCTAAAGACAGAGATTGCATAAGGCATGCTGTCTGATTAATAATTATTTCCAAAATAAGAAGTTTATAGTAATTGCCTTGTTTTCAGGAAGTTAAATATGCTTCTGTTTGAAGATTAGAAGATAGRAACTTAGGAGAATTCTCGAGTATTAATTTATCTTGCTGATAGATGAATACTGATTGGGCTGGATTTGCTATGCTATGTTTTTTCTCATTTCTAATTCTTAACATTATTAGCCATAAGTATACATTAAGGAAGCGAAGTAGTGTTTTAAGAAACATTTCCAAATACTAATTTCATAATAAATGGGTTTGTGCTTGGATTTTTGATATTCCTTTTGTTGTTAATGCATGATTTGTCACAGAAACGTCTGTTTTGAAATATTTTTGAGCTAGTGGCAAAATGGAGGAGGTAGCTGTAGTTTTGACAAACAGGATGACTTTGAGCAGGCTTTCACTGTACCAGAGAATGGTAGTGGTATTTTGTGAGCAGAACAAAGCCACCTGGATTCAGAATTTCTAGTTTTGGTATGGAAGTGCAAAGTACAGTGACAGCTAAAGGGTTTGTGAACCAAATAATCTGGAAGTAATTTCTTATTTTTCTTTTTTCTCTGTTAGTATCTGGAAGACACTTCAGACTTTTACTTCTTAGGACATGGAAATGTGAGGGATGCTGTATATGTGCATTTACGTGGGAATTCATGATGAATTTCTTATCGTAATTTGACCTTAATTAGAAAAATACATCAAATTCTGTTTTACTTATAGCTCCTCATGAAATGTTGTGACTGTCCTCATGAAAGGCCAGTCTAAGGCATTGTTTAAGTAACTCAATAACTTGAGTAGTTACTTTGCACCATTTTGCCTAATTTTACTGTTTAATACACTAAAGTATGGTGGTCCCATATTGCAGTGATGACTGCTGAATGAAAAGCTAGAGAGTAAGGTAAAACTTCTAAAATGACGAACTCTATTTCTAAAATGCTTGAAGATACGCTTTTTTCAAAATGTTGTTCAATTATTAGCTTTGGCTGGCAAGTATACAAGAGGACTATAAGACTTATACTTTAGTTTCTGATATAAGCCTCATAATAGAGGAGCAGAATTGCAAACAGAATGAAAAAGCAGATCTAGCTTTTTTCAAGGGCCTTGAAAAATTGATACTCAAATTGTGATGCTTCTGTGGAGTGAATCTAATGAGACTGTAACCAGTAAGAATTGGCTCCTGAAAAAATAGAGATGTTCTTTAATCTTACTAAAATTGAATAAACAATTCAATAATACCCTCAGCAAATCACACACACGCTATAGAACTCCTGGATAGGATTTAAAGGTAGAAACCTGGGATCATTGGCCAAGACAGTTTTAGCTGAACATTCTTTAAAATTTTGGATTTAAGATGCATATTGGACTATATATCCCAGCCATCTTCCCTTTGTTTAATAATGCTATAGTAATACATTTACTACATAGTGTGTGCATGTATATAACTTCATCTCATTATTTTTTGCACCATCTTTGACTAGGAAGAATAATCAATTACTGCTGTCTTTATCTCTTCTGTATAGCTGTAGACTGTTAAGTTTATGAGGATACTGTGAGGGTAACAGAGCACTGGAGCAAGTTGTCCAGACAGGTTGTGGAGTCTCTTTCCTTAGAAATATTCAAAAGCTGTCTTGACACAATCCTGGGCAACATGCTGTGGGTGACCCTGCTTGAGTAGGGGGGTTGAACTGGATGGTCTCCAGAGGCCCCTTCCAACCTCAACCATTTTGTGGTTCTGTGATATATATGTAATAATGTATGATTTACATGTAGTAAAATACATCTTGCACTTATGAAGCAGTTTTCTTTTAAGTCTTTATACTGCAGTTCACATTACATCTTTATGCTTATCTTGCATGTTGCATATTAATGGCTTATCAGGTTTTCATGTATGTAACATTCAAAATTAAGTTGTGGTCACTAAAACAGCCAGTTAATGAGCTAAATGTGCATTCATCTTAATCATTTGTGTAGTCCTTTAAAAAGAAAAGAGCTGCTTTATTGTGAAGGTCTGACTGGATACGAGTGCCATATTGTTTTTGTTAGTATTGTGGTTTACAGTATTTTATTATTTTTCATTACCTACTAGTCCTATGCTTATTTTTTGCTACCTTACTCTACTTGATCTCACTTCTATCTATTCAATCAATTTGAACATGTGAATCCTGTCCTGGCAGCATATTTTTGCTTAGATTTCATAACATTGATTAGGTTAAATTAAAGAATGGCAGAAGAAAAATCTTACCAGAAAAAGACCACAACTTTTCTGTGCAACTTTACGTATGATTTACCTGGCAAAATTTTTGATCTTCAGAGGAAACTCATACATTGTTTATCTTCTTATTTGGAGGATGAAAATTTTCTTTGTTAGGTTTATTCTGATTGAGGAAAAAATGGTTTTCATGGGACCAAAAAAGCCCATTCCTGGTCTAGAGATACTACAGTATCTCTATGTGTGTGTTTATGTAGTGTGATTCAGGTATTCAGCTCTGTTCTTAAGGGCATTTTGGGGCTTCCTTGCATTTTCTATACTGTTCAGGTAGTACTCCTTGTTAACTTTATTACCTTAGCTTTCAACTGAAGTAAAACTCTAGATTGTGTGTTAGGGTGGAAGATATAAGTGCAGCATATGTAGAATTTATATTTTTCTGCTTTTTAGAAAAATATTTAGACTTCTGTCTTGGTCAAATTCCAGTGTAACAGTCAGTGTGACTATTTATCTTTTTGTTACTCAGCATCTCTAAACTATATATTCTTTTTCATAATGGTATCTGTGTTCCATACTGAGCAATGTCTGTGTTTTACTCGTAGAATTACTCCAGCATCGTATACGTAACTTGTAAACAGTTTGTTTGTAAAGATTTATAAGGTATTCCGTCATCTGCAGAGCAGTAAATGTCTATCTTTTTGAGATTGCTACAATATTACAAAAACTGAACAAAAGAACTGATATAGAAGGTCTTCTGGATTGTAAGAGGAAACTCCTTGTGTTGGGTTGCCAGAAAATAAACTGTTTCGGAGATTGGTAGTATTACAAATGCTATGGTTTCAAAACCATAAGAGTAGAAAACAGAAGAAATAGCAGTTCATATAGGCATATCGCTGCATTCCTGTAGAAATACAATGCCAGTAAACAGTATTTTATACATATTTTAATAAATATATGTAAGATGTATATTAAACATAGCTCTCTTTGTATACATTTAATTTGTCTATTCAAGTGTGTAACTGGCCTATTTCTTATAGCAACTGCCTTTAAAATACTTAGAATTCTGTGCCTTGGGTTCTGAAATTTTTTGCTTCAGCAAAATTCCCTTCATCCCTCAGAAAAGTTTAGCCTGTGTAAGGCTGGTGTAATTTGACCTCAAACAATAACATGTTAAAAGTGCTTATAGTTCCTTCATATTTGTATCAAAACAGTAAAAAATAAATAAAAATAAAATCCTTTGAATACAGATTAGAGCCAAGAAATCAGATAATAGCTGTATTTACATTAGGAAATTGATAAGACTGCTACTATTACAGCTTTAGATTTTAGAATAAACCATGAGAATCTTCTTAATAGATTTTATCTCCTGTCATCATTTATTTAGTTATCACTCATACAGATTGTAGACTGTCTTTTATTTTATTGCAGGTTATTCTCCTGTTACCTCATGCAGAATTCTTTAAACTGCCTCTTGCATCTCAGCCACCATTATTCATAGGACTACAGAGCTCTCTTTTCTGTACTATGAATTCATGTTTGTTCGAAGCTTTCAAATGTAGAAGTACTGACTAATAAATCATCGTTTCTTTTTTTWAAAAAAAAAAAGTGGTGGGTTTCTATACAGGACTTCTTGGACTGCAGAGCATGTTGAGTGTGTAATACAGTCCATAATTTGTTTGTTCAGGAGTTCTACTAGGTGTCGAGTTTATAGGAATAGTGCTGTGGAGCCTTAGGCTTTTGTACTGACAAGGAGACAATGTGTCTTTTGACATTGGCACATGTTAAGTCAGTTCAGTTATTAAGGCTTTTGGAGAACACGGCATTTCCTCCTATGCTCTTTCCTCCCTCCCTCCAGCATAGCTGGGCTGGGGAGAAGCTTCTGTGCTCTGCTCTCTAGCGAACACAGACTTGAGTGGTTTTTAACTACTCTTCAGGGACAGAAAGGGGAGAAGAGGCAGCTGCTTTTTACTACCTTACGTACTTTGAGTCATCAGGTTCCCTCTGTTCCTGTGAATGCTAAAATTGTACTGTATTTCTTGCCAATACAGAACTATTAATTGTATGACTATAAAACTGGAGATTACTTAGAGGTAGATGCATATTTACTAAGATGATGTGAATAAAACACAGGGAGCCCTTACATCTTCATTAATGCTTTGTACAGCAACCCTGTAAATATTACTCAATTAGTATTTCAAGTTTCTAATTTACTACTTGCAGACTTTATGTAAAGGAGAAGTCAGATTTCCCAATATGGTTCAAAATATACGTAGATGGGTACACCAGAAGAAAATTACATTCCCATCAAAGGGAAGGGTCTACATAATGAAAATTTATATGCTTAAATCACCCTCTGACCAAAACATAATAATAAAAAAAACTCCCACAGTTCTGCCAATAGCGGAAGCTTGATACCAGTGCCCAGAGGAGCTCTTCCAATTCCATATTCCTTTCTTGTTACAGGAATAATATTTCTATTGAAATGAGGCCATCATTGTTTTGTGGAAGTATCTGGTTGAGATAGAATGATGTAAAAATATTTAGTAACAGCAACATCAGGACCTAAATTTTTATAAAACTATTAATTTAACTACTCTTAATAGTATTAGTAAACAAGATTTGTGAAATTATGATTCTAGTCTGAAATTTATGGAACCTTGAAGAGTTTCCTTTAACTGAGGTTGCTATTCACAAAGATGAGAGTAAAGCCACTTAATTTTATGTTTGATTAAATACTAAAGGAATATTCTCCTAATGTGATAAAGCAGAAATCCCTTGAGATGTTTATCATCTGCAGTTACTTAATTTTTTCACAAAAGAGTGCAACTATCACATACACAGGTAGTAATGATTCAATCCCATTTTATAGCATCATGGTATATATTCTATATCTCTCTGCATTTTCGGTGGGCTTGATTCAATTTTATTGAAGACATTTTACATTTCTTTTGTCTAGAGATTTGTGTAAGTTAAGGACGCTTGAGCATTGAAAGCGAAATTGGTAGATGCTACCATTTGTTCTTCTGAAGTGTCAAGAGCCAAAATCTGTTACCTTGAGTATACAATGAAGTACTAAATATTCATTCAGGACTGGGATGTTGTACGTTCACCATTTTACACTGCACAAGGTCTTTGACATACAGCAAATACCCACTTAGGCCAATATTTTCTCTTGTATTTTCTTTTTTTCTGTTCATTTAGAACTTTGTAATTCTGTAAAGTTTTAATATTCAGAGTCCATGTTTCTTTTTGTTAGGCGTCTATTGACTCAAGCTTCTTAAATATTGGAATTAAAGTTTTTTTATCAAGAGATGTCATTTCTGTAGCATCTGTAACAATTTTTTGATGATCTACTGGTATGAGTTTGAATAAGTTATGAGTTTTTTTTTTTTTAAAAAAAAAAAACCTAGCATACTAATTGCTCCTAGGAATGCCAGGTGATAGGCTAAAGTTTAGAGGAGTGCAATCCATATATGATACCTTCAGCACAGGGATTCTGTTTAGCATTTATCAGGAAAATTGGCTTAAGTGCCTGATATTCCAGATTCAATTACACTGTCACCTGCCAAAAGTGTTCCTTCACCTCAGTTCTGGCTTGTTCCCATTATTAAGTCAGTGCTTGGGAAAAGCATGAACTACTTATTTTTCTAATGTAACTTCTATCACCATGGACAGCACCCATACATTCCCTTAAATCACAAGTAGTCTTGTTTTCTTTGTTCTTGCTTATGGATTTAATTGTATATACAGAGTGGAGCATAATACCTTACTGAAAGTATGGCATGAATTGATACGCATCAAATATATTCTGTCATTGGAGTGAATTATTTTCTCTAGGGATGTGATGAGTTGAAGTCCATGGGGCTTTAGAACAAGCATTAACAAATATAATTCAAATAAATGCTTCCCTGGATTCTTCCTTTTTCTGTTACCTAATCTGTCTGTATATTTATTTTTTAATATAAACCCTTTTTAGTTGCTCCTGTTGTTCATACTAGGAAATAGATGTGTTGTTATAAAATATACTAGAGTGCTTTATCCTTCCTCCCTTTCTTTTTAGCTGGCCAGTACAATTATCCCCTCCCCTTTTTTTAATCATGATTTCAATGTTAGAAAACAAGACTGGATTTAAAATTTCCATTCTACTCAATTTTGACATTAACTCTCAATCTATTTTTATCATTTAACATGCATGTGATTCAGTATCCTCACCTCTTAATAGATGTTGAAGTATCTCAAATGTGTAATGAGGTATTGCAGTGTCATGAATAGTAGGTTGGACTGAATGTGCAGTTACTAGTTGTCTTTTGGGTACAGTTTTATGAATTATTGAATTTAGCAAACTCTCATTCTGACTTTCTTTGAACAAAGCTTTCAATTTATGGTAACAGTGCTATGTGAAGGACTATATTGTTTGTTTGTTTGTTTGTTTGTTTTTCCTCTGCACTAGGGACAAAGTTCTTTATGTTGACCATATTTAGTTGCCATTTTCCTTAGTGCAGTTTCAGATTTATTTCCTATAAGCTACTTAGAATTCTGTAATGTTTTTAAAAGATGATTTTTTCAAAAAAAAACCCACTAAAGCCTACTACTTGAGACTGATGTATATTTTTTTTAATTTAGCATGGTAGTAATGCAAAGAAGAAAAAAAAGCAAAGATTATAGAGAAGATGCAGTGCATTTAAAGTGAATAAATGTGACTAAATTAAGTAAACTAGGAAATACATTCTATTTTAGCATTCTACATGATTGTAACATCTCCTGAATGGATAGGGTAGCTAAACAAGGCTTGTGTTACTTATCCAGAACACTTAACAGATGAAACTGTATCATAGCCAACAATTTCTGATATGGTTGCCCTTTAATGTTGGCTATGATATGACTATGATTGTTTCATGTAATCTTAAAGTAATTATTTTCCTGGAAAGTATCATAGATAGGAATCCAATTTCATCAATCAGGAAACAAGTTTTCCACACAAATACATTAAGAAAAGATCTTGCATCACAGAAACATGAACAGCCTAACCACTCCATGTTTAATCACTTATTATTTTGTTTTATAGTAACAAATCCTGACATTTAAATCGTTCCCTATCATTTCTATTTGCTACACATATCTTGCCTTAGAGTACAGCTGACACTGAAGATAAATTTTAGCCTTGCAATTGAGATCTGGTTAATACTTTGATATGCAAAGCAAAATGTAATACCACTCATTCTTTTTTATTTAATTTGGCTTTGCTGGACCAACTGATCTTTTGCAATAAGATAAGCAGATTCTGAGTATGTATCAGAAGCAATCTGACCAAAGAGGTGCTATTTTGGTACAATCAACGTTCAATATAGAACAGTCATTTCAAAAATATGAGTGTCTTTGTTCAATATCAGACTGATTAGAGTGTTTTTCAGTAGTATCTTTATAAGGAAGTGAAGTAGTTTGTACTGTATAAAAACTGACCTTTTGAAAAGTATTAGTCCCTTCTTTCTTTACTTTTGGCCTCCTGCTTTTTAGAAGAGAAGAGAGCAGGGATTGTTGATGTAAGTATTAAAGCAAGGARGAATGAAAGGTAATTCCTCAGTCCTATCATCTTACCATCTTTGCAAGTGTGGTGTCAGTGCAAGTGATACACAGGCACTTGCAATATTCAGTCTCTGTCTACAAGTGATTTGCTCTGTGTCGTTGTGCTTACCTGTAAGTATTCCAGAAATATGAATAACCTTAGTATGTCTTAATGGTATTGACAGAAATTTAGGTATTCTCTCCAGATTCTACCAGATCTAAATTTATCTTGAAGTAAGTGTAGCTCTATAAATTCTGTAGCAATGCAAGCCAAGGGGTGGTGAAATGACCAGAGCATTGTAACTGCATTCTTTGCTGCAGATTGTTTCACCATTTGTTTCCTGTGCCCTTAATGCAAAAAAACTGCATCTGTTGCCTATATTGCCTATATAATGGCTGTGTGGAGTGAATGTTTTTTCCTCCCCACAGTTTGTCTATGGCTTTTAAAAGGTAAGTACTTTTTAAATAGCTTTGAGCCTTATTATCATTTATATTTATGCAGTATTTCAATATTTCTAAATTTGTGATTCCTTAAAAATTCTATGCAGTTGTGCCTTTTAACATAAAAACCATAGAAGTGTCAACATTGAGAACTTTACTTTCAGGTTAAAGATTTGATAATGTGCTCTGTGAATTTACTGTGTATGATCTTGGAGCATCTGTTGCATGATATGTAGAATGTAAAAATCAATCACAATGTTATGGAATTATGCATATATCAGACAAATATGTATATTATATAATAAAGTCTGAATATACCTTTCATTACATTAAAACTTGGTGATTATCCCAAATTCAAGGGGAAGAAGAATTAAATTTACGCTTAGAGAAAGCCTACTGCTTTAAGATGTGCAAAGGCACCCATGGTCTCCCCTAACAATGTAAAATTGCTTTCATGCATAGCACCTTGAAATCTGTGCTCCTTCATTAAACTTCTTATTTGGTTAGTTAGTAACAAGCTTTGTGAATATTCTAGGGGACACAAGTGTGCAATAAAAGAATAGAGGTAATGCCTGTGCCTGCCCTTACACGGGCAGCACAGCTCTGAGCTGGGATCTGCAGTTGCTGTTGCTGCCGTTGCAACATCGGTGGTTGTTCTGCTGAGGGCAGCTGCCTGCAGAAATGAGTCGGAGTCTGGAACATGTTGCGGATATTTTTTAAAATTGCTGCTGCTTCTGGCAGAGTGATTTGAGCCATTACGTGGCTGCTCCTAGCTGTTTTGTTCTTTTCAATTTCCTGGCAATGCAGGAAATCCGTTGCTGCCCTGATGAACGCTGAATAGAAACGTAAAAGCAATGCCCAAAGCAGAGGCATCTATGCTGCTGTTGCAGGGCCTGCGTTACTCGTTGAAAAATTAAGGCACTTGTTAGCTAGGCTGTAACCAACGTTTCCTTCGCAGCAGTAGGTGACACCGCGCCCTGCGCAGGGCTGGATTCGCGGGGCGGCGGCGCTGGCGGGACCGGGTTGGCAGCCGCTGCGGCCGGCCG
>NW_028186038.1:5066923-5082267 GCF_003343005.1 Rhea americana | reverse complement strand
CCGCAGCCGCAGCCGGCGCCGCCGCAGCCGCAGCCGGCGCCGCCGCAGTCCGCGGGCAGCAGCTTCTTCAGCTCCCTCTCCAACGCCGTGAAGCAGACGGCGGCCTCGGCCGGGCTGGTGGATCCCTCCTCCGCCGGCTCCTCGGCTGCCGGCAGAAAGTTCAAGCTGCTCCTGGTCATTGACGAGCCGCACACGGACTGGTAGGTGCCCTGCGTACCMCCCTCCTCCTCCTCTTCCTCCCGCCGCGCCGAGCCCCCCGTCCTTCCCCCCCGCGCACTGCGGCGCCTTCCCGCGGCCGCGGGCTCACCTGGGGCGGCGGAGGGCGATGCGGCTGCCCAGTGCCGCGGCGGGGCCCGGGGCCGGCGGCGAGGCCGCCCCCTCCTGAGGCGCGGGCGGCCGTTAACGGGCGCGGGCGGCCGTTACGGGGCGCGGGYGGGAGCGGGGCCGGCGCGCCTGCAACGCGTGAGCGGGGGTCAAAGCCGTTGTTTATCAAAGCACGAAATAAAACGTATTTACATCCCCGGAAAAGCATGTCCTGTCTTCTCTGACGAATTAACGAGCGCCTGTAGGAAGGCAGGTGGGATGTGCTGCTCGGAATGGTGCGCGGCTGCAGCGCTGCGTGTGCTCACCCGTGTTCGTGAGCGGGCTTGCTTTCACGCGCATCTGCCTGCCTCCTTTGCAGCGTCCGAAATACGTATTGGGGTGAAGGTCCTTCAGGTTGCCGAGGACGAGCCTTACATTCTTCCTTTGCCCCGTGGATTTCTGCTATTAGGTTTACTTCTTTAGGTTTTGTTTGGGGTGGATGTTTTGCTTCCAGTATAATCATAAAATGCGCGAGATTTCCAGCACTAAAACTTGTATGCTAACTCACTTCTTCCTGCGCCTGGTTGTTATCAGTAGGAGAGGTTATACCTTTTTGTTTATTTTTGTTTTTTAACTGTTTTTCACATATACTAGTGCTGTATGCTGCATTTTATAGAAAGACAGTATTTTATTAATCATACCTTCGCTTCCCTCTAATGCATACTTACGTATCAAGCTCTGAATTGTCTTATTTAGTGTTGGTAATTGCAATATATAATGTCTTAGTAGTGCTTATAAATAGTATGGAGTAGAACAAGCATATTTTTATAACTGACATCAATCAGTAATGTGTTATGAGTCTGTGGTTTTATTATCAGATTCTCAAATTTATAACCTTGCTATCTAAATGGACAATTTGCTTTAAATAATACTTCAAAAAACACTTTAAACAGAAAATTAAACCTAGTAAAAAATGCTTTGTCTGTAGCAAAATGTGTTRTTATTGTTAAGATAACAGCATTATTTTTTTTATTAAAAAAACCCTAATATCTGCTGGTCTGAGGAAAGCCTCTGTATCTACGTCATGAAGATGTGCATCCTTAGACACAGCTCACTGCCCTGCAAATGCATCTATTTAAGATTTTGGAGTATACAAATTTTTGCTTGGTAAATTAAACAACAGTGTAGGTTGATGAAATTGGTTTGTGGTAGCATTCCTCCATACCTACTGAAACTGGTCTGCGTATTATAATTGCAGCATGTTTTTGTGTGCTTGGATAACGCACCCAAAATTAACACAGTCTATCAGCAATAACAAAGCTTTCAAACTTCTGTTTTGTGAACGTCACCAACTACATTCCAAGTAGGAGAGTGAATACATTCACAAATATACACAAGGTTACTCAAGCCTGCTTTTTTGGTATTTATTTTTTCCTTACAGTATGTGATACAGATTTGTAGTATTTCTGGAAAGAGGAGCTTACTATTGGTGTTTGTAGTAGCTCTTTCTTCCTCCAAGAAAGCTAATCATTTGGTAATTGTAGGTTTTAAAATCATTACTGAAATAGTTATTCTAGTAATACAAATACTCTAATAATACAAATATTCTACTAAGAAATGCAGTAAAATTGTTTCTATATTATAAGAAGTATGGAAATCCATATTGATTTATGTTGAACTGCTGTAAAATTTGACTCACTGGGCAGAAATGGAATACTAGTGATACTTTGAAAAAATACTGAAAAATTGCAAGTTGTAACTGATGAATTACCAAAGTCTGGCTGCAACATCAGCTACCCTGCCTGCTATGATGCATTGACGTACAGCTTAACAAGATGAGGTATGTAGAGCTGCTGTCATGTGATACTTAAAAAAAAGAAAGAAAAAAAGTAAATCTTTTATTGTCACTTTGGATTCCTGACAAACAATTTTAGCTGGTTTAGATTAATCCTGATATGAAGAAGGGAGTTTGTTTTTTAATGCTTGGAGCTACACTGTATTTGTCTTAAACTGAAAGTACATTGCCTTTGCATTGCTGTTTCAACAGAAATAGAAGAATTTCAGTCTGGGTCATACTGAAAGAGGATACAAATTTGGTATCTTTTAAGCAAGGCCCAAAGAAAGCACTAAGCACTTTCTTTTGTAGGCAAAGGATACTGCCCCTTACCTCTAGTATCAAAAGCAATTTTTTTCTAAATATTTTAACTGTTGACTTACATGTGAACTCTGAGGTGTAGTAATCTTCCAATATTATTATTGTCACTAATGAAATCAGGAGGGATATTCTTCATATAGTAAATATCTAATTATTGCTAGAATCTTTTAATCTTCATTTCTGTGACTTTTATCATCATCTTCTCTTAAGAAGTTTGCCATTTGATCAGTTTTGAAATTTTTCTTTTCAATCTATTTACTTTTATGGCATAGGATATGGGAAAAACGGTAGAATTAACTTACCTGTACAATTTGCATATTTTTACCATTTTATGTTGTCAAGGTTTTTAAGGAAGGGAAGCAACTACAGTTATACTGTCAATCCATTCTCCATATATCTCTCTCTCTCTCCTTCTCTCTCTCTCTCTCTCTCTTTTTTTTTTCTTTTTTTCCAATTTTACCACTACATAGATGAGAGACATTTAAGTGCTTCTGCTGAAGGCAAGTCTGCAAAATAAGCTGGTGTCTTACGTAAGATGATGTCAGCTAGGACCTTAAATGCCTCAAGGATGAGGGATTTCAAACAAACAAAACCCCACAGACTAAAGCTCTCAGTTCACTAGCAGAGACTAATTCATAACAAGCAGCCTTCATCAGTTCTGGTTTTCTGGTTCTTATGGAATAATTTCTCTTAGAGCCTTTACGTAACAAATGATCTTTTGTCCCAATGGCCAAGAAAACAGCTATTAAAAATTTTCATCAGGTATCTTTGAAAACTATTGTTGTTGTACAATATAACCATAAAGAAGAGGTGACCTGTAATGCAAATGCTCCCTCCAATAGAACAGTATGATAAACTTACATGAAGGTATTGACAAAGGCTCATTTTATCTCCTGGTCTATTCCTTGTACATTTTAATAGCATGCTGGCTTTTTGTATCTGCAGTTGCATGCGGAGCAGACATTTTCAGTACCTTCAGCGATGTCCGCATCCATTTCCTGAGTTGACGCAGGAATCTTGTAAAGTATTTAAAGTGCAGAAATAAYTAATTTTAGTAGGAAAGTGTCGGATTTTTCCTTACATGAATGTGTTGGGGGGACTTTAATAACCATTTTTAAGTATAATAAATTTATTTAATGCTTCACCCCGACTATTTATAGTTTAAGGTATCCTTATTGCCATTTTTATAATTGGAGGGAACTAAGTAGTAAAATCATTTGCTCAAGGTCATCTGGGAGGCTGGTGACAGGGTTAAATTAAAGCCTAGGTATATTGCTTACCTTGTTCTCTTATGTCTCATTCTGGCTATGGATCTGCACAAATTATCCTAAATGTTCAGCTATGTATACATCTGTTGAAAAATGTATTTTATTTTAATTTTCTTAGGAAATAACCATTTTGTTATGTATACAAAATGTACTTAGTATTCAGTGCTGTACAAGAAACTGATTGGAGGATGTAGATCGGTGGCAAGGTGCCAGAGAGAGTATATTAGATTATTAAAATCTTAAGTCTAATGTTTAGAAAACTGTTTCACTATTGAAAATTCTAATTATTGTGTGGGTAGTCTCATGCTTCAAAGCTTGAGTATGAGACTAGCTGACAGTAGTGATAAAACTAGGAAAAGAATCATATTTAAAAACCAGCCTTTTTTGCATAAGCACTAACTTCTTAGAGAATTATGCATCTCTAGTAGTGCTTTAGTAAATGGTCACCTTATTTTAAGTGCAGAATTCTTTATTTAAAAGTAATTTTAAAGTGGACGGGATAAATTTTATAGGAAGAGAAAACTTTCTTCTTAAAATTACTGAGTCATTAGCAAGCAAATATTGCTCATCATGATGTTGTGAATATGAACAGTATTGTCCCAGAAAAACACTAGTTTATGATACATGAGATACTGGAGCAAGCAGGATGCTTGCTTTTGTCCTGGCAACAAAATTCATTCAAAAATACGTGTAAAGTTATGATACGTAGAAGTAGCTACTGAACAACTTACCACCATGAAATTTTGTTGCCTTTCTTCTGTTTAATAAGGATGGTTCAGTGGGGGGGTGATTGCATGTGATTCATTAGGCTCTGAGTGTTTCCTAACTAGAAGTTGAACTAGAACTATAATTTAATTTATTTGACAATAACATAYTACTTTAACTGTAATATTTTATTGCATTCAGTACAAGTCTACTATTTGCAAGGCAACCAGTTTTAGATAGTGTCGCTTGGATTTTAGGGAGCTGCTTTGCCAGCTTACTCCCAAATCTACTGGTAAGAGCAGGAATGCTACTCTCCAGAAGAACAGCRTTCTCATCAGCCTCCTGGGATTGCAAAGAACAGCGCTAATAGTGCGAAGTGGAAAGCCACCGCATGAAGTTGACAAGGATATGTTGCAGGGGGAGAGGGGAGGCGCAGGGCATGGCTAAATCATGGAACTAGTATTCGCTGCACAGAGGAAAGGGGATTGAAAGGATCTCCTGGCACTTACCCTGGAGCTAAAGGTGAGAAATTTCTTAAAGCAGGTAAAAGCAAGGGACAGTTGTGTTGCAGGGTTGTAAGGAGACTATTTTGGGGAAAAAAAAAATCTGAGCTCTTTAGACCATCAAATAGCAAAGGGTAGATACATACTTTGAGACAATGTGGGTAAAAGAGATACTTTTATCACTATGTATTTCATGTAGGAGAAGAAATTGAATACATGACTCATTACTTTTAATTAAAGAGCATGCCCTTTGCAAGAAAAAGCTTTTAATATTAAAGAAAAAAGCAACCTTGCTTTTGGTGTAACACTTTGATTATCTTCTAAGCAGGCAACAGGTTCCTTAAAACCACTGAAGAGTGATCAAGATTTTACTTTTATGTCCCTTTAATGTCTTTAATTTTAATGTCTCTTTGCTTCATATAATTTCATTATTTTGAAGTCATCTTTATCAGGAATTTTATCTGAATCTTAAACAATGGGATACATTGTAGCCTAATTACAGTTATATCATTTGGACTGAGTTTCCAGCCCTTCGAAAAGGGGCTGGTAACCAGATCTTTACATAAAGTCAATGTGTGCCTAGACAGCTTTCTTACAAGCAGGTAATTAGATCAGTACTACTACTCAGCACGTCCTACAGCTTTCAGCTCTGCGTTAAGGGTTCTCCATTTTGCAATCAAAATAGCAACATAATTAAAGGAAAGCGGCAGGCGTAAGTAGTGGCTGCTTTGACCATAGGCAATGGGAGCTCTCTGCCAGCTGGGAGAACAGAGTCAGGCACAGTGCAGAAACTTGGTGTTTCATCTAAGGGAAGTAAAGCTTTTTTTTGAATTATCTCTACTAATCATGTGTGAAGAACTGAACATGCCTTTCTGAAGGAGGGGGGAGTAGAGTTCATTGAGTCTTACTTTTATTTATTTATTTAAGTCCATGTCCATGCTTGGCAAGGAGTTGAATAAGGATATGTTGCTGAAGTAATAGAAATAGGTAATTTAATCTGTTAATCTGAATTTGTAGCATGTACCTACCTCACACAAGTTGTATTTCATGTCTGCGGTCTGAAGTGGCCAGCTGATGCATTTCTGTACTGAACAGTGTGTCCAGTGCTAGTATTTTTAGGTAATTAAGGAAGAGATCCCAGAGGAATTTTCTTTATCTGTAYTTTATCATGGTTAATACTTAGTATAAATAGCAAAACACTATACATTCTGCTGATTTGCCTTTTTGACTAGATATATTGGATTTTTTTTGAAAATGCTATTGTCTACCAGACCTTGTATATTATGTTAAATGTGCTCTAAAGTATATTTTCTAAATGTGCTGTAAAGTGTTTCAGGCAGCCTGGCATTTATGAGATGCTGATTACAAGTCTGGACATACTGTATTTGTGTTGTGGGATTCTTTTTTTTCTTCTGTACTCAGAATCCTGGTGAATCATTTTTATGTCTTTATATCTGAACAGACCACAGTAGCTTTTTTGAAGCTAAGTGAAACATTGAACATGGTTGAATAATTAACATCTAAAATAATAAATTTGTCAACGTTTCYTTGTACAATCAGCAGTAATGGAAAGGAAATGGAAAATTTGGCAAAGAAATAATTGATTTTAAGTATATTCCAGAGTAACAGGGCTGAAATGAGAGATAAAGGGAATAACGAATTGCTTTGTAGACTTTAGGCCTAAGTAAAAAAAGAAATTCTGCTTGTGTCTTACTCAGAATTTGATAATTATTTGCCAGTGACAAACTGTAATAGGAACACTATAAATCAAAGTTATTCAAAAACATATTACTACGTTCTTATCTATCCACTTGCAAAGCAGAGTGTGGTTAGAGGACTTACCATAGTTTGGGCTGTGGTTTGATTTAAACAGATACACTGCTATCTATTTTGTAAATGCTCTAGGAACACTGCAAGGCTGTGCATGTGTTCTTGCTGAAAACAGGTCTCCAAAAGGTTGATGCTAAATATTCTCACAGTATCAATATATTCCTAAAATAATCCGACTTCATTGCTTGTGTTTTAAATATCCAATTCTTAGTTGTACCAGCATTCACCAATTCAAGGTAATTAATTGTACCAGTATCCCTAACAGAAGTATTCATCTGCAGTATCATAGATTTTATCCTCTTCCGTTGTTCAACCAGCCTACTCATTTGAATGCTCTAAACTGCAGAAATGTGTTTTTAATGTAGTTGAAGTAAACTGATGATATGAATTTTTATATATTGAGAGAGTATACTGTGCTCTGCATTAAAACAACAGCAATAACAACAAGCTTCAGTAAGCCTTTAGGGAAAAGATGTGTGTAAGTAAAAACTTGTGTCCCAAGAAGAGAACAGGTACAGATGGTTAGATTTGATTACAGAACCTCTAAGGAAGGATTCTAGATGTGGCCAGACACAAAGAAAGTAAAGTGGGTGGAAAGTAGGTTGAAAATCTACAAAACAGAGAAGTGTATATTGGTAAAGAAAGCTATTTATAGAGATCAAAAAAGGAAAGAAAATTTTGAATGCCCCCCCCCCCTGGAATTTTGACATCTCCTTGAGAGATTAAAGTAAATGCTATTRGAATGCCTGGAATAAAGATACTCCTTCCAGAGATGAGGATACTTATGTAATAAAACATGTAGCAAGATAAGACTTTACAAAGGTCCTTGGGCAGGGGGGAGAACATCATAACTTGGTGTAGCATGTAAAACGCTTGCATGCGCTGCCTCTTTGCACAGATAAAGCTGTTTAATAAGCAACAGTCAAACTAACTTAGAAGAAAGCTAATCAGCTTTTAGACTGCCAGCTGGAGGAGAGTGTGATGGTAGGTATTCATAGTAAGATGAACTGGAGACTAACCTGAGCTCTTGTAAAAAGTGGACAGGCTGTTTTGTTTGTCAGTTTTCCGATGCTCACTTTCACTCACTTGGTTAAAACAGAAATACTCAGGAACTCTGTTCTTGACTATTCTGATTGCTAGCAAAAGTTGGTGACTACTATGAAAATTTGTAGTTATATATTTGAAAGCAAAAAGTGCTAGAAATATTCAGAAGAGCATAATTTTAAAACTAAAGGAGCTATTTCTGTTTTTCCTGTAGACCCACTTATGGACTCTCATCCAGTTCTGCTACTAGAACATTTTTTGTAAAGATATGAGTGTTAGACTTGCTAACTTTGCTTTTAGTAATAGTCTACTGCTTGTATAAGTCAGTTATTCCTATCCCATTTAAACAATTTTTAACTTAATTTTGCAACAGTGCAGATTGCATGTGTTCCCTCGAATCTCACTCCAGAGAAGCAGCCTCTTTACTGCTCGGGGGGGGTGGATTTTTCAGGGCAGAACAGTGCCTGAAGCAGAGCAGGGTTGGCCCTCTGGCTCAGTGGGCATTTTGTACTTAAGCAGTGTCAGGCAATAGGATGGGATATCCAGGGCTTGCGATGCAACGGTGGTTGTTAAAGGCTAGTGAGATGGCAGGGGGCTCTGGCTGATCAAGACTGCCAGACTATATGTACGTACTTCTTTCTGAATTGCAAATGTCAGCAGAGGTGAGATTCACTTAGTTAATAGATGGACTCAATAGACAGTGCTGAAGAATATGGAACTTCAGTGTTGAAGGACCTTTTTTCTCTTGTGTGCTGCAGGTGTCTTCCTCAGTTTTCCTGTGTATTCCTGACTGAAATAAGTGGAAGACACATGGGATATCACAATGTAGTTTTTCAAATATGTCTAGGAATGAGCAAGAACTATGGATCTATTAATTATTTCCAGCAATGAAGATCTGTGCTTAGGCTCAGCTTGTTGTTTGTCTCTCCTCCTGTGAGTTAGTAGCAGCAGTAGGGGCAGGAGAACAGATGTTCTTACCTCCCTCTGTGGACTCTGGGACTCAGTCCTAGCTTCTGGAGATAAAGGCATAAATGTACTTTTCCTGTTTGCCTAAGTAACATTGAGGGAGGCCTCATCTGTAATGAAGTGTGAAGGGATGCTGTCCTGGAGGGAAAAAGATTTATATGTTCTTCCCTAAGTTGCAGGAACATATGTTCACCTGTTCAGAGGGGCATTTTCCTTTCCTAAATCCTGAGAAAATGGACTCATGCACTCCTTATTTCTTACCAGTCATGTTTCAGTCTTGTAATTGCCTCTTGGGTTTCAAGAGGCACAGTTTATCTGTGTATTTTTTTTTCTTCGTCTGTATTTTTGGTATCCTGAAATCAGTTTTGTTTTACATATCTGTTCTGAAGCAGGGAAGAAGTGCATTTTAATGGTTGGACCATCTGTCTTTTAACTTCTGAAATGATTATGATCTGTGTAAGATGCTACCTGATTTATTATTTGGTCTCTTTAATCTTAAATCCCCATTGGATTTGGTGTTTATAACACATCATGTACACTAACTGCTGAGAGCACTTAAAAAGTTTTCAAATATTCATTTCTTTGGGTTTCTATCAGGTGATAAATATTATTTTTAAAAATATTTTTATCTGAGCCTCAGATACAATACTTTAAATAGCTTGTTCTGCGCCAAAGCACTCACAAAGCATTATAAACCATTATTAGGTTAAGTCAGTGCATTGTTTCTATTTATAGAAATGTTTTAAATGTAATAGAATCTGCAGAGGTATTACAGACAAACTTCTTGTTTTAAAACAGCCTGAAAACAACAGTTTGGGGGGGGGGTTACATAGGCTTTCAAGGAAAAACATCGTGTAACTCTTTTCCTGGCAAACAATTAAAAAAAAAAAAAATCTTCCCTTAACAGAAGGGACTATAATGAACAGGCATCAGGGGAATCTGTCAATGAACAGAGAAATGTAAGATTGTCCTTTAAAGATGCAACAGATACAGTTTTGTCACGAATATTTAAAACTGTAATAGGAAGTTGTTTTCATTGCTCAAAATGAAGAAAGGTCATATAATTTATTAGGAGATAAAATAATAGCAAAGTAACATGAAAAACATTTAAAAGAGTGAATTAACAGATCTTAAACAGCAGCAGAACAAGGACACAGTGAAGGCTAGTGGGAAATTGTTTTATTTCACTAAGCTTGATGGTACTCGTAACCTGTGGAGTCCATTTGTGCTTGGTTTTCAGTATTGGCCACTCAGTTTGAGAAGCTACTGATAAATGTTTCTTTATTACCATACTAACCCCTAGGTTAGCGCCTAAATATTTGTTAAATAGGCATGATTGGAGGAGGGGGGCGTGCTTTTTATGTACTTTCAAACTGAATATAAAATGTCATAAAAACAAAATGCCAGCAATGTGTACTGCTTATTAGAAGCTCCTGCACTTACTGTTTGATTAGAGGGTGAGTGCAGAGAATACGCAAGGAAAGCTTGTGGTACAACTAATAGTAAAACCCAAGTTGTATATTTGTGTGGATGTGTCCTGACTTTTAGGACTCAAAGGTACTAGTATCTCAGTAATTTTCTGAGTAGATGTTTCAGAACTGAACACAAGTTTCAGTACACTATCTGAAAATAGTGATTTTTTTTTTAGTGCCAAAAGTGCCCTTTTCTCTTCATTTTGAACTTAGAAATCAAATGCTTCCTGTTCATGAAATACTGATGTTTTAGCTGAATTGCCTGATTTGAGGAGCTGAAACCTGTTGAGCTACCCTTAGCAGTTTCAGTTGATCAGAGGCAATAAAAAGAGGGAATAAAAAGAAGCTGGGGAGGGGAGGGGAACAGGTTAGAATGCGTCTGATTTTAGTTTTATTATTTAAAGTGAATTCCAAAAGAGAATGACATGATACTGATTTTTACTTCTTAGTTTTACTGATTTTTAGTTTTTAGTTAGCTAATTGTTCATTTCTTCTGATTTAGTAATAAAAGTTATTTACAATTCTATTGAAAAAGTACTGATTTAGCAGATGAAATTAGAATATGAGATCAGGCATAGTCTCTTCAATCCCACATTTTTGTTTAAAAAGCTAGGGTAATTCTGAAGAGGAATACGGCAGTTTGAAGTGCGTTATTTCACTAACTCTTAGATTCCATCAGTAGGTGTTTATTTTGTTTTGAAGATCATTTCCAGTGAATGCTTTCTATGTATATGCACATGCTCATTTTATCATGGTTGATCATTAAGAAAGCTCTAAAAATTGAAAGTTTTATTTCCTTTGAAAAGAATAAAAATGATTATGGTTAATATTCTGTGGAAATAAAAGCCATCACCTCAGATTGGGGATTCTAGAAGGGTATAATGAGATCTTACTTTAAAGTAAATAAATGTGATTCCCCTGAGAAGCAATGTAATGTGTAATGCTCTATGATTATAGAACTTGTTGTACTGAGTATTTGGTAATTTGGTTTAAATATGGCATTAGTCGTATTACAACAAAAAAAATTAAAATTCCTTTAAAATGGTCTTCTGGATTGCTTGTCACCTTTTAAATAATATCATCATTAATTATGCATTCAGTCAATTGTTTACATACCACTGCTGGTGGAATCAGCAGAAGAAGTTCTAATTTATTTCCTCCTCTTAAAGCTGACTCCCCAGAGAGATCCTGTATTATGCTTTAATGTAGCAGGGGACAGATAACCTCCTTCCTCTGTCCTCAAGTTCGTATTTTTTGATTGTCTATTTATAATGATGCAGAAACCCTTGGTTAATGACATAATAATTCTGAAAGTTTGATTTAAAAAAATCTTGGCTCAATAATTCTGATTTCATGTGTTTCTATCAGCCTTGTTATAGGGAGCGCACATGTGACTTGCTTCTATGCATTGAATGCAACGAAGCTTGGTGTGAGTTCTGGGTACTTACATAGGTGATACAGATAAGCGTCATTTTTTTAAAGTGTATATAGTGTAATTTGTAGTTAAACAGGACTGTATGCGTACTTTTATAAGCAACAAGAGAAAATTAATAGAAAACCCAAAAAGTTGAAGCTAATATAACAAAGCTAAAATCACTGTCATGTATGAATGCATGCTCCATGCTGATGCAAACAGACTGTCTAGTGGAGTGAATCTTACTAGCCGTGAAAAAAAAGTCAAATAGGGGAGAGCTGCATCTAGGCTGCTGATTTGCCCAGTGAGATAGCACTGGTATTACTGACCATGCTTTTTTTGTAAATATATACAGAATGCTATGTTACTGGGAGGAAAAAAAAATCCTTCTATGAAGTGTTCATAAAACAGAAGTTCTAAGATCAACCCCCAAATCTTTAAACAATGTGAAAAGCAAAACTGAAGTGACTAGATTTGCATCTTGATATAACTGATGATAGAAATAGGAGTCCAGAAAACTTCTGTCACAGATGTATGATTAAATCACAGCTGATAGCTCTGACTGTTAACCTAGTCACAAACTACCACAAAAATCCTCGGCATGGCAACTTGTTCACAAACTTTAATGTTCAATGTGGTTTCAGTATTTCTTCAGTTTGTCACCTGTGTCAGYGTCTCTACTAGAAGAAGGTCTGTCTCTGTCTGGAGGTGCCTTTCAGTGGTACCGATTAAAGTTTGTAGGTATGTGATGATAGATATGTTTCTCCATTAGTGAGTCATTTTATGTGAATAAAGTTTATATATCACTAAAAAGGATTTATTTACCAAAGATAATCAGGTTAGACTACATTAGCTTGTCTTATGCTTGGTGAACTACTGTGTGTAGCATGAGCTATACATATGTATATGCACACACACATTTATGTTTATATATTTAAGCAAGAATTTACAGGAATTTTCACTGATGGACATTGTCCAGATAGATAATACTTCTATGGCCATAGTTTTGTCACTCGTGCTGTTGGGTTCCACTGGAATTAGGGTGAATTGCATGAAAGAACCTCCACTATTTTCTCTGATTTTCTTGTATTGTGTCACTAGGAGGATCATCAGCTATTTTCAAGACAAATCRCATGCTGAATGTCTTAAGTTCTCCCATTACAGTCCAAGCATTAGATTCGATATTTTATTTAGAGATTATACCCCACTTGAATTCTTTTAGTTGGACCCATATTCTAGAATYTCTTTGATTCATTTTCTTACTAAGGAGGATAGGTCTGAGTACGAATTAGCAGTGATTCAACATACAAGAGGATAAGACTAGTATTCTTGGCAGTAGTAATACTTAAAGGAATGGAGAGAAATAGTGTTTATTATTGTATATTAAGATTTACATTATTGGCATTAAAGAAACTTCCACTGCATTGGCCTTTCTTCAGGGAGAAGCACATAGGCTGCAAATCCGTTCTTTTCAGGTTAAAGAAGATCTTACTGCATTCCTTTTCGATGTAGGTCTTGCTGTGGTTGTCTAGGCTTTTTTCTATTAAAGTGCTTTCCTGAAACTTCAGCTRCTGAAAATATTCTTCCCTCCTCTCTTTGCCACCAATTATATATTTGAAATCTTAATGTCTTTGGCTCTCGTGTGGTATGCTGATTGATTTTGAGGTTCAAGGTAGCCTTTGAGTAAAATACATRGTATTTAAATAACTTGGATTCGGATGTTCCAGTGTGATTTATATTTATTGTCCAGGTGCCTTGGTGATGAAGTCCATATACTTGAGCTACAGTATTCTGGAAAGCTGTTAATATAGAATAACTGTACCAGAAAGCTATTCTCCAAATCCATGCTGCGTGACACTTTATATTGTAATAACAAATACATGTTTTCTGGTTTGCTGTACTTGAGGAAGGTTGATTTCAGACTAAAGTAGTCTTTTTTTTCTGAGTATTTATTGGTCATTTCTTGTGTGGATGATTGAGGAAAATGGATTCATGATGCTTTCTGTGGAATAGAGTTTCAGTATTGGTTTCAGCCTTTAAAAAACACATAGCAAACTGCTGTCTGTCAGTCAAGATGGTATGAACACTTTGTGTGTGTAACTGCTTAACAAGAAGTACTGTAAGATTTAAAGCACGTGTCACTATTTAAATGTTCATTTCCAGCTCATGAATTTTGAAATGAGTATTAGAAGGGAAGCAAATCTAATTCATATCAAGAAAACATTTATTTTCAAGGGACAGATAGTAATTTTGAAAGGCAGTGCATGTTGTCAAGGGTTGTTTGCACCTAGAGCTCCTACCACAGGCATGTATAAACTGTTTTTGCTACCGTTTTCTCAGAGATTTGGTAAATTCAACCTTAGTTTTGGTGTATTTGTTCTCTATCCTGGGATTTTTTTTTTTCAGAATTGCTGGAATATTCTTTGACATTTTAYATTGTTACTTGCAATACCCAATTGTGCTTCTAAAATCGTTGGTTGTATAATATTAAGAATATTTATGCACATGCATACAACATTGTAAGTGATATATCTATCAATGATGAGTGATCTCATTCCAGATTGTAATGGGGGTAAGGCTACATCTTAGGGAGTGCTGCTGTCACCTCATTTGGCAGTCTGTGTACATGCTGAATCAAGGACCAAGTAGTTCAACCACAGTCAGCGGTATGCGAGATATTTGCACTGCAGGCTTGTCATGATAGCAGTTTTGCAAGTCGAAGTCRCACAAAAAGGAGAAGAATGAAGAATAGTGAAACTTGCATGTGTAATTTTATCTTGGTATTAGAACAAGCAAAACATTAGCTTTTCATGCTGAGTCATTGGAAAGACACAGTCAACTTTTAAAATCTGAAACTTGGATAGGTATTGAGTTAGACACTGTTACTGTCTTATTACCCTAACTAGCAGTTTTAGAATATATGATGGTTAGAGATTATTTTTAAGGTTTTTTAAAAGAACATGAATAAAATCAAAAGGTAAAATTTGAGTAAGCAAAAGAGAATTTTTCAGAAGTCAGTATGCTTACCGTACTCTAAAACATCTACACCTCTGAAGTTTTTATTTGATTAGTGTAATCCTTCAAAACTTTGCTTCTGACAAAGTGTTACAGAAATCGAAAGTATGTTTTTGTATCTCTTAAATTAGTCTGTATTTGAGAACAGTTTGCTAATAGATGATATGGAAATTCTTTAGATCTAGATGCCCACTCCTCTCCCTGTGGTAAACCTATAGAACTACAGAGCAGGGAGTGTTTTCAGTCTGGGGGATTCTAGCAAATAATTTCTATGGTAGAAGACAGGATTGTGCATAACATAACTCAAAGAAATGATGATAATAAGCAAAGCAGCTTGAAACGATTGTTGATCAAAATAAACATCTCTGCTGCATCTGCAGTTGGGTGGTATACTGTAACTGATAATAAGCTTAGCATATAAACTAGATTTCATTTGGTGCACCAGGAGGGCTTAACGTGCACATGTAGAGATGTGTACATAGCTGTGTCTTTCTGCATTAAACCAGGGATATTTTCTTGAAAGAGCTGTTTGAGGCATAGAACTGTTTTGCATAAAGAAAACAAATTTATTTGTTTTGTCTCAAACTTAGCCTGACAACTTAGAGTAAAATCAGTGCCTGTAAAACTAGTAGCAGTTATTTAAGTATGTAAATTAAAAAAAAAAAAAAA
>NW_028186038.1:4966347-5066913 GCF_003343005.1 Rhea americana | reverse complement strand
AAAAAAAAAATGCAACCGGAATTCTTTTATTTTCAAAAAATGTCTTTATAAGGTGCCAATACACAGGCTCTGTAGAAGTACTAGAATGAATGTTTTATTAGAATATTCATTCATGAGAATATATTTTAATTAGCCATCAGGTTCCTCTTTGTCTAGTGCCTATTTCCTCCTTAGAGCAAAAATTATTTACCAGCTTTCCTACGATTTTCCTGGTAAGCCTTAAAAACATTAAGGAAGTATGTGGATAGTACTTAAATTTAGACATTAGTTTGCATGTAGTACTAACAGACATCTTGGAGTAATAAAGTAATAAAATAAAAATATCTTGCAAACTGTGTTTTAAAGCATGCAATAATACCAGGAAATTAGAAAAATAGAGAAATTGTATTCTAAATTTGTTCAGAACTTTTGAGTTGCACTCCCTATATTCCAAGATGTAGGTATACGCATTTTAGTGTATTATTTTTAATTTATTCCATTACTAACAGTGTAAAAAATATTAGCTAGTTTTTTTAAATGCTTTAACTTCATGTATATGTACAAACAAATGTATCAAGTATTACAAGCAAATATATCATCAAATAGTTGGAATAAATAATAAAATTAGTGTTTGGAGTTTTTTGACCCACTGCTTTAGGATCTGCTTTCTGAGATTCAGGGGCTGTGAAAGATTTTGTAATTAATGTAATGTGCATATTTGTACTATATAAATCATATTGAGTACAAAATAAATACCTCATATTTAAATAAATGTTTATATGACTTTAGTGGACCTAGAAGTTTCCACAATTTTTTTATGAAAGTGTATTTTATTTCATCCTGGGATTTAAACAAAATTCTTATTATTACTATGGATATTGGGAGAGCAGGTGAGGGAAGCATTAACTGTTCAAATGGGAATAAAGATACTTTTTTATAAATTGCTAATTTAGAAGTCAAAATGGTGGAAATTCAGGTGTCTGAAAATGAAAAATTAATCAGCACTGAAATATATCTCAGCTTAGAGAAAATCCCTTTTCTGTGTGGAAGTCAGCACCATGACTCAGCTGCTGCTCTTTTCTGATAAGATGTATGTGGGTGGTTACACTGCAGTAATCACTATAGCCTTCCCTTCTGTTAGTGCCTGCAGTCATTTTTCTTACACCCACGCATGTTCTCTGGTTTCACACAGCAGATTAATAGTTCCTTTTTGACACCAGGAAGATGAACATAGAAGATTCTTTTCTTTGTGTGTGTAAGAGAAATAAGTTTATTGTTTTTAAGAAAGCACATTTCTAGAGTAAAACAGATCGAGAAATATACAAAAATTTATAAATAAAATAGTTAATTCTTAAATGTGAACACTGAGACATGTCTGTCTGCTGTAAACCCTAAGAATTTACCATATTATCAAGGTGAAATAGATTTGTATTTTTCAAGAGGGAATTTTTCTATTCAAAAGAAATCAGTAGAACAAATATTACAGGCAATTTCTCATAATAAATTATCTTGTAATATCTTAAAAAGTTATCAGGTGTTTAATGAGAGACTCTCTCAAAAAAGACCAAGGACAACCCTCAGAACCTTCAAGAGTTGAAGTATAAAGAACTGAAAAAGGACCCAGACCACCTGTGCTTCAGCGAGCACATAGTGAGCGGTTACACTGTGTCCAGGCTCTGTGCTGCTGGGTCATTCTCAGCTAAATTAAGGGAAAAGTTGATATTGCTTGTATTCCATAGCACGGCAGCTATTTAGTTGTGGTTGCGCTGATCCTTGGGTTCAGTATTTCAATGATGTTTGTAATTTGGAACTGAATTATAAGAGAATCTATTCACGTAAGACATGATGACAAAAACTGGAATTGTTTGCTGGTGTGTACTTGGGAAGTCACTGAGGGTGTGTGCTCACGCACCTCTTCTTCCATCCACTCAGTCCTTGGCGAGCTGTTGCTGTGATACAGGTACTACAGGTATTRCAACTTTTAAATTATGAGTGTAAACCTTGAGCATTTTTTTAAATCAGTATAAATGCTTTGTTAGTTAGAATTGACCATTATGGAAGAACTAGCCTAAGTCAAATACTGCAGACAAAATACTTACTTCAGCCAGGATCATTACAAACTCTGGAAATGGCAAACTCCCAATGATCTGCTGTATATCCATGCAGCATGTCGGATAGCTATTCATCAGCTTTCCTTAATGCTTCTGTTTGAACTTGTATCCACACTTAGGAAACCAAACTGACAGCATCTTTTTTGACTTATAAATTGTCTACTACGTGATTAGTTGTTAGTTTTATAAACATTCTCTGTATCCCTACTCTCTGTGGATAATTTTCTTAGCTCTTAAAACTTTGGTTCTTCATAGAATTTCTATGAATTATGAGAGGAAATTATAATGGTTTGAAAATACCATAGTGTTATATTTACGTTGTAAACAATGTTTTGTAGAGATCAGGCACGCAGTAAAGATGTTAGTTCTAAAGATGTTGCTAATCTGACAGACTTTTTTTTTTTAAAAAAGTGAATTTTGTGTTGTTTGGCAAGAACCTTTAGGGAGTTTAGAATGAGATCTCAGAAGACCTAGAGGCAACTAGCTTTAGTTTTTGTTTGTTTGTTTTATAGAAGTGTTTGTATGTTATCTAACCTGTTATTCTTGCCTCTTTTGTTTAACCTGTTTTTCTGGTGAAACCAATGGGGGGGGGGGGAACCCGCACTTTATACTCTCTTCTGACTTTTAACTCATTAATCAATTGAATCTGGGATTATTTTAAAGTATTTTTCACTAGTTGATTTCTCTTATTACATTTTGGTGTAGTAAGATGTTGAACTATGAAAGAACCAACCAATGTATTATTAGCAACATTGATTCCAGGTAATTTTCTTCGGGAAACTATTCAGACTGCTGGTGGTTCTGCTGGCCGGTAGCAGACTGCTGGTGGTTCTACTGGCCATTTCAGATACAGAAGTGGTAACCAAGATGCTTTTAGAGTTTTAAAGGTTTTTTTTTTCTTTTTTGCCACTAGAAATATTATTTTAGATTTAATTCTGGTAAGTAGCAGCAACAGTACTAAAATATCAATTGCAGAGAGTAAACYTGAACTGAATTAATTTTGATTTCAGGAAGGCAATCACTGAAATTCTGGGATATTTTTTGATTGAAGTGTGTGGAGACATATAGTTCTAATCCACTTTAAATTTTTGTAGTGTATCTTGTAGTTTTACATTTGTAGTTTCAATTTTTTTTTTTAGATTTGGTGACTTTAGAGATTTTTAGTTTTATAAGTGGCTTCCAGTTTTTATTTTTATAATGTTATCTTAGTAAACTGAGTTATCTGCTAAATTTTTATAGAACTTTACATTTCAAATGTAATTTTTAGGGTTTAATTTTCTAAGCTATGAGGTAAAAGTTTTGCATGATGTGCACCCACTAGACTGCATCTGGTACCAGTATCTCAAAGCCTAATCTGTATTAAAAAAAGTATACACTTGAGCTATGTTATGGTTAATACTGTTAATGGAAAGAATTTCCAAAAATGATGTTCGTATTTAAAATATTCAACCGTTCACAAAATAATCTATGCCAAAATCTTGAACAACAGGCTATTTTAGGTGAGTAAAATACTTTACATTATAAACTTATAGGTAAAATATATTACAGGAAGAAAGAGACATGAATACTAGCATAGRACTTGGAAGCATCAGTCTAGGATTTTTTACATAAATATGAGCTCTTTGTGTCTACATGGGAGACATAACTGCCAATAACTTCTGGTACAGATGTGTACAAGTAGCTATTGATGTATGTGGGCATTGCTTGGTGACACACACCGTAGCTTCCAAGTGTATGGCTCTTCAGCGGTGCCACAGCGGCATTTGAATTGTGGCWGTGCTAGCAGCAGGTCTGCTAGATAATTTCAGTATTCATTTACAAAAGGAAGTGATCCAGAAGGGGCTACCAAAGCCAGTGTCATTGCGTTATATCTAGCTTACATAGTACTGCAATGGCTGTGTAGTGCTTAAAATAATTTTAGAAATTATTTAATGGAGAGAAAAATATGTTAGTGGAAAAGATTACAGTGAAAACATTTTTAGCTTTGCCTTCTGCAGTATATTGAACTCATCCATGTGAAATAGTATCTGCTAGCAGTAACTGAGTAGGTATTTTTGTAGCTTTTAGCGCAATGGTCCTGGCAGCAGCAGTCTTTAAGTGAGCTRCATAATTCAGTAGAGTTGTTACCATTATCCACAGTTAAGGATGATGATCTCAGTTTTTCTCTTTAAAGTACCAAAAAGTGAAATATTCAGTGGGGTTTCTGAAAAAGAGGTAGCTTCAGACAGCAAACAAACAGGATGTCCTGGGTGTTGAGCTCATACAGATTCTTCAGGAATTCCCTTTTGTAGTCCCAGCTTGAATGCGTTGAGATTCATCATCCAGTTCAGCACTGTACCAACATGAATTATGCCCCTCTCTCTCAAATCTTGATAAATTCCTGTTTTTCTGTTTGTCTGCATTTTGCACTTTCATATATTTTCTTATGTAAATTGTGGGTATTAGTATCTTTGCCACTTTCTGTATCAGAAAATAGTTATCAGATTGTTTCCAGTTTATGATCATTAACTTTTAGAATGGCTCTAATACATGGTTTAAGTTAAYCTTCCTATTTTGTAGAAAACTTCTACTCTTTGTATTTAAACATATTAGAGCTGGGTAGAGTATTTCTCATTGTAGGCTCCTTGTAATTTGCAGTAGAAGAGAGGGAGGGAAAAAGTGACAAGCTGAACTTTTAGCAGGCAGAGAGCATCCTAATTTGATAACTGTGTCAGTGCAGATCAGTTAGGGGTTTTCTKTAGCATAAAGGACAGCTTTGGGCTTCATCATTAATGCTTAGTTAATGTAAGATGTGGAACTAAATTGTGTGTATGTGCGTGCATATATATATATGTATATGTATTTTAATGCTATTGCATTTTAACTGATTGACCTTGACTCTTTTTTTTCAAAATACTCACTGTTCTAAATGTARCAGTTCTAATGGATATTTAAAATGTGGTTAATGAACTTTGTAAACTGTAAATTGTGAGTTATCCTCACTGCAGTATTAATCTCTTCCCCAAGTGACCTTAAGGAATTTGTTTTGTTACATACTGGCTGTCCTATGACATACTCAGCTGGGCCAAGGTACTAATGCTATTCATTAATAAGTTTACCACTGTTAATGCCTACTTTAAGCATATTCATTTAATTATTATATTGAGATTCAGTATTTTGCTTGCTTGTTTGCTTTTCCTTAAAGTGTTGCATGTATGGGCAAACTTAAATAAAAATACACCGTGTGGGTTTCCTTATGCAAATGTTTCTAATAGACATTAAGGGAACCTAACCTGTGCTGTGAAGTTTCCCTTTAACTGAAAGTTAAATAATCAAAATASTATCCCACCTGCTTGTTATTCCAGTTCTCTCTTCTTTGGCTTTTCTGAATTTCTTGGACTCTGTCATAATGTTTGTTTCAGTAATAGTATCTGTCAGAGGCCCTGATGCACAAAATCTCAGCATGCAGAGCCTGCATTGGTTTTCATGTGTTCTGTTGTCTTTTTGGATATATGCCCAATGATTACTCTAAATCACTTTGTTTCTCTATAGTGAATGTATTTTAACTGGAATAATGCAACTACTGTGCCAGCTCAGGTTCCTATGCTTCTCTTCACAAAACTTGAACACTGAAAGTTAAAACAAACAGAAAAGGCATTTCAAGCTCAAGGTGAGGGAGCTTTCTAGCAGTAGGTTCATCTTTTGCGCTTCTGTTACTCTGAATGGGATTCTCTGTGAAACACTAAGCTGTACTTCCATGTAGGCTGCAAGTATATAGATGAAGAGGAGGAAAAATAGTGCATATTTTTGCATGAATTAAAAAGTGAAATGAAAACAGTCTTGGGGAACAAGTAAATTATAAGTGGTTTTCAGGTGGTTTCTTCAAAACTGGTAGTTAAGGAATCTTATTAATATGAAATATTAATAATTTGAAATACTTTTAAAATTTCAAATAGTACATTCTCCTGTTTTTTTTAAGAAGGGTCATAATATCTCAGCCACTAGAGTTGCAATATGTTTAAATACATGTAACAGTAATTTTAAGACTTTAAAAAAAAAAAAAGTACACGAGTAAAAACTATTTACAGAAACATTCACCATAGTAGAATATTTGACTGAAGATATGTACTTCTCTCATTCTGCTCATGTCTTAGTTTAAGGAACTCATACTTCTGTCAGGCTCTGTTAAAAACAAAACAAAAAACCACCCAAACACGTGTAAAGGTTTTTTGAATAAGCAAGATTCATGCATTGACCTATGTAGCACRTGAAGGATTATCACCAACTTTCTATGCAGTTTGTTTAGGAGTCAGATCTTATGATGTCATCTTATGATGAAACCCTTGTTTCTAATTTGTTTTCCATACTATTAGAATGTATGAAAGGAAAGATTATATATGTGGGGAAAATTATTATTTAGTTTTTCTTTTAACATTGTCCTTTGACCAAAAATGCCTTTGGATTTATATCTAAAAATTAGGCAATGGTTTCTCATTATCAGAATGATGTTATTCCAGAATAGCTTTGCAAAGAGAGCATGGAGGCAAAATTACATCCACTTCTGAAAGAATTTGTATGATCCAGTTTTCTATATAGCAGGAACCAATAAATCAGAATGTTTCCTTTAATTCATTCTTTTTCCTTTAGTAAGCAACACATGTATATACTTGAACTGYATGCTGTCACAAAGGTTCAAAATGTATGAGCAATTTTTGGTTAAAAAAGGAAAAAAATATATCATCTAATACTAGACTTAAAAACGGCATATTTAATTTATTATTTGATGGAATTAACAATTTAATTGAAAGAAATACTGCTTATAGATACAGAAATCATCCTAAAAGTTTAATTGTACCTTGATCTCTTCCTTTGCTTGTGTTCCTGACTTAGAGGGATGGTATCCAAACTTCACAAGCTGTTTGTTTAATATTTTTTCTGTAACATCTCCCTAAACGCTAACGATAGCCATGAAACCGTAATGAACTGTTACTTTAGGAAATGAGTGTGTTCAAGAAAGTAAAAGCAGGTACTTCTGACTCTCAACTGCTTTTATTTTGTGAGTTCTATTGGATTAGCTCTTGTCTGCATCTGTCAGGATACAATTGCATTGATTATTTTTCCAGAAGACTTTGTGACAGCAAACCTTGATGCTAGTGCCAGAAGGCTGTTCTGGCTTTTTTTTTTTTTTTTTTTTTTTTTTTTTTCCTGTTTTTTCTCCTAATTAAAGTCAGAATGTGATTGAGAATATATTTAATAATCAGGATATTCAAAGGCAGGTTTTGAGGGGATGAACTGAGTGTGATTGTTTCCAAAATTGCTTATCTAGTTACTACTAACATCACAATCAGTTGTATATAATTGGTAACATTTATTTCTGCTTCTCGGTAATTCCAGTATATATTCTAATACATTAAAGGAGAAATATATACAATTGGAACAAAATGATGGTTTTTTGCATGAAAAATTGAATAGAACTTTGGAGAAGAATTTACAAAAGTTAGAACTTATGTTTTTGCAATGATTCAAGAAGTAAAGCTTACTGAAGATTATACAAATGGAATGTATATTAATATTATGTATATAATTATAGAATGTAATAGCATATTATATACTATGATATATTAAAATGTAATACATAAAAATGCAAAAAGTATGTAATGCATTATATAATGTATATTTTATACAATGTTACATACAATTGATATAATGCTATGTATATATTCTTTATATATATAATATTTTTTTTAGATAGATAATGAGCATTACAATATAAGAGACAAGTATTCTAATACATGTGGGATAGTAAAGATTGAAGCAGAGAGGTTGTCTAAATAGTTGCCAATGGAGCCGTGAGGACAGAGAGGATGATCAGTCAAGGATGCATCTCAAGCCAATGGTTTTTTWTATATATATATATTTCTAAAGACCAAACTGCAAAGATCAGGTGATTATTTCATTAGTCAAAAAAAGTATTTTCTACTCTTGATTCTGTGCTTAATTAGACTTGAATTAGAYTATTAGATGGTCATCACTGTTACCTCTCTAATACTGGTGCTAAAACCATGAGGTGACTGAGCACATCTTAACAAATAAGCATACGTACAATTSTTATCTTTGCTACTCTTATAGTGGTAAGTATAATCATCTCTTATACTTTGTCACTGCTGTGTTTTCAGACATCCTGCCATATTGTTCATGTRCCTGAACTTAGAGGAAGTTTAATAAATTGCCTGAGTCTACTAACCAATAATTTAGGAGAATACAAAATGTTTAATAGCCTTACAAAAGGGAAGGAGATGCATCAGAAACAAACTGTAGTCTTTGATCAACTCTGTTTTCCCCTATTCTCTCTAATTAATGGCTATAACATTCACAGTGTCATTTTAATAATGTGTATAATAGGCAGCAGCAAGGTGCTTTGTCAATGATTGCTCTTGATAACAGGTTTGGACCATAAATAAATAAATAAATAAGCTCCAGCTTTGATGATTAAGTCAATGTGAATTAGTCCTCTTTATTTTCTGCAAATACTATACTTCACTACAGTGGAATCACCCCACTGTGGTTTTTACTTTTCATTGCATTTACTCTGGCATAAATAATGGTACTGTATTGTCTATATTATTTTTACCATTTTTGTTTACGTTGCTATTAAAATGACAAAATACAGAAGTTAAGATAGAATTTAGGTAATTATAAACTGTGAGACTCCTGATTCTGTGTATTATTGTAAGATAGTAGAATTGATTCACCTCTGAGGAGCACATTGTCCATATTCGCCAGTATCTGATCAGATACATCATGATTTCTTTTTGTCATGTTATAAAGTATTGTGATATTGGCAGAATGTGACTTGTCCACTCAGTTTTACCATGCAATTTTCCAGATGTTTATTTTCATTGGTTATTATTATACCATTATCATGGTTACCAAGTACCCTTAGATTCTTTTACTATTTACCATTCTGAAATCAGGAAATACAAATTTCTATATATCTTAGAGATCTCTAAGAGATCTGTTGAACCTTTTGAACTTTCATTCAGAAACTTGCTCTGATATTTCTACTTCTTAAAAAAAGGAATAAAAGCTATGTATTATTAAGAAGAAAACCACCTCTTTTATGATGATATAGGATGTGCACATTTTCAGGATTTCTTTTGCAGGGGCTGTGAAAGTAAAAATTTTGTATGGTTTGTATATTTCAGTAGAGAAATATACCTGTTGTGGTGATGATATGTGAAAATAGAATACAAATTGTGACTTTTGAGCTGTTTTTAGCTGTTTCAGATTGCTACTTTGTGCTTATCCAGAGCTGAGGATCTTGCAGTCCTAGTGATTCAAGTCATTCGTTCGGAGGTTATTTATTGGTTTTTCAGTTATTTCTTATGATGAAATGTCAAGTCCTCAGATGGTGGAACTCCTCTGCAAAATATAAGAGCACAAAATTTCCCACTTAAACACTCTTCCCCCCCTCCCCCCCCCCCCAAGACTTAAGTGTATTTTAGGTGTTAATGCCTTCATTAATATTTTATAGGTACACCTTGAGGCACGCCTCRTCTGAAAATTCCTAAGGCTGCATGAATGTTCTGTTTATGTTGATGCCCCATTTGTATCATGTGTACTTCATGTTTACACATTATTTGTGAATTTAGATTGTTTAATTATCCACTTCTGTGCCCCACAGCTTTGAAAGACATTTAGGCTACACAAATTTCAAGCTATACAAACCTTACTTAGAATCAACTAATACTGATTTTAGGCATCATTTACTCAATTTCTTAGACTCAGGGAAGCATCAAGAGTAAAACTTTGTCAATCAGTATTCCACATCAGCAGGCTATATCGTAGAATTTTGTCTGTAAGATGCTTATGTCTTCAGCTGAGGATTTTTAAAATTAGAAGTCAGGAGACATTTATAACTATGCTGCTACAGTATGCCACATCTGTGAATATAAAAGCTCTTACAGTTAATAATGGAGATACCAGTGTTCAAAGCATTACAGAATGTATTATGAAAAGGAAGTGTGTGAGATGCTTGATTTTTTTTTAAACCCTTTTCATACTGTTTTGTTATGTGCTAGAGACTGGGCTGTGTAGTGTATTGTCTAAGAGGCAGTTCTGTGCAATAGAACTATTAATTCTATGTAGCAGTAATAAACAGCAGAATGGAAATAAGGAAAGGGTAGTGTGAAAGTTGATGTTACTGGTGAAAAATGGAGAAAGAACCTATGTGACTGAGAGGAAACACAGCTGCAGTAGGGACAAGAGCTGCTATGGCTGTGAGGGTGAGCAATGGTTTTAGATTTCCTTTGTAAAAGTTAGTTTTTATTTGTAAGGAATGATTTTGTATGTTTTTCACCAGAATTGTTACAGTTCTTGGCTGTTTCCCAAGCATTTCAAAACTGCTGCTGATTAAAAATGTTCTCAGGATGATGGCTGTTTGGCAGATGTTCTCAAGATGATGGCTGTTTGGCAGTTCTGTAAAACAGGCCACTAGATCTGTTCACTCTGCCTATTTTGAAAGCTCTGAAAACGAAGGGAGAATGTCCTTTCTGACCTCATTCACAAATGCAAACTTTAAATTGCCTTAGGGAATGTCAGATAAAATACACTAGAATTTTACTCTTCTATGACAGTCATGAGACAGAGAATGTGAAAGAGAATTTGGAGAATTTGGATTGCTTGTATGTTATCCATGGACTATTTCAATATTCTCTCCTGTTCATATAGGTTGTTACAGACAGCAAGCTCTTCTGTTCTCTGCTGTGTTACTACTAAGCTGTGCAGTAATGTGTTTAGAGGCCATAATATATCTTAAGCTGTTTCTAGCATTAATTTGATGAATATCATGGAGAAACTATAAATTACTGGTCATATTAAAATGAATAGTCTCAGTTCCTTTATTTTAATGTAGTCTATTCTAAAATAGCATCATATGTTGTGATACTGTGGTGTGTATGATACTAGTTTATTAGACCAAAAAAAAAGACTAAGTTCAAACCCAGGTGGCTGTATTAGTCTTTCCGTTAATTCTCTACCTTGGTAAATGTATCAAAATCCATCAAAGTTGCAGTGAATAAAGAACAAAAAAGGGTTTTTTAGGATGTGATGTTCACTAGAATTCTGGAAAAAAAACGAATGAATAAGCAGCAGACCTGCTAAAGAACTTGGATGACTTCAGCATAAGCTTTGTTTATATTATAGGAAACTGTAAGCATGCTTAAACTGAAAACAAGGAAACCTGTGTTTGAATGACCATTTCAAGTTACTGAAGCTGTGTTTAAGCGTGACTTAGAATACTGGTGGTCACACCTGCCACTGGAAGATCCAAAAAGAAATACTGATCCAAGTCATGCATAGATGAACCATAGCAGTCACAAAGGGCTTGTCCCTAAAATACAGGACAGAACGCATGACAGGAATGGAAATTATTTTCTTAATAAAGTGTAGGTTATAGCCCACAAAGTATTTGTGAAAGAACTTCAAAATTGGTCTCTTCTATTTRCTGTGCTGTTGATAAGCACTGAGGTCATGAAGGGGAATAAATTCTCCTTGCCATTAACTGCCCAGCTCCTTAAATGTCTGTCTTGTGTAGGTACAAATTACTTACTCAGTTCAGCTGACTGAGTAGAATGGGGACAGAGCTTTCTCTGGTATACAGGAGATTGCATTTAGAATTGTACTCAGTAGATGCTCAGGATATTTCCACTTCTCCTCACTGAAAAATAGGTTTATAGCAAGAGAAATGTCAGCTATACTCTCAACTGTTTATTTCTGGAAATAAAAGCTTTACTTTTTAAAGAGAAGATATTTTCAAAACAATTTCTTTAAATTGCTTCCTTTAAGTAAAATCATTGTATATACTTCATTAATAAAAATCCTAAATGAGAATATGGCTCCAGCATAGTCATTTTACTGAAACATATTTTGTATTTTCAGCAAGGCTATATTTGCATAAGTTAATTGGTCTAATTGAATGAAGAATGATTAAAATAATATTAAGCATATGTCAGAATAGTCTGATTTAGAACAGTGTTTGACACTGTTTAAAGAGGTCTGCTTATACTGAGGCATTTTATTTACTACATCCTYTCCCAAGAGCACAAATCAGAAAATGCTGCAGATAAACTTTTTAAAAAGTGATGATCTCAATCTTAATGTCTGCTCTCAAGATGCAACCTGTCAGAAACATTTTTTCGAAAGTATCTTGCTTAGGCTATTTTATATCTAGAGTGCCTTCTTTTCTGAAAAATGATAGGTGACTTCAATATGATTTCAGAGGTAGTGTGTTTGAGATGTCRGTCTATAATCAGCCTCAAGAACACCATTTTTGTTACACACGTTTCCTTGCATGTTTTGTAGTCCATTGTAAAACTCCTAAACGGCTTTCTTTTTATTTAGATACTTGAGTTTCATTACATATTTTTTCATGTAAAAGTCTAAGGAATGCTTAAATAGTAGGAGATACTATGAATGAACATAGAAATACTTAAACATTACTTAGAACAGTATTTGCAACATCGAAATAAAATAGTAATCCTTGAGTGACTCAGCGTTACCTAAGGTAAGAAGTCTATGAAGTGTATTTGCAGAGAGATGAGAAAAAGAGCTCATGTAAATCTACCCAAAGCAGGGTTATTCTGATGGAGAGGGGTCTATATATACTCTAGTGCAGTGCAACACATTTTTGGCTTCTCACAGTGTCAATTTGTGTCCAACAGTGATTTGGCTAGGCTAGTCGTTGCGCATCTGGTCAACAGTTTGAGGCAGTAAGAATCCTGGTAAAGGCAGTAAGATCTGGTAAGGTCAGATCGCATTTGGCTATCTGACTTTATTGGTAAAGTGAAAGGCAGTACTTCTTGATTTTATTTGTTTTGAGGACAGAGGGCACCATTAAAAAATTTTTTTTCTGTGGAATGTGCTTGCAAATGCTTTTTAATCTATAGAGTTTCAGATTTTGGTGTATAGWGGATTTACTTAGAGGGGATTTATTTATGATCTGTCAAAATGCTGTAGTTTTTCTTTGCATTTGTTGATGGATTCTGTTTATAGACTTTATATTCCATGTAGCTGTGGACAAAGAGCATAAGGCTTAGAACAGAGTAAATTATCATAAGAAGAAAGCTTTAAACCAGTACTGTAGTTGTCTTGGGTATCGTAGGCATTCCTCTGAGAGGAGAGGAATTGCATGTGAATAAAGTCCAGGAAGAATCTGAAATAAAGGGTTACATCTKCCCCTAAATCAGGATCCTCTTCAATAAAGGCATTGACAGGGGGCTATAAGAGCAGCACTGGACTGCAGGCACCAAGCCAGATAAAATCCTGACAAAAAGAGGGAAAGGWTCTGCTTGGAAGTGTGGTTTCCCCTGTACTTTTCTAAACCTTATAAATGTTGTTGATATCTGATTGTAATGAATAAACATTTTTCCTCTTGTGCTATTTGTTTTAATGAAGGGCAGCTGCATTGTAACAAGGACCAAGATGGTGCATTTCTGTGAGCCTCCAGATCTTTAACATGAAGACGTGTTCACCTTTTGCAGTGCCCAGTACTTCAGCACAATACTCTAGGGTACCTAAAATTGGCAAGCATTCCTCCAGTAAATTGCTTGAGTTAATTTAGGGGTCTGCAGTGCTGAACGTTGGCATGAAAAATGACTTTACTTCATTGACCTTGCCTCCAGCAAGGCAGTATGAAGAATATCTGAACCTTGAATGTTTCTTAGCTTATAAGTTAAGACTGCTGTGCTTATGATAATTTTGAATTTAATTTCCTCTAATTCTATTAGCTTTGGCAGCTATCTGTCAGACTGAGTCAGAGTAATCAGTGCCATCTGTCATTGGTGCATAAGTTTTATATTGTAGAGTTACCCTATTTCTTTTCTCTTGTGAGATTAATGACAGCAGGAAGGTGAAATTGTGGTCATTGTGCTGGAGGTGGGAAGGAGCAGTTCTTATTAAAGGATTTGGTTTACTATATTTCCTTGAATTTCCTCTCAATTTTATRCCATAGTTGTACTCAGTATCACTACTGATATGTAACATTTATAAAACATACCCTGTTTGCCTTAAACCTAGACATACCACAGTGCTCCTTGAAATAGGCTGGAAAGTGTAGTATCTGGTAGTACCTGCTTGTTTGTCATAAATCTATTAAAATAGGTATGTAGTCTACAACTACATGAAGGAATCAGATGATCAGCAATTAGTCACAAACAGTAACTCCTATTTGATGGGGCTGAAGTAAACCAGCACTGAGGAGGTAACACCTGTGGAGACAAACCTGAGCAGACTGGTTCTGGCCTAGGAACCAGAACCAGTAATCCTTTTGACCAAGCTGATCTTGATCCATAGAAAAAAGTGTGTATAAGAACTAGTAATTCACAGTGGAGCTTGGGGAAGAGAGAAGATGCCCATTTTGGTTGGTTTTGGCTTGTATTGTGCAAGAGCTCTTGGACCTGGACATTTAAACCTCAAAACCAGACAACCATGAAGGCTGCAGCCATCAGAACCGAGTGTGGCATCAGACTTATGGTATTGTATACTTAAGGCTTGACTTTCATGTTTAATTAATGCTTGATTTTTAGTTGCTAACAGATGGATTGTGTAGTAGTAGAGCATAAATAAATGCTTGTTTGAAGTTTTAAGATTTGCCTGGAGTCCCGGTATACTCCCATCAGGTCAGTCTCTAAGCCCCTGGCAACAGTTGATAAAAAGTGCTGGTCTGGTTCCCAGAGGAGTTTCTATGTACTGTCTAGTTGAAGTTTGTCATGTTTTTCAAACAAATAATGCACAGGCAAATGGAGGTCTTCATATGGTAGCTAAAGCCAGAGGGCTGAATTAAAAATCAGTGGGGTTTTTTGTTGTTTTTTATATTTATTAAGAACAGGTTTACCAAAATTCACAGGTACTATCTAGATGTGATATAGGAAGATAATTGCTTTGTTTATTGTTCTACGTTGCTTCTAAAAGTCTAATGGTAATGATTAAACAYTTTCAGGGACTGTAGCACTATTTATTCCATGGGCTGAGTTAGTTTCAGTAATGAGCAAATTGAGTGCCACAGATAACCTTCCAGTGTAGGCAGAACGACTTGATATTTGATTTTCTACTCTTTTTTTTTTTTTCCTAGAGCAGTATTTATTTTGCTAATACTAACTGATTAAAAATCTATTTATTAATATCAAATAAGAATGTGTAATTAGGTCAACTGTAATTTACATGCTTTGTGTTCAAGGGAACTTATAAGAGGYTTCCCCCCCACCCCACTATGTAGAAGTTTGGATTTTACATTACCAAAATATTTAGACCACAGTGGTGGATGGTTTTGCCTCTGGCCACTGTGTAATAGTACAGGTGGTGAGGAGTWGATACACAGTGTTCCAGTTTCCAGTAATTTGTTGTGTCATTGTGGTGTTCTTCAAGCTTAGAAAAGCATCTAAGAAACATAAATAAAAGGACTTACTGGTGGCACTGAATGATACGTCAGGTATATCATTCATAATTTATAAATCATAATTCATGTAATCATGATTCATAAATCATAATTCAGTGAATGTTAACCACAGTCTTTACTGGCCTCCTCCCCATGATTAAAAAAAAAAGTCAGAAAAGCTTACTTGTACTGTACACAATGTATTTGCATATATTTTTCAAATTCTGYGTATGGCAGTTACTCAGATTGCAACAGCCAACTTTTAGGAGCTTGTATTACTTCTTTCTAAGTATATTTCAAATTTAGGTTGCTGCTAATCAGTTTTACAAAATCATTTGCTCATGCCTCAGCGTTCATTATTCAAAATCTTACCCGTTTCAGTTTGGAAGAGAGAGTCCTGCAGTTCCACTTGGTCATTTTGGCTCCAGCTAGTACCTAGATATAAAAAGCCCCAGCAAATAAAATATAAGGAAATTGCCTCATATACATTTAAGATGAAGCTGTGTCTGGTGGTATGGTGTTAATGTTTTTAACTTAATGGTGTATTTGTTTCTAAATCTATAATAATATCTTTATTTGCAAACTTAAGGTTTGAATTGCCCATCTTGTTTTTCCCCAACACTTAAGTATTTAAGATTTCACAGCTGAGTTTATAAAGTAAAATAAACTCTACAATTCTTTTGTCATATTTATAGAAGTGGAGCAGCATATAAAAATGGAGTTTTGTGGCCATGTTAATAAAATCTTTATTAATTTGTATAGGCAGCCTAGTGATTTTTAGAAGTCTGAGTCAGCATTCAACTGCCAACTTCAAAGAGGGAATATTCTATTTAGGTTTTAATAGAGTATATGAGTCAGCTCACCAGCTTTTTGGAATGTGCTTTTATCAAGGGAGAGCAATGCTGAAATACAGGATATTTTTGAAAATATAGATGTTATGGATAAGTTGATGCAGAGAAAGTTAGGGCAGTGCTAAAGTACAAATATCCTTAGGCTAAAGGAGATTTTCAGTTCCCTGTGGTAAGATATCGTCAGTATCTAGAATCTACTTGTGTAATAATATAAATTGTTACCAAGTTTGTAGAAAACCAATTAGCTAATTAAATAACAGCCCTGTGAAGAAAGTTTGCAGACAGTGAAAGTGAGTAGTTTATAAGTAATGGAGAAAGGAAATGTCCGTTCATTGAGTTCAATTTATATGTGGATAATTTAGTAGTAATTAAAATGGCTAACTTTAAGTGCTATATTTATATGCATAAAATTTTATAAAACTATATAAACATAATTTATAAAATAGTTGCAAAATGTAAGACAAATCATATAGCAATTATATCTAGCTAAATAGAGAAACTAGTATTCAATGCTATATGATGTTTTACAATGAATATTAGCTTCAGAAGAATGTATCAAACTAAAGTTTTCTTGTCACATTAAGAATTAGTTACTGATTTTATTACTCAGCTGATATGTTGAGGTGGATTAAAGGAGCTGATTTATAGAACTGAAACAGCAGAGAATCAAGTGGAATTAGCACATCAAGTCTGGAATGGGAGAAGTGACTGTACGAAGCAAAAAATCACATAGGTGGGAAAAAGATATGTTATTAGAATAAAATAGCACTACATATTGTAAGTATCTGTTATAGGCAAGAGTTAGAAAAGAGAAGCAGATTAAAATCTTGTAACAGATGTATTGAAGTTACAAGGAAAAAGTCTTGACAGAAATCTTTMTTTGATGACTACTACAATAGAGGTAAAGGTCCTTTAAAAGACAAGTATATAATACTACTCTTTGATTAAAAACATATCAGCCCCAGCATGTACTTGTGTGTCGGGTTACTCCTTTTTAAGTGCAAGTCTTTGCACTTCCTCTTATTGAACTTCATGAGGTTCCTCTCTGCCCATCTCTGCAGCCTGTCGAGGTCCCTCTGAATGGCAGCACAGCCTCTGGGGGATCAGCCCCTGCTCCCAGTTTTGTACCACCAGCAGAATTTCTGAGGGTTCGCTCCATCCCACATCAGGTCACTGATGAGTAAGTGGAACAGTTAAAACGTTATTAAAGTCATTATTTCTAGCTTTAAGACTTTTTTCAGGCTGTAGAGTAAAACTRTCTGTGAACTATCCAACATATTAAATGTTTCACTGGTATTTTTCACATATTAGTTAGAATATTGCAGTTATTACGTGCAAATTTTGAGTATCCTTTTTAGAGGCCTTATTAGATAGAAAAGTCAGTATTTTTTTCAGAGCTTGAAATATTTTTTCTCATGAAATCATAATTCTTTTTAATGAAATTCAGACTCAAGCATGTGCTTAAGAACCTTTGCAAGGATGATTGTGGTTATAATAAGCTTTGGTTAAGCAGTTAAAGTACTTACAGAATTTTCTGCAGTTGGACCTGTTGAAGGGGATACCTGAGGAAGCCTGTTTCCAATGAGCAGTTTTTACCTGATGTAGTTACGTGTTGGAAAGCTACAGTCAATGATATGAAAAATGGACCATACAAGTTACGCAGATTAATTTATTTCTTAAAGTAGATCCTGAGTTTACTTTACTTAATCGAAAAGGAAGCAGTTCTAAGATTGTAAGTAAATGAAGTAGTGCCTCATGCACAGCTGYAGAAAGACTCATAGGAAGTGATCTTCTTCCCGTATTGTAACTGAGACTCTGTGGTTCATTTTTTCAACAGTTCAGATAAAGTATTCACTGTGCAGAGAGGTCTTCCTGCTCTTCAGAGGACCATAGTAGAAAACTTAGGTTTTGAATAGAGACACCACCAGCTCATACCAGCAAATTAGACCAGTACAATGCTATTCAGAGTTTCTTTATGATAAATGCTTAAAACTGCTCAATTTGCCTTTTCCCTCTATATGCCCTTGAGAGCTGGTTATAGGAGGTAGAATTATATTTTGTCTGATTATAATATGAATAATTTCAAAAATACACACTAGAATGAAGAATTAAGTGATTAAGTGAGTAGAAACATTTGTATTTTTACGTTAATTTTCTCACTTACAACTAAAGGTATCAGAGACTAAATATGAAGAAATTCTTTGTAACTGGAAATGTCCCCTGCAGATGGATTCATGTACTTTTTGGAGTAATTTCTTCCTACCTCATATATTTCTGTATCCTATTCCTGTAATGCCCTGTTCATAACAGTGCCTTCCCTGTTGCTAGAAGTTAAAACTAAGACTTCTGCCCTTTCCAAAGAAAAAAAAGTGTGGGGGRAAAAAAAGCCTTGCTGTCTGCTTAGTGTCTCCTCGACAAAATAATTTTCTGTTGTCTACTTTCCTATGTAACTTCTGTGGGTTTTGTCTCCCATAATGCTATACTTGGTAGAGCTTGGAAAAGGAGAAAGGTAAAAAGAATCTCTATAATGAAAATGGTCAAATATAGTTTACTTTAAGCCTTAAAAAGTTAAGCACATCAGCACAAATACCCTTCCTGTTTACCCTTACTGATTTTTAGGTTTTGCAGGGCTGCTTTTCTATGGAATAAGTGTGTCCATCTAGTGTTTTGTTTGTTTTTAATAGTGGTATTTAGGCGTGGCTGCTAGTAGAGCTTGTTTGCTCTACCAGTAACTGTGTGTGATTTCCTCCTGGTGCTGCATACTGTGAAACTGACTGAAGACATGATGCAGGGTAGCTTTAATCTGTGATGTGACTTAGTACAGCATGACAGATCGGCACTTGTGCTTATTTATTTGAAATCTGGTAATATCAGAGATGCTTGTTAAAAGTTTGTTGTTGCTGTTTCTGTTTTTTTAATAGAAACTTGTAAACATTAGAGAAGCAACAAAAAATTCATCAAAAATATCCTTCAGAATTTTTTGAGGCAGGATATCATGTCAGATGAGATACTAATTTCTTGAGCAGAGCAGTCCCATCTGTCATGTCTACTAAAAAAAAGCTAACAGATTTCTCAAAGACCTAATTTAATATCTAAAGAAACTCTAAAAATCTTACATCATAATTAAATCTTTGTTAACTGATAATGACTATATGTTGCAGAGACTCAAAGRTTCTAAAAAGTTTGTCAGCAGCATAAACAAAGGAGTTCCAAGATACTGATGTTAATAATAATCTACTTCTGTATCTGTTTCCAAATACGTAAATATCTGTATGACATGTGCATCTCCTCTGAAAGTTACATATGCTAATAATATACAACTCAATGTAATTTTATGTAACACAATACGCACTATTTTCTGTCTTAAGAAGCATCATTCATTAGACTCCTGGTAGGAATCAGCAGTGTTTGGTTTTCTTTCTCTCCAGTGGTCTAAAGAGTATATTCCAACAAATTTAAGGGCACCTGGATCAACCTTGTGATATGCAGGTGACTTGAGGACACGAAGTTTTGATTTTGGGGGGGGACTTAAACTGATTTATTAAAATCAAAAAAAAAAAAATTTTTTTAAGAGAATGAGGTATGTTATTAGTATATGTTACATAACAGATACTGGATTCTCAAATGCTGAATACATACATATAGTTTTGGAACTTGCAAATGATTGATTGCTTTCAGTTATGATTTTGAAATTGTACAGGATCATTCTCATGTTGCATTTTCCTTGATACTACTTTGGTGCCAGTTAATGATGGTCACAACCTTCTTTTAAAGAAAGATACTGTTTGTACACAACAGGTCTTTTAGCTTTAATCTATTGAAATAAGGCAAATTTAGGACATTTGCTGAAAAATATGTATTTATCTTCTCTTTCTAAATAAATTTAATATAAAATAAATATTTAATATAAAATATATGTTCAGCTTTCTTAATTGAAATTGAAAGGTAATAGAAAATTAATGCTTGATTTTTGGAAGTAGTATAACAAGATCTTTACAGGCTGGACGAATTATTTCTTTTTTGTGAATGCCAGAAATTGAGCTGAAGCATTAAAAGCAAACTACAAGGCACAGTTGGTTTTTAGAGATATTCAGAATGTTCTGTTACAAATGATGTGGCTTGCTAATCGCTTTTAAATTAGGGTGTTTGTACAACAGARTGTTGCTAAGCATCATTAGAGTCTAACGACAGGAGTAGTGCCTTAATCGGCCTTCATTTGCAGAAAATACTTGAACATGGTGTTGTGGACTTAGTCATATTTTAAAACATCCTTCTGACTGGACATCATTATGCCATCCTTTCAACAGACAGTGTTAGAGGAGTAAGTATTAGAGAAAACTGCATAAAAACATAAATTGTGTTGGAAGGAATGGTTAAGAAACAAACAAAAAAAAATCCATAATCCATCTCTTTCTATTATAATAAGACTTTTTTTTTTTGCCCAGTCATTTAATAATTTGGCCTTAGCTTCCACCTTAGCAATACTAAGTTTCAAAAAGACGGGAGCAATACACACACTCACACAAAAAAAAGATGGATGAGAAGACCTCTGATGCACTCTCTACAATATTTAAAGTAGAGGAGGAAAAGGGAAGGATGATAGAGCACTTATTCTATTTCCCTGCGTCAGAAAGTAAATGTTGCCCAAAATACTGTTTAGTCATTAGTGAGTCAGAAAAAAGAGACATTAGATACAACTTTATGTTGGGGAGCTCTATTTTTAAGGAGTCCATTTTGGGTTAAAAATGCCTGTTATCTGTATACCTTAAAAGTATACTGACACAGGTACTACCATATGCAAATRGATCAGATTCTGAGTAACTTGCTTGCAGCTTTAATACAACATGGTTTTCTTTGCTTATGTATACAGATTATCTAAGACAATTACATACATACAACATATAGCATAATCCCAATATATTGTCTTTTTCTTTGAAGTTACCTCATAGGTAGAACAACAGACCTTCTAACATTAGTATTATCTTGTTCAGCTGATTTTACTAAAAAGTTTCCTCTTACTTTCACTCTCCATTTCTCTCACGCATTTATGAAATACAATACCTGATATTTTAATAATCAGGAAAAAAGAGAAGCTACTAAAGGAATAAGTTGAAGAATTGAGCATTGACTCTATTTTTCCCCATTAATCTTGTACAAATGGCTTTTTCATATTACACGTGAATCTTTTCATTACACACGTATCAGATGCAGGTTGTTCAGTGATTCTATATTTGAAGTTCTCTTGTATTTTGATTAAAATTAGGGGAATTCCTCTAGGTTAACTGCATATGTTAGAGCCATACAGATAATATTATCTAGACCAGACATTTTTCTTTGTCTTCAACTGTATGTCTTTGATATATGCAGGATATTTACAAAGGAAAAGAGAGAATTTTACTCTTGCTGTTTAGCTACCTGATTTGCTGGTTGAATTACAGTAATGAGTCTGTGATACCACAGTTGAAACTGGTTCAAAGCTTACCAAAGTGAACTAAGAATATTAGAATTTCATTTCTATATTTGTGATCTTATTCCTAGCTACCCACTATGTAGCTTTAGTTACTGCTCTGCTTTTCTGTCTTCCAACTCTTTTTCCCTTGGTTTGTTAGAGCCTTCTGGTGACCTTCTGAGAAGGGTTTTTGGCCCCCAGCTGGGAAAACAAAAGCCAAAATAAATTAGTGATTGTAGTTGCTGAGAAAGTAGTGAGGCTGAGAGAGCATTTCTAATTTAGACATACTTTAACAGTGGAGAGGAGGAGYTATTTTCTTTACTAACTTATTTTTGCCTGGAAAGAAAAATCTGGATAGGGAGCTGTGAAATATGTTAGCAGCAGCAGTTAGGTCCTCATTAAAATTATGGTTGATAGATGAGGTTGTTTTTTGAGTTTCTGTTGTGGTTTTCATTATCTGTTGATGGCAAGAATAGTTGCTTTCCCTGAGGTGTGGAACAACTTGCTGTTTTGAATTGGAACGAAGAGGCTATATACAATTTATTTTACAAGCCGTAATATAAATTAAGCAAGCAACATTATTTGTGCAATTGTTTGACATCTGTCTGCATCTGCATCTTGTTACTGAACGTCATGCTGCCATTAACACTAAGAAAGCTCACTTTTTAGATTTCCATACCAAGTCATACTGATTCTTTATTTAGTCCAATAATTCCAATAATTTTCACCAAATACTGTAGAAAAGATTGTCAAACTAATCTGGAAAAGATAAACGTGTAGATCCTCCTGTTTTATTTCTGCGTAAGCTCTAATATGTTCTCCTAGAAAGGTTTACTGGAGTCCTCATTTAAAAGGTTTAGTATTTCTTACTGTATTTCTTTTCTTTTTNTTTTTTTTTTTTGTAAATTACAGAAGCTTTGACTGCTCTTAATAAGAATGTTTAGTCTCTTTAATTTTGTTAAAATCTTGGCACTTTCTATGGCAGTAAGATCCCCTGTTAAAACTCAAACACAGAATGAGGTTGGAAGCGACTTTTAGAGATCATCTGATCCAAACCCCTGCTGCAGCAGGGTCACCTAGAGATTTCCCAGGACCTTGTCCGGATGTCTTTTGAATATCGGCAAGGATGGAGACTCCACAGCCTTTCTGGGCAACCTGCTCCAGTGCTCAGTCACCCTTGCAGTGAAGAAATTTTTCCTCGTGTTCAGATGGATCTGCCTGTGTTTTGGTTTGTGCCTGTTGCCCATTGTCCTGTCACTGGACAGCACTGAGAAGAGTCTCAACACATCCTTTTTATACCCTCCTTTCAGATATTTATATGCACTAGTAAGATTCACACACACACACCCCCAGCCTTCTCTTCTCCAGGCTGAACAGTCCCAGCTCTCTCACCCTCTCCTCAAATGTCAAGTGCTCCAGTCCCTTAATCATCTCTGTGGCCCTTTGCTAGACTTGCTCCAGTAGCTCTGGGGGTCTCATAGCGTGCTGCCTGCACTGGAYRCAGCACTCCAGGTGTGGCTTCACCAGGGCTGAGCAGAGGGGAAGGATCACCTTGAAATACTTTATAATTTTTGATATGAGAAATTTCAAAATGTATCAAAAAATTAATTGCTTAAAAGGTTCTGAAATAAACCACACCTCTCTGCACAGATCTTATGCTTGCTTTGTTGCTTTCTTTAACCATGCCTACCAATGCTGACTTAGGGTAGTCCATTTTCTGAAATTCTTTTACTTTTTGCACATGCAATTGATACTGATCTTTTGTAAAATTCCCCATCTCTGAAAGCATACTCTTTCTATAAAGTGTACATGTTTGTGTGCCTCTATATGAGGCTTAAGTTTATATAGTTTCTTTCCAATCTGTACTGTAATACCAGTTTAGCAGCCTGTAACTGGGAGGAGGAGATCATTACAGCAATACTTTCTGTCCTTTCTGTAGGCTCTAAGGAATAAGCAGCTGGAATTTGTCAATCAATGGAAAGACTAAGTGAGTTTGTTATGGCTGGAGAACTGAGAGCTAAAGTTTTTAGTGAATAAGCTTTCTAAGAAGCAGCAAAAGGACACTAAAACTTCAAGCCACCCCCCCTTTTTTTTTGCCTGTATGGATGTAGATGGAAGAGAAGGGGGAATCACGGAGGTGTGTTTCTAATGTAGCCAAATAGCTGAGAAGAGACTAGTTTGGTGGCCTGTTTGCAAGAAATAAGGCGTATTTTACACAAGTTTTGGCAGGCAGATGATGTGATCTGTGGATGGAAATGTAGTCTATAATAGCAAAGTGGTTCTAATGTCAGGAATAGGAAAGTAAAAGTTCTTAGTTTTTTATCAGAGAAGTACCTTTAAGAGGTGATTTCAAATGTGTCCTGGCTTCTTGGTCCATGGATTATTTTAAAGGTGGCTGTGGAAGGTAACTGAGAAAACCTAATGAATGGAAGTTACATAGTTGTCCACATATGTGAAATTCCTGAATGGCTGAGGAGTTAAGAAATAATTCTAGAAAGGCAGAAAATTGCTTTCCAAAGGGATACACTGACTTCCCTCACACCAGCCGTTGTTGCATCCTTCTCTGGCTATTGGTGCACAGCAGCATTCTGCCTAAGCCAGCTGGTAAACTGTAAATTTCCCCCCCCCCTCACACACACACTAAATAGCATAGCATGTGATACAGCGTCACGTAACAGTGCCAACTGCAGCGGGGTGCAGGGCAGCAGGTGCACTTGGCTAAACATTCGGATAGAAGATGGGAACGGCTCAGCACGGAACTGGCAGCAGGATTTTAGGATGTACCATATGTGTACAGAGATGCTTGCAAGGAAATAGCAGAGCAAATTTAGATTTATACCAAAGATGTATTTGCTTGGCTGTCCCTTTCTGATACTATTGATCATTGTTCAAGAAGAAGTAAAGAACCAAGTGTGAAATTCCCAACTGCAACACAATATGCTTCGTTATGAAGAGATCTCTTAGTATTTTTGTAGGGAATATTTTAAATCTGCTAAACATTTCAAAATAGAGAAATAACAAAGGATTTAAAGAAGTATCCAGAGCGTTGTAGAAGATGCTTAACATGATTGAATAATAATTGGATGGAATTATCAGTATGTGTATAAAATTACCTATTATTTTTCAGGAGGTGGTTCTTTCTCTAAACATCTACTGGCCTTTGTTAGGAGGATTTGGTCTGTTACTGGGTGAACTGGTGATGTCCTGAAGAAATAAAATGGATAGAGAAGCATATACTTCTTGGAACAACAAAGCTTATGAAGCGTAGCTCCCTTTGTCTTTTATTTGTCATACTGTCTTGTGACTTCTGTGTTGTCTAATTATGAGCTCATGCTGCAGCTATTTCTCTTTGAAGGTACACTGATTTAAGTATTACCTTTTTTTTTTTCTGATTATTATTTCTGAAATGCTAATGGATTGTAAGATATATGAAAATTCTGTTCCTCTGTCAAATTTGATTGGCATTGTCCAGGAGGTTCAAAAATTACTAGGTGTTTGGAGAGTCAATAAAAGCCTTACTTTGATGGGAAAGTGAATTGAGTTTTTCAGTAAATACTGTGTATGTGTATGTAGGCATGAGATTCATCAGTCTAGAAGAGAGAGAATGCATGTTTTATGTTAGAGGATTTTGCTTATATAAGTGAGGAAAGCATATAACAAATGATTTTTGTGCTGTTGATCAGGAGATTGGGTATGTTGTAGCTGTTGTCATGTATGAAGTGCCAGATGCAATTAATGACACTGGGAAGTGATCACCTTAAAAACTGGTATTTATATTTGTATGAAGATACAGTGGCAGGAAAAGATTTAAAATGCATAATATTTTGTGTTAACTGTTTCATATTTTATGACAAGAATTTCAGTTCTGTGAACCAGATGAACTATATGACCAAGGTTTATTCTTAAATTGTCTTTCTATGAGGTGGCTTCAGCCTTACCTTAATAAAAACAGTCTCTATCATTTCTACCTTTTGCAGTTTTTTTTTCTTCTGACCCAGAAGGGAAAAAAAAAAAAACCTACCTGTGAAGAGTTGCCTACCATCTACTCATACGAAAATTTGTAGGTACAGTCAATATCGTGTTTTTATTCTATCTTTCTCAAGGAAGGAAAGCTTGTCGAATTGCTCTCTTTGTTCAGTTGTCCCTTGAAATTTTGCAATTTGTGTCCACTCTCAGCAAGATTTGGTAGTCAAAGTCAAGTGAAGACAGACTTATTTACAGAGGAGACACCCAACTAGTGTTTCTATGCAGAAATGTGGAGATAGGAGGAAAAAAAAAGTGAGGAAGTGTGAGCCTCCTAGAATAGAGTAGWTTTTCAATGTCTACGAGAAAAAATTCCCTAAAGACTCTTACTTTGTTAGATGGGTGGTAATTTAAATGTGAAGTTTGATTGTCTGTGCTGCTAAGTTCTGCTGCTAATAGAAGTGTTTGCTTTATTTTTAGGCGCTTCTGTGCCTAAGTGCCTGAATCATGGAAATTTTAGGCATGATTACTGTGGAAATCGTGCTACAGTACTGAAGCACAGCTTCAGGGAAGCAAGAAGATACACTATAGCTCTTTACTAAACATATATTGCTCAGCTAAAGCAAACATAACAAGCTTTTAGTGGTTTGATAGCTTACATTAACATCAATGTAGTATTGAGTATTTGTATTGATATTCAGTATTCCTGCCAAATATACCTGATATTCAGATATACTCACTGAAACAACTGAATCTGTTGGAGGATGAGATGTCCTCTTCCTTCATGGGAGAGGTGGAATCTTGAAGATTAAGGTGTCTGTTTGTCTGTCCTTCTCTGTCTTTCCTATCTGAGATTTATGCTTGCAGTTCTTGGCATATGTAACTGATGACATGTTTTTCAGCAGTCTTAGCTGCTTCACTTTTCATAGCAGTCAGGCTTGATGGTTTTATATGTGAAACTATGCACTGATCACTCATGTAAGCATTATTTGAGATACACATGATAAAGAGTTATAGTGGCTGTGATAACACTGGATATCACAGTGGGCAGGTTTGTGCCATGCTAAAGTAGTGGTCCAGAGCAGCAGAGGCACTTGCATTCTTCTGAGCAATTCTACTCTCTCTCCATCATACTAAAAGAGAAAGTGTGTACATTTGCTGTTTGCTCTGTTGGGTTACTTTTCTGTTTACTATACCCATAGTCAGCATAGGTCTTGTGACTGGTTTTGCTTGGATAAGTAGCCACAGGTCTTGGCATTGATACATATGGGTGGTTAAACTTTGACAGTTGAGAGAACTCTAAAAATGCTGCCTTGATCAGTTAATAGTTTCCTGAAGCACTTACACATTTAAATCTAGATGAGTGATTCTTGTGATTCTAGGTTTCAGACATACATTGTTTACAGAAAAGACTGTTACACCATCTTTGTTTTCTCTGAGGCATTTGGGCAAAGTGATTTTTAATCAAGTGCTGACATCTTGAGTCAGCTGGACACCAGGGAAGTCCATTTGTCTGTAAGGTGGTACTAGAGAGAGGTCCCACGGTCAGAGCTAGTTACTTTACCATCTGTTAAGGAACAAGTCTGAGCGAGTTAAGTAATAAAGCCAACAAGCATTTTATATAGAATTCAGCTCACAGTTTTAAGATGACAGTTGTAGGGGAAGTTTCAAATATGAATTCATATTCGATGCCTGAATACAATAAATTTTTTTGACTTGTAATCTTTATTTAAGAATGTACAATTATTACTCTTTCTCCAATTAGGATTTAATTTTCTAGTTATATATGAATCAGTCTGTGCACACCTGGCAGTCTCTGTCTTTGAAAWATAGGTACTTTTGGAGAAGACAAATGGAATAAAATGTTTTGTACTTCCTATGCATCTCCATATAAAACTTGTGTTTGTATATGCTGTCTGTGTAAGTATGCATATATGGTAAGTCTTTCCCAAAAGGACTTGAGTTGAGTTTGTCAACTTGGGAAACTGTGGCTGCATGGCTTCCAATTGGCTTGGAGCACATGTGGAGTGAGTTCATTTCTGAGTGAAAAAGACTGTATATTTCTAGAATCTGTCTGTGTATTCAGAGCAACTGCTGAAATAAGATACATAGCTTCTTGAATTACCTCCCTAAGTACAAGAAAGCATCATGACATTAGATGAGCGTAGTTAATATTAGTGTATCATAAGTAAACAAAGTTCTATGCTAGTCAATATCAAAATATCATAAAACCTGGCTTTTCTTTTGTGTACTGTTGAGCAGATTTTTTTTCATATCAGCTGTTTTCATGCTGCTTCTTAAATATAATTATTTTAAGGTGATAGAACAATGCTTTTGAAGAAATTGCAGTATTTTCTTTAAATGAGAGATTTCCAAATTGTAATGCATCCACTCTATTTGTAAGCATTCATTCTGTGCAATTACAAATTCACAAAACTGACTACCATTCATACAAATAATGCCTTGGAGGTATTAAAAATATTTAAGYCAGCAATGCAAAAGTCATGAAATTGTATTTGGCATATGCTGCACCTGGAATTTAAATGTTATGTCATGTGCTGAACTCTGTCATTTCTGGATACTTTCTTTTCAAAATTCTCAAGCAAAAAAAACATTGGGGCATTGGTGAGTGAGAAGGGAGAGAGGGAGGATATGGAATACAAGCACAAGAGTCCTTTTTATAATTCAATAATGTAAACATATGCAGTTATGGATTATACCCTATCTGATTGGTTATTTTTCAGGTATCGTTCTACTCAAGCTAAAACCGTTGTAGCAGTTACTCACATGCTCCAGTAGATTTTAGTTTATTAAACATCTGTTTATCTGTTTAATTTTTGCATTTCAGGTATGGTACATGCTGCAATAGAGCTATGGGTAGCAATGGATTTTGACTCTGTGCATGGCTTTTTGTTAATGTTTTTGTGGAAAGCCCTATGTCACTGGATACATAAATGTGAAAAGCTAATTCCTTAACTGCTCTCAACTATAGACTTTTAATAGGTAAAAAGGCTTGGAGAAAAGGATAAAGTATATTAGTAAGTCTCAAATAGATGTATACACATAGCATAAAGGTAGTTTGAAGTTTATATCCTCAGACACTTGAAATTATTTATCACATTATAAAATTATTGCTAAGAGCTCTACTGTTTTAAGTCTCACTTCTAAAGTGTCTGAAAGGATTAACAGTGGAGATCTGCAATATTACCAGGTTAGAAAATAGGATCATGCGTTGTGTGCCAGCTAATGTATTTGCATGCAGGTTACTTATAAATTAACTACACTTTCGTGACGCACCTACTATCTTGCTAACAAATATTTTAAGAGCTATAGCCATTAGAAAATAAAAATATACATACTGTTTGGAACAAAGAAGGCTACTGTTTAGCAAACTTTTCTGCATACTGGTCTTGCATCCAACTGAAATATTTTTGAATGATATCTGAAATCATTCAGCAGGCTAGGAAGTCCATTCTGCTGGTAGAAAGAACAGTTTTAAGATRTTTTAAAAATTACTTGGCATAAATAAAGTTCCCTAACAGAGCATTTTTTTTCTTGTAATTTCATATCTGAAAATTTTATCTAACTCTATTAAGGTTGTTTAGCTTTAAAAGAAATGAGGTTGGCCTAACATGTAAATGAGCATATGTGTGCTCATAAAAGGAAGAATAAAAGTGTTTTTTTAATTGAATAAATAAACTAATTTTAAACACAGCAGCAAGATACTATGAAAAAGCCCTCTTAATTTTTAATGCTGTTGTGAATTAAAAGCATCTAATGCATTTCATTACAGTAGAACAGTCTATATATTCTTCTATTAGTTTAAATCAGGTGCTTTGTAATCAACTTATCTATATGCATTGTAAGAGTAACAGGAATTAAAGTAGAGACAATAATAAAAATGAATAAAGGTTGAGAAGCAGTCCAGTGGACTGAACAGAGAATTGTATGAGTTATCACATTTTACAGACTCGCTGGAAATCTTTGTTTATATTCCAAATGAATTGGCACTGTCCTGAACACTTTTCACTTGTCTCTGTTTTAACCTTCTATTTCAGTATAATGCCCTTTGTCATCCAGCGTATATTTTTCTCTATGAGAAATTGTTTTATTCCTTTGAGTTTTTTTCTCTGCAGGTTCTTTTATGGTGCCACTTGTACTGACTTGTTTCTTTGTAAAACTATGTCAAATATAGCTATGGCCATAAGCATTAAATCACATATAAAAGGATTTACCTAAAGAAAAAGGGACCTTCGTAATTGAGCGGATTTTGCAAGCTTTTAACCATTAGGAATTTCTTGCTATGTAAATTGTTAGAGACTGTGGTGGTGTTACTGATTATTTTCATGTCAAACATACCTGGSGGACTTTTCTTATTTTCTAACACACTGAGGACTTTCATGTGTTTGTGAAAGAAGAAAACTAATCATAGTATTTTATTTAAAATTAAGCCAAAGGATGATAAAATTTAAAGTTATGTTTCACTGGTGGCATTACAAAAGAATGGTAAATATTCTAGTTTCAAAGCCAACTGGTATCTGAAGTACATTTACAGTTTGGAAGGAATAAATTATGGTCAGATTTTGTCTCATAGTGAGTATGTCCTTAAGAAAAAATAGCCATGTCACACACAATATAAAATGGGAATGATGAATAAGAATAGCTTCTATCATTTTATGGGATTGAGGAAGAAGAATTAACTCCCTGTCACAATCTACTACTCTTTTAGGGTAGAATATTATGTAAATGGATGCTTGCTGTTTGGGAACAGGGCTTCTCTTTTTCACTGAAAGGCCATATGTAGGCAGATAACGAAGTCAGMAATTTTTAGTGATTATGAGAGGGAAGGGATAGACATCTGCTGATTTGCTTTTAGCTATAGAAATCTCTGAAATGAGTGTGTCTTTGAAGCTATAGTACAGATTTTGATAGGGGAAAACATGCTACAGTGTAGATAGAAACAGCTATGGTAATTCCTCCTTTTCTATTYGTAGGAAGGTAAGAATGGCCTCCTAAGAATAATGAAGATGATGAAAAATAAAGATACTGTTTTCTGCCCAGATCATTTTGTGTACCCAGATGCTGGAAAACCAGCATCATTGCCAATCTTTGGTTTTCAGAAATAATGAAGGGCACTCCACCCATTTTCAGAAAATGAGACTTAAATATGAGTTCTGAGAGTACAGTCAGATGACATGATATATTTTTTTCATTTCTTTAATTTTTTTCCCCAAACAGTATCACGTACAGTATTTTTTTGTTTCCCATTCTCATCTATTGTAAATCAGATTATCATTTGTTGTTACTAATAAATATGCTATTGAGATTTAATATTTTCAAAGGCCATTCCATTAGATGGGAGATCTAATCAGAGTCCTAATGGGTCTGTAGGTAAACCATCTGTATCCAGTTTTGCATCTGACTTTGATTCATCATTCTGTGGAAATAATCTTGAGCTGTCGGGCATATCTTTCTTAAGGAGTACCTTTGAGTAGCCTTAATGATTTGCCAGTTATTTTAAAGTTACATAGAATTTGTTTTTAGGTGTAGAATTTACAACAGTCTCTTAGCTGAGGAGAAATTTTTCTCCTGTTGTTGAAAATCTCTTGTGCATTAGATCTGCTGTGCACAAGCTTGTCCATGGTTCACAGTGTTAATACACTTCTCTTAGTGAACTAGATGAGCAAGTTACATGGGTAAAAGATACATTAGGCACATAACAGTTGTGGATATTCCCAAGTGCTCTGAGAACTTTTTGCTTTAAACTGAAATACAAAATCTTCCTCAGCAGTATTGCAACTAATTGTACTCTTGGTCCGTAAGATGCAATTACCTTCCCTCTAAAATGTTTTCGTGATGTGAACCGTTTTGGTATAACAGGAACTCTGCAAAACTGGTGACCTCGGAAACCACTTGCTCATAACCTGCAAAGATTAAGTACCACTTCTGAACTATTTGGGGTGTATGCATGTGTGTCTGTCTGTCTTGTTACTTGGTATAATGCGTGTTTTCCATTCAAATTAATGGGATGTGAGCATTTGCCAGTAAAGGTTGAATTCATGAGCTGCGTTAAATTATTTTGTATGTAGAAGCATATAYTTAAATGCTTGTTAAAACTGGGTACTAGTGATCTACTGTACTACATTATGTTAAATTATTAGTCAACTGTTAAGCATTCTTTTTTAAGGCATGAGTAGTGTGCACGTGACTAAGGCACATGGTAGTAAGTCACTTTTGCAGTGACTCATGGGTTAAAATGAGAATAGAACAATTTGTTTTACTATTTTTAGTAAAATTTATAAAAATTATATATTTTTAGTAAAAATAAAAATTACTTCATATTTTACTATATGAAGTAATTTCATCCTTTTTTAATTTATAGTGATTTGTATAGAAGGAAATAGACCACTTTATCTAGGGCTGTGTGTTAGGGAGGTATTCTTGCAGTTTTCTTTTGTGCATCATCTTGCTATTCCCGTGTGCTATAAAACAGTGATTTGAGGGTTCCTTTTCTTTGTTCTATTCATTTACCTGTGGTTTTACCATGGTTCTCCTGCCCTCTGTTATTTTAATCCATGAATCATAGTGCAACAAAATGCTTAAAATTAAATGAGAAGACATTGGCTTTTTTTTTTTTTTTTTTGGTCTGATGTTTTTCAGAGTAAGAGGTGTGAATATCAAGTTAGGCTGGGTTATGTAGTTGTGTTCTTTTATCTGGTCTAAGGATTGACTTGCTGGGGGGAAATTTTCTTAAGAGATGGAGATCTGAGTTTATTCTGTGAGCTTCTTAAAGCTATTTTTACTCCTTTCCTTTTTCCTTTTTTTTTTTTAACTTGTATTAAATTTTACCATGCAAGCTGGCAGATCTTAACCTTACCACAAATGAAGAAGAGTTCATCTGTATTCAGCTGATAACTGAGATTTATTTAAAGAGCTTTTTATAACTGTATTTGGGATTTCATAATGCCAAGCTTTAGATGGAGATAATGCTACTGATTGCAGTAGCAATAGTCTTCAAAATAGCCTTCAGATCTAATTCTCCATCTAAATCTAAAGCCTCTAAATTAGTTGTCTTTAATTGTCTTTCTCTTTACTATTAAAAAAATACATAATTATTATTCTGCCCCACTTCCAAGGAAATCTGTTGAGCTTTTCTGTAGGTTCATTTTGAGTGCCTTTTATGGCAACACTGGAAATACTGACTACACACTGAGAACCAGTATTAATTCAGATGATAAGGATCATAAAAGAGCTGATGATTCACACTCTAGGAGAAGTATTGGACTGTACTGGCATAGCATACATTTTACTCCAAGAAATGATTTTCTGAAGTTTGCTTAATATAATATAATATAGTAAAAACCTCATTAAAAGAAGGTACTCGTTAAAAGCCATTAAACTTTTTGCTATAGGCATCTTCTTTACTCCAAACTCATAAAATAATTTTCTGTAGGTTTAAAAAWTTTTTTTGAGGAATGAATTTGAGGATTTGAAGTGCAGTCCTGTAGATCTATGCTATTTGTTAAGGATTATAACTTCATGAAGTTGGATTCTGTGGGTCCGTTTCTGTGATCACTTTAAGGTTACCTAGCTTTGCTGTCACCTAAAGTTAAGATCTCATCCTTATGCGAAGACTCAGCCCCTACTTTCTGCTGTTTAACTGGCAGCACAAATATTTGTGGGACAGTAAGAAAAAACACTCGCTTTCAAGCCAGTCATTTTCTTGATCTAGTTAATCATGCAGCTACATGAATGCTAGAATGGTGCAAGAGAGGGATGGCAAAGTGCAGCTGTGACCACAGGGAAGGCAAAGGAAGACCATTCATTTTGACATCACTGGGTTCAAATTGTCTTTAAGTAATTGTGAAACTGTTCCTTATCTCTCTAGACCTCTCCTCAGTAATTTCTTTCTCCGCTTCCTTCAAATCTCCTTTTCCCACATTGCCTGCTTTTTCATATCCTGTCTTTGAAGAAGCATTATGTTGATACGACTTTATTGATGGACTGATTTCAGGAGTGGTCTGTGTAGCTCAGTTGGTACTTTCTCTCCAGTCTTGCTCTACCTCAGTTTACTTCAGTTATACACTTCTGTGCATCCTCATCTTTCTACCTGTCACTGTCATGGGCCTCTCTGTCATATTTGTGTGGATAGTACAACAAATCTGCACTGGCTGCATGCAGATAACAAGTGTTGCAGACAGTTCATGCCTCGGCAGTTTGGGATGAATTTGATTCTCTGTGCCTTTTGGCAGAATTTGAAGCCCAGTAAAAATACAATTAAGCTTTGTGCATAAAGCCATAAATCATTGTCACCTAATGGGTTTTCGGGGTTTGGTTTTGTTTGCTTTGTTTTTAAACCTACTTAGTTATATTGAGCATAATTTTGCTTTGCCTTTATTAGAAGGTTAAGCAGCAGATGCTGGAAGGGTTGTTATGCAGATTTCACTATGTTAATTCATCTTTTGTCATCTTGGTGATGGTTTGCAAAATAGCACATAATTAGTGATTCTCAACTCTGATACAATACTTGCAGTCTTTAAAAGAGAGTTTTATAGCGAGTCAGTGAAGGAAGTGTGGCTTGATGTTTTTTGTAGACATCTACACAAACTTGTATGTGTAATGTATATGTATATATAAGCACACACAAGCATACACCCACCACTTCAGTTTTAGATTAGACATCTATTGCCTAAGTATCTAAATAACTTGAAACAGAGAGAAGTACTGCAAGTTGGAAGTGCACAAAACTTACGAAATAATGGCAAGACATTTTATTTGATATAAATATGATACTACCCGTAAAAGTAGGATGAAAGTGCAAAAAAGAAAAAAGGACAAAAAGCAAAAAAAAGCCCAGCTTAATATAGCAGAAATGAGAAAGAACTGAGAGGAAAAGAAAAGGAAACTGGGAAGAGGGCCGTTTGTGACTGTACTGAGATTCTGTTAAAAGATATATGTGGAAAAGAGAGGAAARTATTTTAACTAACTAGGAAGATGGCAGAAAACATACAGGAAGAATTTGGTGTAGTTGGTCTGTATTTCACTTTGTAAAAACCACAGAATCACACAATTGTTGAGGCTGGAAGGGACCTTTGGAGATCATCTAATCCAGCCCCCCTGCTCAAGCAGGCGAGTTTTGAGTATCTCCAGAGAAGGAGACTCCACAACCTCTCAGAGCAACCTGTTCCAGTGTAGTCACCCTAACAGTAAAGAAGTTTTTCCTTATATTCAAGTGGAACTGTGTGTCAGTTCCTGTATTTCAGGTTGTGCCCGTTGCCTCTTGTCCTGTTGCTTGGCACCACTAAAAAGAGTCCAGCCCCATCCTCTTGACTCCCCCCCCCCCTTTAAGGTATTTGTAGACATTGATAAGATCCTCTCTATCTTTTCTTCTCCAGGCTAAACAGACCCAGCTCTTGCAGCCTTCCCTCATAAGAGAGAGGTTCCAGTTCCTTCATCATCTTCATAGCCCTATGCTGGACTCTCTCCAGTAGCTCTATGTCTCTCTTGCACTGGGGAGCCCAGAACTGGATGCAGTACTTGAGATGAGGACTGAGAAGAGGGGCAGGATCACCTCCCTCAGTCTACTGATGACACTCTTCCTAATGCACCCCAGGATACTGTTGCTCTTTTTGGCCCCAAGAGCACATTGCTGGCTCGTGGTTAACTTGCTGTCCACCAGCACTCCCAGGTCCTTCTCCGCAGAGCTGCTTTCCAGCAGGTCAGTCCCCAGCCTCTACTGGTGCATGGGTTATTTCTCCCTAGGTGTAGGACCCTGCACTTGCCCTTGTTGAACTTCGTAAGGTTCCTCTCTGCCTAATTCTCTACCCTGTGCAGGTGTCTCTGGCAGCACTTCTGGTATAGCAGCCACTCCTTCCAGTTTGGTATTCTCAGCAGACTTGCTGAGGAGGCGCAAGTCTGCTGAGAAGACTCCCTTCATCCAAGTCATTGATGAATAAGTAGAAAAAGACTGGACGTACTGAACCCTGGGGGACAGCACTGGCTACAGGCCTCCAACTAGACTCRGTGCACTGATGACAACCCTCTGAGCTCTGCCATTCAGCCAGTTCTCAGTCCACCTCACTGTCCTCTCATATAACCCACACTTCCTGAGCTTGCCTAGGAGGTTGTTTTGCAAGACAGTGTCAAAAGTCTGAATAATGCATACTGAGGTAGGTGCGATGTGAAAGTATAAGAATAGTTGTACAACTTTGATATAAAATAGCTGAGTTTTATCATTAGGAAATTCTCTATTTTTTGCTAGTACCAGAAAATCATTCTGAAAAACTTTGTAGCACTCTTCTGGGAAGTGGGAGATACTAGTGCAAAAATAGAATACAGAGTAAACCAGTTTTTCCACTGATAAGTGGTGTGTCTGTCAGGACAACTGGTCAAATAGTAATGATACAGTTTCCCTTCTTGCTAGTTTTGTGAATTTAATGTCTCTTTCTTATTTTTCAATCCAAAACTATTAACTTCAAATTTATCAGATAAATATGTGATGATCAAAACTGCATTTTCAGCAGATTTGAAGGCTGAACTGCACATACCTGTATAATAAGAGGCCAAATAGTTGATCAACCTAATAGTACGTTCTTGGGCATAGTTTGTGTCCTTAGTGTTCTTAAATGAGAGCACTGGAATTTAATTAAAAAGCTGAACAGTAGTGATAGTATAGCAGCTGTTCAAGTCATAGCCAAGTTAGTCTGATAGTTGCCTTTCTACACCTTTAGAGAAACCAGAGGTTTACTCGCTGTCCTAATATTGTGAACACTCACAATTTTGTTGTGAGACCCTCCCCCCTTTTTTAAATTAAGGTTGCAGCTTTTGGAAACAAGTGAACAAGGAAATCTCAACTATCATTTCAAATAAACAAAAAGCTTACACTTCTTTTGAAGGAAAGCTTTTGTTTTCCTCTGAAACATTAAGAAAAGCAAACAACAAATAGAAAGAATCATACTTATTTTCCTTAAAAATACATTTCTCTTAAAATCTAAGGATCTCTTATACCAATCTTGTGATTTTGTCAGGCTTGTTGACTGTGGGGTTTTTTAATTCTAAATTCCTGCTCTGACAGGTTTTGCCTTCCTACAGACTAACTCCCCATCTGTTCTGGCTGATAAGGTTTATGCCTGTACTCAGAAAGGAGCATATTGTGGGATTTGAGTGAGAAATTTTACCTCAAGAAACCACTGGTCCTTTGAGTCTACTGAAACTTGGTTGCCAAGGCTACTCCATGCTAGGGAAGTAGGGTAGGAAAAAAAAATTAAGATTCTATTGCAGAAAATTGAGAAATATAGCCTGTTACAGAGGGGGGAAATGATATGTGTGATAATGGAATATAAACTTTGTATAAACATTGTGATTGAGAAGTGCTCGAGTTCTCAAGTCTTCGATGTGTGTAGGTGGTTGGGTGGGAAGAAGGGAAAAGGAGTAAGAAAGTGTGAATCTAGTGATGAAACATAAAAAAGTTGTAATACAGTTTATAGGAGACAGCATAAAGGAGTCTTTCATTAAAATCTGAATCAGATGATACATCTTATACTGTCTCAGATTAGAGGTGAGTATTTATCAAAATATCATTAATGCCCGTGGTTTTGAATTAAGCCCTTAAACTACTTTCTTCAAGCTGACAAATCTTAAAAAGACACTCAACATAGTGATTTGCACRTGCTTTGGAAGAATGACATGTTGAAAGACTGGACCATTTCCTTTGAGGATTATATTAAAGAAAAAGTGAATTAGGATGACTTGTATTTGCTGTTTCCGTTGCTCGATATCTCCATCTGCTGCCCCAAGTTCTTCATACAACAGAAGTTGTTTAGAGGCTGCTTTTTTGTACATATCTGTGACTATCTTTGCACATACAGATGTACTGTGGAAATATTTCAAAACATGCATTTTTTCCCTTGAAGGAATAATTTATAAAACTGAGCTACATTCCCACCATTGGGTATGTTTTATTGATAAGAGCCTAATATACTGTTTTAGGGAGAACAGTGTCATAGGGAGCAGAGCAATTAGAAAATACTGCAGCAGCTTGCAGTTGTGGATGCCCCTGAAGATGTCGGGGCGTGTCAAGCTTAGATCCTAACATACACAGGTCCACTTATTTAGTAAAGGCAAGGTGATGCATTGACTCTGGCATTCACTGACCTTTATCACTTTAGCTTTTAAAAAAAGAACATCAGATGTTGCTAATGTATCGATTTCTGGATTTTTTTTTTTAAGTGAAAATCTCTTGTCAGAGTGGACAGTCCAAATCTTTTTTTTTTTTTTTTGCATTTATCCTGTTCCCTCAGTATGAAATTGCTTTACAATCAGTGTACTAGGACTTTTTGACCAGTGCAGCCCTGTGCTTGATGGTGGGATTCTACCAGTGGGCCATCTAGGAAGTCTCAGAAGCAGTATCATTCCAATACCAACCAAAACGTTTTCGTCCATTCACCCTATAACATTTTTGCCTTTTATTTAGGAACATTTTAAATCATGATTGTGTAACTGAAGACAACAACTATTATCTAATATGTGAGATTTAGTAGGATTTTTGGTTTTGTATCTTTTTAACTTGAAAACAGATCTCCTGAAAGCATGCAGTCTTTGCTTTATTTATTTATTTATTTAATAAACCCAAGAGGAATAATATGAAAGAAAAGCTTATAAATGTGAACTCTGAAAAAGCCAAATCCTCAAGCTGAGTAAATCTAACTGAAAGCCTGCGTTGTCTCACCACAATCTCACCACCACTTTAGCCTCGAAAGAGAACAGCATCGTTCATTGCAGTTTCCTCCTCCAGGCATTTATCTGTACTTGTCTGTGTTTTCCAAATGAGAAATTAAGATTTAGAGTCAGGAGGCTGCCTTCCTGTCTCACTACATTATCTTGAATGCCGTTGGTCTGTTACTTATTTTTGTTGGTGAGCGATACACAAATTTTTTTCTTTAAAGATTTTAAAGTTTCTAGAATAGAAGCATAACAAGGCTTTGCTATTCATTTGTTTCTCCTTCTTCTACTTACCTTAGTTTCTGAAATAGGAACTCTTTTGTTTYGGTTTTAGTAAACAGAGAATATGTTTATTAGTGAGGAGGTACGTGAAATGAATCCTGCAACAGAGGAAGGGAATAAGCATACTGTAGCTCAGCCTGAAATATTCATATAGCAGTAGGCACTGTACTTCAGATGTGCTGGAGCAYGTTGCATGTCTCTTTAACGAGTATACGGAACGTCTTTGAGAGAGACGTGCATATTCAGCCCTAACAACCAGTTGTTTTCCCAGCAGTAAAGCACAAAGTACGGTTCAATCTGTGACAAGATTGTGGAAGTGATTTCAGGATATTTTTTAGAACTGAGGGGGTGTATATATATGTTTGAATATATAATAAAAATCTTTTGTTTTCTGGTGGGCCCCCCAATGAAATAACACTACATTCGTTTCTTTCTGAGCACATATATTTAAAATATGGTGTCCTGGATTGCTTTCGGATTTACTATCATGCAAGAAAGAGTGGGAATTTAATCTGTTACTCTTTTTAGCAAACCTATATACCTTTTTTGTTCAGTCTCTCAAACTTAGCTAAATTGTAAAAGCAGCAGTGAGTGAGTGCTTTTGGCTGCTGTCAGTGCTGTAGCCATGATTTTAATTTATGAAAAACAGGATTATGGCTTGGGTTGTCAGATTTGTTTGTTTTGTTTTAATCTAAGGTACTGTTGGGAATGTTTGAGGTATTTCTCTTTCCTCAGGTTTGTTTAATAAGTAAATCTGTATTAGCTGTTGAAGATTGTAATATCTTCAGTGCACCTTGGATCTGATCCAATTTATTTGCAAATCTGTACTTAAAAATTGATAGAGAATTTTATTTGAGTTGCTTAAGATGTAATTAATTGGAAGAATATTTATTTGGAGTAAATAGTTGAGCTTGATTTTTCCATGTTTTCAGATAGAAAAGAGTAGGTACAAAAGATCAGTAACAGAATGGTCTAATATATGGCTCYTCTACATAAATGTGACACTTTCAAATAGACATTTACAGGTGTGGCTCTATAAAAGAGTTATGTAAATAATCTGTTTTAATTTGTATTAAAAATACATTTTCTTCTGCTTATTTGTTAGGCGTAGTGTTGTACATTTTATCCCAAATCCAAGCAACTAGTGAAAATATTACTCTTCAAAAGTAGTGGCTGATGTAGTCTGTAATTGAGATAAATAGTCTGTATCTTAGTGAATTTATATATATTCTTTTAGTTTTGTAAATGCAGAGGTATAATTCTTAGTAGTTAGTAAACAGATGGAAATTACAATTCAGATTGCTTTTAGTTGTTCCATTAGTTTAGTTATTTATGATGATTAATATTTCAATTTAAAAACAAAAAGTACCATTAATTTGGAATTACTGGTTCTCATTTGAAAAGTTGATTATTATTCTAAACTCAGAATATTTTTTTCTCTTTGAATTGCAGCTGAATTTTTGAACCTTCAACAGTTCACAGAAAAATCTACCCAGCAGATGGCAGTATTTTACCAAAATCTGTGTGTAAACCTAGTCTGATTTTGCTATGTTTAGATGGTAGTTTCTACAGGAGCTCTCTAATTCACTTAGTGATTCATTATTGCATAAACATAGACATAATAGAAATTCATCTTAGTTTGTCTTGCTTTCATTTTCCAGGAAGATAGTGAAAGTAGGCATCCTGATGAAGTGTAATGAAATTGCTGGAGATGCTAAATAATATAGAGATGTAAATTTTTTGTGCTAAGTAATCCTGGAATGGACAGAATTTATATTGTATGTAGAGGAGTAAGAAGAGATATCCATAATCATTACAGTCTTTAATAAAAGTCCCTAACGCTGATTTTGGTTGCCCTGAAATCTTGATGATGAGTCTGTCCTTATTTACTACATACAGTTAGTGAATAGTATGGCTATATATTGTTATTAAAAAAAAAAAATCCATGAACAAGAAATGTTTGCCAAAATATCAATACCTAAGCCAAAAATCCATATAAAATAGTAATATATTCTCTGGTATTCTTAACCAGAAGCAAGTCTGTAAAATAAAATAGAATAAAAATGATATGATACTTAAGTAATCTGTCATATTCTGTATTAAAACATATTTGCATCCATTTATTTGTTAGGAGTAGTGTTGTACATTTTATGCCAATTCCAAGCAACTAGTGAAAATACTACTCTTCAAAAGTAATGGTTAGCTATTCTGTTAGCTGCTGAGTTTCTCAGTCAAAGGGGGAATGAACGGACTGTTTGTAACACAGCAGGGCTGAGTCCTTTTGAATGAGCTGCTGGGGCAGTGGCATGTGGAGTGCAGTTTGTGGGAAAGGAAGAACTCAAACTAGAGTAGATTAAAATAAGTGTCTTGAGTATAATGCTCACCAGGTTTTGTTGCTACTTTACAGAAAATAAAGTTATGAAAACTACTGAGGACAAAAATGCATCTCCATGTGGTGTAAGAAGGACCAGAGGTGGAAAATACCGACCTTAAAAGTAGTCAGAAAATTTTTTACAGGCTACCTTAAAAAAAGAAAAAATAGCTGTTTCTGCAAATCCTGGAGGGTTGTTTTTGGTTTTATTGAGCCATTAAGAATTTGGTGATTACTTTCTTGTTTTGGTTTGTTCTGTCTTCTAGTTCACAGCAGAAAAAGATTTTCTAGAAAAAAATGGCAGGCTTCCATTATGTAGGAGTTTGATACAAAAGTTGTCTCAAAGCAATTGCTAATACAGACTAATATAGTCACTATAGACTAATTTGTGTTGATACAGTAGCAAACTCAATAAATGTAACAGCACTTCTTTCTTAAGCAAATTAAACTTTCAGTATGGATATACTGGGTCTCTGAATCTGAAAGGTTTTCAACACATTCTGAATTCTCTTCCCAATGGACCTTCTTGTGGAATAATCAAGAAAATATTCTCACTCTGAATGCTGTTATTTGTTCATGTTTTGTTTATTCATCAGAATGATCATCCTTGCCCAGAGTCATAAGTTCACTAGCAAAAATATTTACCAGTAACTAGTTGCAGATTTTGGATCTTACGTAACAAAGGACTTACACATGCCTGCTATTTATATCTTTGCCAAATGGCAGAATCTTCATGGGAAAAGTACTCCCGTCTTTTTCTCTAACGACTTCCCATCCAAGTGAATCAGTGCCATGAACTGCAAACTTGTGGTTGCCCAAGGATCCATTAGTGGAGAGGTGACTAGCAGAGCAAGCTAGCCTCTTCCCATTAGGGACTCAAGTGGGTGGGTGTAGCCCACAAAATGATATAGGGCTGGATTCAGCTCATCTCTTGGGCATCCTTCACTAGTGTGCTGTCTGCTGCTAACTAGATTTAAAGCAATCTTTTTATGGTAAAAAAGAAATCTCTGAGGACTTGGTACAACGTTTGTCATTTTGTGCGTAAAAGAACAAGTCCTGTTCTCACCCAGATAGGCCTTAACAGAATTAGTCCCTTAGATGTAGAGCATTCGATTATGAAATTATTTACAACTTTTGCTGTGCTCTTATGTTGAAAGAAAATGCTTGTTTGTGTGTCTAGTTGTTTCATGTCTGTTAGACTACCTTATTTTGGCAGCAACTCTCATAATTATATAACTGCATTTAGTTGTTCAAAAAATGGTGAAAGGGAAGAGCAGTTGAAGCAAGTTTGCTGTTTAGCAGCTGCCTCTGCTGCTCACAGCTGTGGATCCTGCCAGTCAGCTAGGGCTCTGGCTGCTGGTGGGCATGCAACACAATTTTCGAAACCCCCCAATTTGAGATACAGCATACTACTACATATTCTTCAACTTTGAGAGTTGAAAGGGGCATATCTGAGTGTAATACAGACCTAGCTTGTAGTAGCCTCGGCAGCTATAGAGCAAATACTTGGAACAGTGTGGGACTTGCTTGGTTCCAGTGTTTATTAAACAAAAAAACCCAGATCATTTTTGTTTTAACAAACATGAGAAGAATGTGAACCATTGTGGGATTTTATATTAATGTAATGCATAGTCTAACTAAAATGATTGTATCACTCTAAGATTTTTAGTATTCAGCTCCCTATTAGATGCACTGTGAGCAAATTCAGAGCTTGTATAGCTGTCTATAGAACCCCCAAACTTGTCATTTAGTACTTTTATTAGCCATGTTGTCATATATATTAGTCATCTTTCTCACCCCCTTGGTCACAACACCCCTGAGATTTGTGATACATTTTGTGTTACTGGTCCCACTAACCTTATCTTTCTTTTGTTTTTTATGAACAGTTCCTATGTGAGAATTGTTATAGCCCATGTTTTCGTAGTCTGCTTCATTTGGAGCAGGGGAGCAGATAACACTTCCACTCTAGTGTATTAGCTGTGATGCCAGTTAATTGTAGAGGAAAAACTCATTTGCTAACTTTAGCAGTACGAGAAAACTCTATTATTCTGTAATCCCTAGTGGGAAGCTGAAAATCCTCAGGAACACAAGCTGTTAGATATTCTTCTTCCCTGCAGAACATGGCATAAAATACATTTTAAAAAAATAAAAGGAAAAAAGAAAGAGAAAGTGCTGTGAGTAGAGCAAGTTTTGCAAGATTTAATACTAGCAAAGCTATTTTCTAGCATGATATCCCTTTGTAATCGGAATTCTCATTATAATGTGTTTCTGATGGGTTTTGCAATTTGAGTAGCCTGATGTACTAAAGTGATTGGCTTTTCTTCGTGGAAGCATGCTGGACTTTCTTCTGAAGCTATTGGGTACATAAAATGCTCGTTTTTCCATAGTAACAAATTATTTTTTTCTACTAAACACAGCATATGGAACCCTTCTTTTTCTATGGCAAATTGTATTGGAAGGTTACACCCAATTTTCTAATACATTAGGAGTCTTATTTACAGTCAGAGGAGGCTGTCATGAAGCCTAAGGAAACTGAGTGTTCAAATGCACGTGTGTGTGTGAGAGAGAAACATGCCTTAGTGATCCTTTTTCTCAGTAACTGAAGTTAAGAGAAAAATGCAAAAAGCGTTGACTGTTACAAGCATTTTAACTTACGTTGGTATCAGTGATTAGTTTTTTTCGTGTTTTTACTAGTATACTAAATACATAGAGAACATTCATACTATTAACTTTAACATGCTTTTTCCACTAGACCTACTTAAAAGTTAGATCTGTATTATGTTATCATCTATAACATTAATCATACAGCACAAGTATATACTTAACTTCTCAAAAATAATGGAGTGTTGCTACTGATTTCAGCCAGCTTCTTGCTGTGGCTGCTACCTGGCCCCTGCTATTCTCTCGGAGAGAGTGGAAGTAGATAGCAGTTGCAGCTACCTTAAAAACATTCAAATCCATAAAAATATCAATGGGTCTGTAATTATCTGTAACTGGAAACATTTGTTTTAGCCAGTCTGGTATACATTTATTTCTGCAGAAGAGGGCAGCAAAAGCCATTACAACATATAACATTCTTTAATGCATCTATGAAGATGCTGAACTAACTTACCTAAATAGAGGTGAAAGACTGGGCTTTCTAAATGATATGCTCAGAAAAAGGGACAGCATGTGACTGTCTTAAGTCTAAATGTAAGTTTCAGTTGCATGAAAAAATTGAAACATAAAAACTCTTTTACACTGAATATTTGGGATCTTAATTTAGACGAGGCTTCTAGTATTCGAATAAGATAAAGCTCGTCTGTGATAAGTCCTTCTATCCTTGCTCAACTCACTTAAATCTAGTGCAGTATTGGTGGTGATACAGAGGCCACATGGATGTGAAATGCTTGTGAGGATCCTACTCGGAAAAATTACTGAGTTGCCGTTACATCATTGCCGTTCTCTGCTGGGGCCACTTTTTTTGAATGAGTGTGTATATATAGATCTCTAGCAAGATATTCTGGCACTTGTGGTAATCCTTTCTCCTCCCATTGCTCCGTTCTTCCCTTAAGTCTTGTCTCTGTGCGTGAAGCGGAAGAGTTAATGTTTGATGTTAACACTGAAGGTTTCATGTTGCACCTAATCTGATTTAACCACAAGCTCCCCACAAAAGGTATCTCACTTCGCTGCCATGTGTATAGGAAGACTTTTACATGCTTCCTGCTCTTTTCTATCTCAAGTTGAGTAGCTTGTTATCTTACCTGTAGGATGAGCTCATATGAGAACTGACTTGTGAGGGTTTTTTTGAGATATGGTTTCTATATTAAGTGCAGGATCCTCAAAGATGAAAATTCAAATAACTCGAAAGCCTGATATGTTATATAAGACTATCACCTTGTAAAGTCTACAGGCCTAAATCATTCAGATATTCTTATGTCACGCAGAATCATCCATCCTGCTTAGAGGCATTTAAAACACCTTAGAGAATTCAGTATAAATAGCAAAATTAAAAGGCAGATAGATAGTTTCCTAAGAGTTTATAGACACTGTATAGTCTCAAAGGCTCTTTTATTCCAGGTGGGCTTCCATGGGATTTCAAATACATAGTCAAAAATTACCTTCTGTTACTGTAAAGTCTTCTACAATTGTTTTATTCTCTTTCCTCAACACAAAAATGTAAAGTAAAATATTCCTAGATGCTATTTTTAAAATTTTTTTGCATCGTAAACTATGGCAGCATCATGTGATACTAATTCTGCCATTTATTCGAGATATTTTAATGTGGTGGAGTGTGGAATTGTTCCTTAACAGTTTAATTTATAAATCTGTTTGCTGTAAACAGAAAGAGAAATTGAAAAGAGTGGATTACTTGGATAGCAGGGAGACTTGGAAACATATTAACTGTACTACTTTATCCTACAGTGTTGTTATGCATGAACTATAATATATAAGATTAAAGAAKATACAGCAACTGAACTGCTATTGAACTGCAGTTCAATATTTGAATGTGCAGTTCAAGTCTTGCAGCTCTAAGAGTCATTAAAACTTCTAGCAGTATTCAAAACAGTAGTATTTCATAAGTTGGCTAATGATGTATTTATGTGTAGAATTTGGGACTTTCTGTTCATCTCATGAGGACAAAATATTTTTATGAACCTAGCCATGGGAAAGTGTAGTAGTTTGTTCTAATGAATCCAGCAGATTTGGAAGAGGTTATAATGTGTTGCATCAAGTATGAGGTCTTCCAGTGATGAGGGAATGAACATTTTAAAATAATTTCATTTGTCATCTAATGTGCAGTATAACCCCAAAAACAGATTACGTTGTGACTATAAATCTTGCACAGAAGTAGTGGCAAATGGTAAATATTACCTAATCTGAGATGTGGGATTTTGAGCCATTGCTAGGAAGCAGACTATCTCATGAAAGAGCACTTGTTTCACCTTGAGGAAAACAGTGACGTGTTTCAGTGTCCTGTATGCTCCTGTGACTGCTTCTTGGTGCATACACTACATTTATCTCTACAAGGACATGTGAAATGTTAGCAAACCAGAAAACAGCCAAAAAGAACAGTCTCTGCACAGAGAAGATTGCATTGAGGAGTGGGCAGCTCTGATTTTTTCATGTATACCATGAAGGACTGTTTCGTACAGACATTTCTGCTACCCTGTTAAGTTTTGACTGCTCAGTTGAAAGTGGATGCTCATGTTCCTCAAAAGAACTGTGCAAGCAATGAAAAAAATCCTGTCAAGCTGATAAATTTATCAGTAATGGGATATTACTAGGCTATCTGAGATGACTCTATCATGTACTAATATACACTGGGACTATAGATRCTTGGTTTTATTCTCAGGAATTCTGTTTCCATATGTTAAGATTGACAAGATTTGTTGTAGTAGTAGAGGTGATTTCATGTAAAGTTGCACAAACTGAAGAAGAAGTTAAATTGAACCAGGCAAAACAATATAAAATCATAAAATATTGACTATTCTGTGCTATTGGGCCCAGCAACGTGTGTTCAAAACCATTTCTATGGTGATGTTGATAGATTAAGCAATATGTTAAAATGCAATTGTTTATATGTGTAGCAGAAGCTGGCTGCTTCTTGTATGAATAGTTTTTCCCCTGTCAAAAGCCTAGGCAGTGACTTAAAATGAGGAAATGCAGTTAATTCTATCCTGTATGACACACCGAAAACTAAAAACATTTTTTTTGATGGAATTAGTCAAGTTTCACTGTGGGTTTCTGTGAAGTATCAGATCATACAGTGAATAACTGGAAAGAATAACTCACATCATCTTGCCATTACAGGCCCTGCCATTGAATATGACATTTCATCACAACTAGTGATTAACAGCAGAACTAAACTGGCCTAAAGAAAATGTGAGCTGTGGCACTGTTACAATAAGCCATGCTGTTTACTATAGAAACAACAAAGTTTGCTATTCAAATGTGTAGGTTCCTGTAATGGAGATCATTGTTTATCTAATGAACTGCACCTCAGCAGGGAGCACTGCTAAAACCAAAAGCCCTGCAGGAGCTGGTATGTCCTAACGCTTACTTTGCAGTAGTGGCCTGTTTCTTTTARGTTCTGTATGAAATACTTGCTCGAGGGAACATAAGCATTTTGAATGAACTGAAGTAAAATACTGATTGGGTCAGGTGCCAAAAGTATAATTGTACAGTGCAGAAGAAAAAAAAAAAGCATCTTTTAACACAAATAGATCTTAGCAGCATCTGAGTAACATAGAATATTGAAGTCTTTAAAGGTCAGGTATTAAATATGATATTTTATTCTCGTAATAGTCTATCAATTTCTTTAGTCAGTCTCTGAAAGTCTCTAGTTTTTTGTTGCAGAAAGGCTCAGCATATAAATAAAAGCAAGGCTGTAACCCTGGGTGTTTACAGTGTGCTTAAGATCATCTTCTATTTAGTCATAGTAGCATTATCACAGTTGTTCCAAATGCTGAGTTTTGTTAGCTAGGTTGGTTGGTTGGGAGTAGCAGAGCAAATGTTGGCTCTCTGAGACAGCCTGTTGATGCTGACAGAGGGACCTCCCACAACCAGTATATTGTGGATTAGGTCACATAAGATGAATATAGTATGCAAATCTTATTATATGTTTATCTTTGATACCAGTTTCTTACAGTTTTCATTTATTTCTGTGTCTACATAAGAAATCCTCAGCATAAAAAAAATTACTTTTTAAAATGATCCTCTGTTGCAGCTTGATGATATCTCTGTGATCATAGTTTTAATCCATTTTTTCCTTGGCAAATTCTTTTGATTTTTGTATTGAAAACATACATTCATGAAACTGCTGTCTTAGATATCATCTGTTTAGAATGTCTAGATTTTATCATTGAAATGTTAAYTCTAAACGTGTAACTTCATTAGATAGTTCAATACCTTTTCATGGAGCTATTGGCAGGGTTACTGAGTATACTGTGGCGGCGTTCCATGTGTTTTAGTACTCTGTGTTACCGTATTACCCAGCAGTACAAATGGGATGCTGATGACACATTAGACACAGTTACATTCCCATTAAATTAATAGATACTGTTACTGCTGAAGATGGACCATTTCTGATCCAACATGAAATTAGAGCAGCATGTGCAAACCATACATTTTCTGGTACAAAGATTAGGAGCCTAAAGGTTCCTCTTAACTTTTTTTTTTTTAATCTGTTTGAGTTAAATAGTTATTTCTAACCAGTTTTGGACTTGAGTGGTTTGTTATCCTTGCACTATTTTTTGTTCTGTGACTGAGGCTAGCAATCCAGACTTTTAGTTCATGGAAATCTGGCCTGAGTTCCGTGACAGTAGTCTGCCAAAATCTTTACATCTATATAGTATTTCTAGTTACCCAGTTATTTGAGACTACTGCATGTATGTACATAGGTTACCTTGCCTGACGTAARTTATGCTAGCTATTTATAGATATTGATAGCTGCAATTTGTGTACCCTAGAGGGTGCTACTATTCTGAATGATGAACAGACTTTTGTCCAGTTGTAGTAAACAGACCCTGTAATTATTTTTGAGCATACAGTATTCTTACTGATACGAACAGGAATTCGTTCACAGTTCACTAGGCAGAAGTGCCTAGAAATCAGCATTCAAACCAAAAATCCTGTACACATTGTGGTATTTTTTGTACTGCAGTCAGTCTGGAAGTGTTGCACTAGATTGACAAATGCAAATTGCAGTTCTAGAGTTTGGAAGGCTATGTAAATAGTGGGCTTACACACAGGAGCAGTGGTTTGCTGGACTGCACCCCATGTGTGTACTGGATGCATGCTTTTGACTTTACTGAAAACTATTGCAGATTAAATCTGTGTTACTTAAAGCATGTAAGCTGAAGAATTATAAAACCTATTGTATGTTAGCAGATTTGTTGCAGTTTGGAAGCAGCCCCAATGTCAATGTTTTGTTTATTTATGTCATTAATTTCATGACATAATAACACATTGTGGAAATGTATATGGTTGTTAGGTAGTTTTTCTTTGTTAAGAGGGAAATTTTAAGGTCTCTTTTTACATATTCAAAACATTTTTAGTCTTCACTACTTTGTTCCTTGTCCTTGCCAAAGTTAAATAAGTAACAGGAGTTCATATTTAGCTGTATCTATGGCAACTGTATATTGTATAGTTTAATTTTAAATGTGCAAGATTTATGTATTTGTTACTTATTTCATTTTTCAGATAAAAATATTCACTTATTTTGAAAAGATTCTGAGTATAAGAGTTCATGCTAACTGCTGCAATAGGGGATGTTGTTATCAGTAGCTGTCCCTTTTCTCCAAATGTGGCTTTGGAAAGCTACTGTTTTACTCGGTGAGTTTCATATGAATGATGATATCTCTTTCTCTCCTGTTCACTACATACAGCTCAGGAAAGCACAAAGAATGAGCTGCCAAATTTTACTTGAGTTGGGGCACACTTGTGTTAACCTTTCTCAAACTGACAGCTAATTTCACACAATTTTCAAATGCCCTGCCTAGAAATCCTGACATTGAAAGTAATGCTTTCTTTCTATGGAGGTCTTTCAGAAGCTGATTTACAGGTATTCCTTGCTCTGTACAGATAGTAATAAGCCCCAACAGGAATTTCAAACTGTATTTAAGTGAAATTTTGTAAATGAGTAGCACTGATTGTTTTGTTCATCTTTTGTCAGTAAAATAATGTAATTAAAATATGAAATAAATATCTCTGATAGGATTGCATACTTGTATYGCAGACAGGAAATAATTCAAGCAGGCTACGACTGTAGTTCCGAAGTACTGTACATAAAATGCAAACCAGGTTCTGTTTCACAGCAAATGCATACTAAGACTTTTTCAGGGTTTGTCCTTCTGTTTACAGAAGGGTGACTTTGTATCTTGAGTTGTTCTTAGAGAAATCCACGTAAATTCTTACAGTTTGGAGCCCAACATTTGGAAAGGATATGTTACTGAATGCTGTACATTTTTATAAAGATTTGTGCTTAATGCTGCTTTGAAATTAAGTCTCTTTAAATGTTTTTGTTCTTTCATGTTAAGCATCTGTTTTCAAGCTCCAGATGGCATAATTTCAGTACTTACTGTTTATTTTGAAAGCTTAAGTCATCTGTTGAAATATGAACCATGCCAGAGTTTAGCTGTTTAAAAGTCGCCACATCCAAATGACCTTTAAGTAGAAAAGGTGCATTTAAAGGGATAATGCTTTGCCTTAGTTAGTATTTTGTGGTTGCTCCAGTATGTGTAATGGGTTTTAACTCTAAAGAATTGAAGAGCCTGTCTTTGGCTCTTTGCAGCTTCCTACTTCCATTTCCTCTTATGAAGAAACAATCATTTTTATTAGTATATATCATTATTTTATTTCCCAAGCACTGTGGGAAGTTTAGGTTCTATGTATGGTCAAGTTACTATTCATCATTCAAGAAACTAAACTTACTACCCCAAGCTTATTCTTCAGTGTCTGGGAGTAAGCTTCACTGTAAGTTTTGAGTTATGGAGCCTATATGCCTCCTTTGAATGAAGTTTGTTTTACATGATGTCCAATAGCATATTTACCTCAGCTATTGCTGCATCACAAAAAAATCTAAGAGTTCCCCATGTTTCCAGGAAAATTCAGCAGTAGTGTTTTAGTTAAATTCAGTGGGACTGGAATTAGTGTTTTAAATGTTTTTTCAGAATGCTACATCTTAATTTTTGAAAGAGATATATAAGCCATCTGTTATTATGAATTTGTTATTTTTCTACAGAGGTAGATGTGTTCTTATGTTTGGAAATTAAGCTTTTCTTTCTTGTCTGTGGCTCTCATAGGCTTCTCCCTGAGTAATATGGATGTCCTTGGCTTCTGTGCTTACTAATTAACATGGCCTAGCTAATGTCCCAACATACACAGCATTACAAAACCTAAGCTGGGTGCAAGCATCTTCAGTTTTCAAGAGAGAATTTGCAAACTCTCTATATGGAATTTCAGAACAAATTCAGAAGGAAAAATAAATGATCAGTAATATTGCTTTAAGTTAGAACTGTAATACAGTATATTTAACTTCTACTTACATTATTGGCAAAAATATTTTATCATGTTATCTTCAGTATGCATCTACTGTAGTAAAACAGTGGTTTCCAAGCTTTTTTTATCTTTATTTGTCACAAGAAGCTAGTAGATGTTTTCTTCCCTGTTATCTTCTTGCTAACAGCATATTTGTACAAAATTACTGCACAATTTTTCATAACACCATTTCAGTAAAACATTTTGTATGCTTTTTAGTATAAGTTACCCATTATACTTAAGATATCCTTTACTGTTAAATATATTGACAAAGGCAGTATTTTCAGTTAATTATTGTAAAGTTTGGCTCTTCTACTGCTGAAGTAGTGGTGAAACTTTTTTTGACCTCAGTGGGAAAAATAAATGATTTGTCTTATATATTATTTTTATTGATGATGGACTTAGTTTAATATAATAAATAGTGTACTGTCAGATGTTGAAAATGGATGATGTCTTTCAAGGGTTTTTTTTGTTGTTTTTTTTACTCTTGGAAGGATGTTCTATGTTGCTTTATTTTTGAATTGTGCAACAGTTTTATGGCTTAAATTTGGTTTTAAAAAAATAAAAGAAAAAATAGGGAGACTGTACTCTAGACTTTAGGCTGAGGAAAGAAGGTATAAAGAAAGGTATTACCAATACCATGTCCATTTTCCAACATCAGTGTTGTATGCTGTTAGTTCCCTTTTATAAACAGTATTTTTTTAAAAAAATTCCCTTTCAAGTCTAAAGCAGATACATAGAACTGACAGATTCCTAAGGCAATGTCTACTTAGCAGGCCTGTGAAAATAGTTCATCAAGTTCAGTGCTGTTTTATCACAGCAATCACAGTGCATGATACTGTTCATAAATGCTTATTCAAATTAATTAAGTTCTCTTAAGATATAGTCTAGAAAAAGCAAAACTGGTTACTAAAGGTTAGGGCTGTATGGTATCAGAAGACACATTAGCCTTTGACAGAGATGAAATGCAGACTATATTTTAGTTTTGATGGACTGACAATATTTGTGTTTTAAATTGAGCACTCTCAAATTCAGTGACTGCAGCCTGCAGTACCTCTGAAACTTTTTTTAAAACACACTATAAAGTTTCTAAGCATATGGTATTTCCAGTAAACCTGTAAAAATTAAACTAAAGGGATAAAGTGTAACATAAATGATGGTAGGATCTAGTTCACATTATTGTGAATGTCAATATACATTGACTTGAATGAGAGCAAGATTGCACTTTGTTAATGGTACACATTTTATATTAGTAGCTAATTATGACATACATATTTAGCTATATTTAAGTATACTTTAAGTATATAAAGTATACAGTGTTGATAATCACGCTGAGTATGCTTTTTATCACAAAAAACTATGTGATAGAATATTAAGGGCAAAAGGATGATACGGGAAAGAGAAATTTTGTGTGTGTGTAATAGGTGGAGTCATGTAGTATACATACGTATTTTGACACAGAAAGGCATACTGGAACTTTGTCTAGTTAYTTATTACAGATATACATATTCTTGATTTTCTCTCTTCCCTTTTTCCTGCAGGGCCAAGGCATTTCGTGGAAAAAAGGTCCATGGAGAATATGACATAAAGGTTGAACAGGTAACTAAATGACTTAATGTTATATATAAATCTATATGTGTGTACACATATGTGTGTGTGTGTGTGTATAAATATATATAGAGAGAGACCTATGTACTTTTTTAAAAAAAGTCGGTTGAGTGAAAAACTAAAAGATTTGGTTATTGTTTTTCATTTTAATTGTTATCCTTTTAGTGGATTCTCAAAATAATTTGTGCATCATTGAAAATATGTAATATTCAAAAGCTGTTGCTTACAGACTGTGGATTTCCCAGACAATCCATGAATTACATTGCAGTTTTGTATCAATAGTAATTCTTCTTTTGAAGAATATGCATGCAGTCTGGTTGCAGTGTTAGCTTTTTTTAAGCACTGAATAAACGTAGCGATGCAATTCCAAGTACTTTAGAAATTATAGCAATTTAATTGAATTAATTTATGAAACCGAGGCATTAAAGATGTCCTTTTGATTACTTTTCAATCTCTAATGCTAAGAATAAATGCCATCATAAGTTTCATTACTTAAACTGGAATGTTTTGTCACTGGAATTTCTGAGAATGAGGGGAAAATTATCATTAACTGTGTAGATCCAGCTTATCTAAATTCATTGTAATAATATAGCATTTATCTATCTCTCTCTATATATACATGATTATACACCGTTCTTTACACTACTGAAAGTCTTTGTCATGTTTTTGACTTGGAAGCAGAGAAAGCTTTGCAAGGATCTTCAAAGGTATTATTGAGGGAGAGAGGCAAAAAAGGAGACAAACTATCTGGACCCCAAAATACTCTTCATACAAACAACATACTTGACACACACCACATATATGATATTACACGCGCACATAGTCTCTTTAATGTTAAAAAATCTCTGTATAAGCCCAGAATTTCCTCCATATGCTCTTTTGTAGGAAGAGCCTCCCTTCATCAGTAAGAAACTGAAGATTTTTGAGCACTGCTGATTGTAACTGACTTTGCAAAATGTTAACATCATGGCAACCTTGTACTGGTAGTCACTAGCAACTGCTTTAGTATGCTTTTTCTAATATCAGAGAACATTTTAAAAATTTTTTTAGTACTTTGAGCATTCTACCTATAACGTGCAATGTTTTATATTACTTACTAAGCCTTTAAACTGCAAAACCTATATTGTGAATCCTTATAGTTGTTTTAATATGGTTTATGAACGGTAGAGATCAGTTGTTGCTGACTGATTAAGTAAATGAAAGATTCTATAGTAGCATTTATATGAACATTTGAATCTCTTGCCACTTGCACTATTTTTACATTAATTGTAAAACTGTGCATTCTGCATTTTTACATTGATCCAAGAAAGTTTATAAACATGTAGCATTTAATGAAGCAGTGTTCAAAATCAAGCATATGCTTAAGCCATGGTATTGGAAGAGTGGTTAGAGTAATTGACGCTTGCCTTAACACTAAATTATAAGAGCCTTGTACAGATTTTACTTAGGAAGATTTTCATTTTTGCAAAAGGAAAGTAGGAGACTTCTGATGCTTTCTATTCTACATCAGTGTCCAGAACTGCAAAAACACTTCTATTTATCTGCTAGAAGACAGTTGGCTGCATTTCAGTTTTTCTACTGTGTAATGTTATTGTAAAGTGCTTTGAGAGTCTAAGTAGATGAAAGAGTATGGATCCCATCCTTTTATTTCCAATACCTGGAGAATCAGAATATGGAGTTGAATCCTTTTACATGTCATATTTTCAATATGTGACAGTACTTTAAAACAAAAATTATTTATTTGTAGGTTTTGCAAATTAATTGTTCAATAACACGAGATTGTTTAAAAAAAAGAGTAAATGCACAAAAAATGGGAAAGTATATGAAGAGAATATGAGGAAAAAACACATTTACCACACGTCATAAGAAAATATCAATATTTACCTTTTTACAAAAGATGACTTTGTAATATTTTCTTCAAAATTTAAGGTGCAAATATTTTGTCTATAATCTCCTATGACATGCTACCATACATCCATACAAAACAAAAGTATAATCTCTATGTTTTTATGTAGGCATACTTTCATATAAAGTTTGTAATTTTTCTTTCGGTATGTCAGAATTACTGCAAATGTGGTGCTTGAAATGTGCCAGATAGCATTGAATTAATTTGTTTTCAGTCTTTATTGTTTCAGATGTGTATTGATAGCAATTCAGATACTAAGACYTAAAAGAAGAGGTTTAGATAAACGAAGGTGAAATACAGACTGACTTATGTGAGTTTTCTTTTCGTAGGCAGAATTTTCAGAAATCAACTTGATAGCCCATGCTGATGGCAATTACGCAGTAGATATCCAAGTATTTCGAAATGGCACTAAAGTTGTCAGGTAAGAAAAGCTAATTAGAATAACAGCAAAAAAGAATAGATGATACAGTGTATGAATGTAAAATATATTGAATGATTTCTCTTTAGCTGTGTTACTGTACTTGTACAACAGGGATTTTGATTGATGCAGTGTACTTCAGTCACTGGCATAAAAAGGAGGAAAAAAAGTATGTCATCAGTGCAATAAGTCCTGTTTGTGACAGAGAAGCTCTTGACGCTTTGATCCGTAAAGAAGATAGATTTGATTAAAATGGGAATGATGGCTGCTAGAAAGAACACATGATTGGGAGTCAGGGCTTATTGATTTGAGCCTTGTCTCTGCTTCAAACCTATGGCAGTCTTAATGATTTTATACATGCCAGACCTTTCTAGATGAGGGATATTTGTTTCCTATGATAACCGTTTTCTAGTGAAAGGGGCCAAGTGATATCGCTTATCTCAATGTAGTTACTGGAATATGCTGTTTGAAAGATTTCAGTTTAAAAGCTTGAGATTCCCCAGTAGGTTATTTTATCCAAATAAGGATTATTCCATGAAGGCAGGGTAATTTTTACCGTTTTTTTCAGCGAGGACACGAACAGCCCTATAAATGTAAGGGAAGAAAACACAGAAGTACATCTGAGCAAAGTAAAAACTTAAGTAAGTATTAGAAAAAATATTTCAGGTAGTCCTATACTTTATCTGATTTGTGGGAATTATTCCTATTTTTGTCAGTGCAGTTAAGTATGGCTTAAGTGTAGTGCTTGTTTGGTTGAACAATTGGATTCAGGGAGGTGAATCAGGCCGCAAACAGTGATGTTGTAGTTTTCTGCTTGTGTTTGTCTTTAGGCAAGAATAAGAGTTCAGGGAGCTGGAGAGCATACAGCAGTTCWTGTAGCTTCATGTTTTTGCTCAACATCTGTTCAAATAAAAGATCTGAAGGATTTCTATCGGTTTGTGTAAAAGTCACAAAGAAAAATGTTGAAAATAAGTGTACTTTAAAAAACTTTAAAACTTACAAGTGTTTAATCTCTTGTCTGTTCTAAAAATACTGCACCTTAATACAACAGCCACTTATGCCAAATCCACATGATTATTTCCTTAGTAGAGTAGGAGATTTAATTTCTTCTCAACAAATAGTTTTAGAGCTAGGAAATTTTGATCACTGCTCTTTTAATGGCTTTCTGTAGAGAATTTCTAAATGGAACAAAAATACTGATGCCAAGTTAGCATCAAAACATGTCAATATTTAATGAGAGCTGGGAACCTGAAGAAAATAGCATCTAAAAGGACGTATCTTTGGTGTTTGAGGGAAAATTGGTAAAGCTGCTGTTTATGTTAAGAAACAGAAAAATCTTATCTCACCAACAAACAAGTCTAATGGTGGGATGGCAAAGATTTTTATAATATTTCCAGTTTTATGAGTAATATAAATGTATTTAACCGAATAGAACTACCTGAAATTTTAACTCATATCTGTGTGAAATATCTGCATATGCATGCATGCTGTCTGGTTTGAGAAGGATATGCAGACATARTGGGACAGAGTTTTTTGTTTGTCTGATAAGTATCTTATCTGAATATCCAGAACATTTTTGAAAAGCAAAAGTATTTTTCAAAACTGTTCTGTATCTTCACATAAGTGCTAATCTTTATTTTGCTTTGAGCCTAGTCAGTCAGTTTGTGAAGCTTATTGCCTGAAGCTTGGAATGTGGTTCTTGTGTCACTAAGGAAAGCAGAGCTACTGAAGGACATTACTAACATGTTCAGTTGGTAAGCAACTTCATTAGAAACACATCGTTAAATATGGTTCAGACAAGAGGATGTGCGGCATGTTCCATTCTTTCTTCCCATTTCAACTGCCAAGAGAGACTGGAAGAACTCTTGGTTCTGCTGGTATCAAAATTCACCTTGCTTCTGAAGTAAACATATGAATATTGACCTGAAAAATGCTTGTATTTTAATAATATGAGGTCCAAAGTGATCATGTACCATAGATGTACGAGCAAAATAGTTAACATGTTTGTATGCGTTTCCATGACATAACTTTACTATCTTTAATTTGGGATTTAAAAAAAAAAAAAGTTATAGTAGGCAAAATGCTTGTTTTTGTGAATGAAAATCAAACTATGGAAAGTGAAATCTCTTGTTACAGAATGCTGAGATTTTGGAAGTTATAAGCTTTTTTTAAAGCCAAGATTAAAGTTTTTCTCATGTATTTCTTTTATATACACTATCCTTTTGTCCAGCAGTAATTACAGAACTAGAACTCACATTATCAATTATATAAATATGTAGCATTCCTTTGAGGAATTTGTGCAGAGGAGAGTGTGTGTGTGTGTATATATGTATGTATGTATATATATACATATACACACACACACACACATGTTTATATATAGCTATACATATATTTTTAAAGGGACATTCCTTCCTCCCAGATGGTTTATTAAATATATTTTTAAAGACACTTCCTGTTTTTTTCTTAATTGAAGAACACAGTGCCATCTTTGAGATGATCTGTAATCCCTTTAGCACTATTTTAAACAACACAGGCAAAATCTCTCCCTTTTACTGAGTGGTCTGCAATTTTGATTAAGGTGTCATTAGACCTCTTAAGTATATTCATGCAGTGTCAGTAAATTAAATTTCCTTATGTTTTACACCCTTGACTCTCCCCTGTGAAACCTAGATCACAAATTCTCAGAACTATACTACAAATATTTGTTGGAAATTTGATCATCCAGTCTGCAGTGGTATTTAATGACTACTGACTGCAAATCTTTGTAATCTTGCTTGTACCAAATTATGCATTACACTTAAAAACCAACCAAAGAATCCAGCTGATACGCTTTGAAGTTTCCAGTTTGAATGCAGTATTCAAAAATTACTTAAGCAGCATGAACATGAGTTTTCATTGTTTTGCTTTTGTTTTGTGTTCCCAGAGTGAGATTTCTGAATCATTTTACGATCTTTGAAATCTCACTCTGGTATACGACTTGTATTTATTAAAGACAATGAAAATAACATACACTAATTTATTAAATTAATTTACCTTTCACATCTTTCAGGAGATTGATGGCTTCAGGCTATCTGTCCATCTTAAATTTGCATACAGAAGAGAATCTTTGAATTGTCCCTATATTGGGACTCTGTCCTGTTTGTGTCTTCTGTTTTTCATAACCACATTCAGTTATTGAATGTTGATGTTTAAGAAAGATGAACATGAGGCCAGATGGTTCTCAGAGGTGCACAGTGCAAGGACAAGAGGCAATGCACACAAGTTGCATCACAGGAAATTCTGATTAGATATGAGAGAGAAAAAAATGAGCAATTATACATTTATATATTCATTTTGACATGTGAACCCTATTTCTTATCTTGATCAAAAGCTTTTTTTTTTTTTTTTTTTTTTTGCCTCCAATTGTAGTATAATTCCTTTTGCAAGCAACAGGCTTGCTTCATCTCTTTTTCATGTCTTCAAAATAATTTGACAATAACTATGGAAGAAAAATTCTTCCCAAGAGGCCAAGCATTAGTACTTGCTTAAGTTTCTGCCAGAGAGACATTTGCTTGCTTCGTTTTTGATTGTTATTGCTCCGTGACTGGTGTACATAGCAATAAACTAAGAGCATGTGCAGAATTTATATAAATTAATTATCTTTCAGTGAGAAAACAGAATGAAAAGCCATGATAATTTATCTGTCATCTTAGTCCAGACATTATTTACTAGATGCTGATGTTTTCTGAACAATGATTAAGAAATAGTAATGGAGAGATTTTCATAAAGCTTGTAATACTTTTTTCTGTCTTTCAGCATTTACCTTTGTTTGAGTGTTCTTTGAGTRCTTCTCTGTTCTCAGCTAGCCATCTTTCCCCTTTGAGATTTTACTCTGAAGGAAGAATAATTTGATCTTTGATTAATAGCGTTGTACTTTTCTCTTGCTAGATCATTCAGGCCTGATTTTGTCCTTATTCGGCAACATTCATTCAGTATGGCAGAAAATGAAGATTTCCGTAACTTGATCATTGGAATGCAGTATGCAGGCATCCCTAGTGTCAACTCCCTGGAATCAATCTATAACTTTTGTGACAAACCGTGGGTGGTAAGTGACATAATAGAAAGTTCTAGTACAAAAATTAAGTGATTGTTTTGTTTTGTTTTGGTTGCCTTTCATTAATATTAAGTGATAAACTGCTAAGTTGCTTAACAGAGCAGTGAAGCAATAGAAAGAAATAAAAAGTGAAATAATGCATTTAAGTCATTTTTTGAAAGAGCCTCTGCAGGCATAGTGGAGATAGAAAAAAAGTATTAAAAATAATGAAATAAAAGGGAGGAAAGTAATGGAAAGCCTATCTCCTGTTAACATCCTTCCTCAAGTGAGAAAAGTATGTTTATTCACAATTTGACTGGGAAAAGCAAGCTGAGAATATTTTTCATGTTTGTGGCTTTGAACTAATTTAAACAGACTTTTAGCCAGTGTTTTCCTCATGCCCGTGAAATTTTTTGGGCTATGCTTTAGCAAGGAAATACGAAGCTATTAGTTTTCTCATTTTGAAAGCTCTTTTCATAATCTTGTACATATGGGATAGGAGTTAATCTGTTTTCTGTTAGAGTAATAAAAAAAATTGGAGAATCACTGATACTTACCACTTTCAGTGTACAAGCCAATTCAGTTTTTCATTATAGATTGTATAAGGATGCAAATAGATTTCGGTGATCTTTTTGGTGTGCAAGAGGGAAGGATATGGTTTAGAGAACTACGCATGAGCAACAGGGAGTTAAAATGTGTTGTAAAAGGTGATTATGGATGGTGCAATAACTTTTCCTTTAATAGATATTTAGTTGCTCAAGTGCTAATGAATCTTTCAAGAATACCATTGGTTATAAATAGCCAGTGATTCATATGTTTTTTCCTCTGGATTTGGGTAAGAAAATAGTACTTCACAATATTTTTAACACTGAAGGGAAATTTTATTCTTTTTATTGCCTTAAAGATGTTTATTTTTTCACATTTCCTATGAAAATCCCTCCAAAGAATAATCACAGGATTTTAATACATACTTCTTGCAGCTAATTTTATCTTACTTTTACGTTGCAATAAACTACTTCAGGGAATTAATAATTGAAAGGGTATTTATTACTTATTGTACATTGCTGAACACATTACTTATTTTCTGTGATGTGTGGCATTTCTTAATGCTTTGATTCATGGTATACAATAAGGCTGAGTAGTGAAACAATTACAGTAGCATTTATATGCATTAATGATGAAATAAAAAGCAAATGAATAATTCCTTCTTGTAATATTCTTTTGGTGGCATTAGACTCATGGCTGTTCCTCACCAAACCAATAAAAAAGGTAACTCTTTCTTACAGCTGGTGTTGTTGCATAACAAGTCTGTGCTGATTTTTCACTTACATATGATAATATCTAGGACGTACAGAAATATTTGTTAAAATAATTGGAAGACACTATGCAAAAGCAAATATGAGGTTACATATGTTAAAAAAAAAAGTTAAGTCATGCTGCACAAACAAATAATAAAGCATTAATCTATAAGTTTTTATCTGAACTTAGGATCATAGACATTTAAAAATAAAGAATCTCTGAATTATCTTAGAACATAGCACAATAGCACATGGTGTAGGTAAGAAATGTAAGTAATTGTGCAGTCCAGAAGTAATTGAAAATATGATGATATGACAGCGCCTGCAAGATGTCATACTTATGATTAAGGCTGAGCTATAATGCAAAACAATTTTCCTGTGGATTGGATTGATTTAAAAAGGAAAAAATTCTTTCTGTCCTGCATGAATCCTTTTGTGTATTGCTTGTTAAGATTTATGTGAAATATGTATGGCTAAATGTCTGCATTAAGTAGACCCTGCTTTTGATGATATTCTCAGTTGCAAATATTGATGTTACTGGTGCAGTCGTGTCAAATCACAAATTATTAGCTCTTCATCCATATTGTGTATGGCAGATTGCCAGTAAGTGGAATTATACAATGAAGTGGAATTAACTAATGAGGTTGCTAAACACACAGATCTCCAGCTGAGTTGTCAGATACTGCAAGGTTCAATGTCCGTAGCTACCATAGCACTTTTTTCTGTTAAACCTTAACTATCATACACTGATTGCATGTATTATAGTAGCTGGATTGCTACTTCTAGGTTCATATAGCATTTTAACAGCGCAAAGACTATGGAATTGCGGCAATTGTCTAGTCCAACTTTATATTTTCAAAGAGAAGGAAAATCCTCATAAAATCTGTCTGATTCTGTGATAGCCATTACTTTACTAAGAAAGAAAAAAACATAGCAGCATCTGTGACTTGCTGCAAATCTTTTTTTTTGTTTGTTTGTTTTTTTTGTTACTGTGCCTTGGGAGGCTGCAAAACAGTGGTTGGTCTAGAATGCCTCAGGGATCTGCTGATACATTAATTACACGTTTACTCTGGTGAAGGAGATGACAACAGCCTGCAGCATAATAGGTCTACAAAAAAAAACATTGAGCAATATGACCTTTATTGGCTGTTGCTGGGCTAAGAAAGTCTGTATCTAGCTTGAAATGCTGTCCTGATATATTCATGGAGAGCAAGTAGAAGCCCATAGTAGCGTGTCAAGGGCCTGCATAGGCATAACAGCTTGTCACTCCATGGATGGGAAAGCTGGGTGTTGAACAGCCTTGGCCTCCAGTGAAGAAAATGTTCATATTGTGGCAAACTGCTATTATCATTCCCCAGACCAATTATTTAGGAAGTAAAGGAAAAAAAATAGGAACTTTTTACTAGTAAATGTTAAAAAGTGGTCACAGAGTGGAATTCAAACCTAAAAGACAGACATATCTGTACTTCCATATTATTATTATTATTTTTACATAGTGTTGCAGATGTAAACCTGTCTTGAACTGAAACATCTTCTGAAGGTCCCTTGACTTTGTCTGCTCTATTGTAGGAGTTTGTTGTTATTAAGAGTCTTAAATTCGGGGAAGTGCCATACAGCACTATGTCACGTCAGAAGTGGTTTCCTTGCTTGTCTGTAGTCACTCTGAGGGAAGACTGGTTATGGCTTTTAGTTCGGTCAAGGGTATTATTATTATAAATTTCCTGCTTGTTTTTTTTCCTACGCCTTATAACTAGATAGCTAAATGCCTTCTTAGCAAGTTGTTTGGCATTTTTCTTTCTTGCTGCTGTTGCCACGCTTACCTAATTCCATGCCTTCCTGTGTTGTATTTTGCTTTACATCTCTTTTGCAGATGTTGTTTGTCTTTGTCTTACTGAGCACTTGCTTTCTTTAGAAGGCCCGTTTTAAATGCCATTTGTTGCCTTGTAAAAGTATTACAGTATTTACTCCTCCTTTCTTCCTCCTTCATGTTTTACTGGTAGAAGTTGCCCTCTTGTGCTTTTACCCCTTCAAGCTTTACTCTTCTAATCCGAGCAACAGATTGGGGCACTGGCAGGAAACTTGTAGGCACTCTGCAGGGAGAAGCATGAAAAAGTGAGTTGTGTTCATTCCAGCTTCCTGTTGACACAAACTATTGAAACTATTCTAATAGGTAGACACAACCACACAGATGAGTTTCAAGGTTGTGTCAAAATATCTTCTGAGAATGAAAAACTGGTAAAATGAACATGCACAAGGAGAAAAGTCTTTTGAAAACCTATTTACTCTAAATTTACTTTTATGAGAGGCCTTTCATTGCTACTTCATGTCTCTTTTGAAGCCATAAAATACAAATTTTGTTACCAAATATTCATTGCACTTTATGAAAATTCTGTGCTCATTAAAAAAAAGTATAATTTGTGCTGGTTATTGCACTTCTCTGTATGCCAGAAGGGTTCTTACTGAAGGACAAAGGTAGAAAATGCATCCCTGCAGTCTGGCTTTGACTCATACTCAGAGAAGGAAGTTAAGAACATGGAAATTTATTGTCTGTTAAGAGTATAAATCTTAGACGTGTTAAGATTTGTATTAAGGTCAAGGGCTATAGTTTATATATTTCATTGAATGAGACCTTGAACCAGCATTTGACTTTATTGTTTCAAAGATTATGGCAAGATTGGTGACACGGGCACCAGGGTCTGGAAGCATGCAGACCCCACCCAGGCAACTTTTTTAGTAGTTTTTTCATACGCCACCATTTTAGGAAGCTACTGCAGCAAGAGCAGTTTGCTTTCATTCACTTCAGGACTGGAAGTCAGGTGCTGTCCTGTTTCTCAAGCAGTAGAGCTCCATTCTCGGGCACTCGAAACAATTGCCTGGCTGGCAAGGTTTGAACAGCTCTGTCTGATACTGTGTGCCAATCTCTTAACAAATTTAATTTGCATATTTTCAAATATTTACATAAATGCTAGTGGTCTGTTTTTTAAACAGTTTTGTGGATTTTATTCATGTGAAGGTATTGGATTTAGAAGAGAGACTTCTGTTTATCTGTAGGGCAGCCAGAGAACAAACTGTCCACATGTGCTATTCTTCCAGTATGTCTCAGCCCTGATCTGAGCAGAACTTTCTTGAGCATAAAAACTGTAGTTTAATTAGCTGTCAGCCAGTGAAGATTTTGGCCTATTTGCTCAGTCTGCCAGTTAAAGCAAAACATGTTGATGKATTTGTAGTGCGAGAGCTGAAAGTAAATTCTCAAAACTGTGTCAGAATGAAGGTGAAAATGTATTAAACTTCTTGGTCTTGCACCAATATATAGAGATATTTTGAGTTTAACCTATTCTTGCAGTAAAAAGGGACAGAGTACTACAATGAACATGACTTGCTTTTACAAGCAACATTGCTTTTGCCAGCATTTACTGCTATGAGGCTAATCTAATGCAAAAGTAGACTCAGATTTTTTTTTGATACATTCTTAACTTGTCRCTCTGCTGGTTCTTCTCTCCACTAAAGAGCAGCAGTAGGAGCTCTTGACATCCATTCCAGACTTCCATTGCACTGAACATTTCTAGTGGTAGAAAATCAAAACAGACTTTTAACCATTCCGTAGCTTCTRCTGAAAGAAAATATATTTTAATAGGTGTAAGGCTGTAAAGCTGTGGCCATATGTTCTGTATTATCTGCTGTTGCTAGTACAGTATTGAAATTCAAGAATCATATTTTTTGTTTCCTTAAATCAAATATCCATAAATGAAGGCAAGACTATGCAAATTAATTTTGATTTCCCATGCAATCTTTAATTTAAAAAGCAAACCTATGTGATATATTCCTAATGAAAACACCTTAGAAGATAAATTTTACTAGCCAGATACTAGATAGAGATTTTCTTTTATATGTAGCTGTGGTCACTAAGTGATTTGGAGAATCTGGGACCTAGAATCTCTTTCCTGGGGGGGGGGGGGAATTGTGATCCATTGTGGAAAGAGGCTTCCTTTGCACTAAGCCCCACTCCTTCCTGCCTCCTTCTCCCTACCTCTACACAAGTTGATTTCTTCCATGTTATCTTCAAAACTCTGACTAGTGTTACTGTTGCCATGTGATTTCCTTGCTGTCATTCATTTAAGTTTAATTTCTGTTCTGAACTGCAGTTTGCAAGATGGAAAGTGCGATTGCCTTGTTTCTTTTGTTAAGTCTGGTAACTAACATGTCTATTTTGTGAAGCATATATTTCTCTAAGTTTATAATACAGTTTAAAATGCTGTAAGGCATGGYGTAGTTTAGATGCTGACCACTTCAAAGATCTTATGTGTCTTTCTGCAAGCTAATAGCCCATGGACTTAAAAGTGTGTCTTGTACATGCACATGATTGCATGTACATTTTAAGAAAATGGAGGGTGGGGAAGTAATTTACCTGTATATTTAGACAGCTTTAAAATAACTTTTTTCTTCAGACTTAAACAATTAAGTATAGAAATAATGTTTTGTTTCTGAAAGTAGTTTCATACAGACACACCTATACAGACACAAATTTTCATTAGCAACAAGACTGCTTGTGAATGAATATGGGAGAGTTAGGTCTGCAAAAACAGTTTGTGTTAATAGTGTAGATTTCCTCCTCCTTTACTGTGAAGTTTCACTGAATTCAGTACTGTTACAAAAATTTATTCTTTGAACTGGAAAATCTCAGGATCTTAGCATTTTGAAAAAGAACCCTCTCTCCATTGCAGTAAGCCCGAAACCCTTTTGAGAAATGCTTAAGTAAATGCTCAAGTGCTGTTAAAGCAGGCAGGTGCACAAATGTTTCCTTGAACAGGACACTGAACGGGACGTTCCCATAATAGAGGAGCGAACTGCACATTCTCTTTGCTTTTATTTGAATGACTCAGTTGGGAATGACTCAGTTCCATAAAATTTTGTTTCCCTCTGTAACTTTTCATTTTGAAATAAAACATTCTGGAAGGCATCTTGATCTAGGTCTCATGATATTAATTTTTGCTAATTTTTTTCTAACAAATGTCTAGATCTGCTTCTACATTCCATGCTCATTAATAACTATTTTTCTTTCTTTTCAATCTGTATGTCTTCCTTAAATCTCACTTTCCTTGCTGTTTATAGATTCAGTCACTGCCTCTTTCATTAGCCCAGGTGTTTCTCATTGCCAGATGCCTTGCTGCCCAGATTTGCAAGCCAAGATGAAATGTTTTTCTATCTGATCCTCTTCTAGCTTTTTTAAAATCCCTCTTTAGCTTTTCTAACTGGTGGACGAAGCTTTCTTTTTTCTTCTCATGGGTGCTCTCTTTAATTTATAAGCGAAATTTATAAGCAAAAGCTCTGCAGTTCTTCCAAAGGCATGAGGTTTATTTTAGGCTTTCGTTTAGTCCTTTAGAAATTCTTAATGATTTAAGTGCCTTGTTAATATAATTCGGATGTAAAAGTATTCTAGCAGTTACAGCAGTGATTACCAAACTGTGAGATGTGCCTCAGAGAAGAGGCATGCGTTCAGCARGAGAGGTGCAGAAGCCAAATGCACTCCTTGGGAAATGCTGGACAACGTGGGACAGAGGCACCCACATGGTTTGGACGAGAGTCAGCACAATCCGTTCAGGCTTAGTAGCTTCATCAGGAGCTGTAAAGTGGCAGCCAAAGGGATAAAGAGGGGAGCTGGAAAGGTGAAGAAATATCAGCTGCAGTCAAGGCTGGAAGGAAGACATGCTGTTAATCCCAGAGTGATGGGTCAAGCAGCAAGACTTGAATAAAAATCTAGTGGGGGGGAGCAGAACGTTGCCACGTTCTTGTGTGAGCTGGAACTGCAGAGGGTTGGGAAACACCTTATYGGTGTTATAAAATTATCCGCTTGACTTAAAATGCAGGTTCCGTATAACTTAACGCAGCATGACTGTGAATGGGAAGGTATCTTTAACTTTGCATGGTAATAATGGAAACCTGCTGGAGGGACATCAAGCTTGTCAGTTTGCGTCTTTCCTCTGTTCTGCTAATGTGCTTGATTTGAAGGCAAAGTTTCATTGTTCGGTTGCCGTGTCCAACTTTCAGTTAACTTTGAAAGTCTGAATACTTTAAGTTATCTGTCAGATGCTGCTGACAGAAAGAAATGTGTAAGTTACAGCCAGCAATCTGTTCCCCTTGAGTCTCATACCAGGTATCAAATAGCAAATCAAATGTGTTATACTCAGCCTTCTGGAAAAGTATTTAATGTTTACTAAAGTATAACAGGAGAAATGTAGGTCAATCACAGTAAAGAGCAAATATCACGCAAAGCATAAAGTGAGTGACACAGATACTCTTCAGATAGTAGTAATTGAAAAAAAACAGTAAAATGCAAATATAGAAACTAAAAATAAGTCATAGTGAAAAATATTGGTTAAAATAAATTCTTTCCCACAGAGTATTGTATGTCAAAGATTTACTTCCAGCTCCTTCCTTATCAGTTAATAATTTCTTCTCCCTCTGAAGGGTGTACAGCGTATGTCTCTAAATCTGCTAGACACCAACAACCCCGTGATATGCTAGTGCTAATGATACAGTGTCTCTGTGCTTTTGCATGTCTCTGACTCTCATGAAGCTGTCATGTTTTTCTGGAGTGAAAAGTCAGGCTTCCAAGGCTCAGCCTAAGAAAAGATTTACTTCAGGACATGTTAAAACATTTTTCTCTTTACTAGCTGAAGGGATCGAGAGAGTCAATATATCATCTTCTCTATTAATTTCCTACAATAGAAATATAAGATAAACRTGTGTTATAGGCTGGTTTAATTCATTTGGTAAAGGCAAATTTATTTATGGGAATCCAGAAGTGAATTACAGTTGCATTCAATTTCTTCATTCTTTAGGCATGCCCACAACTCGGAGCAGTCAAAGATAAGGCAAATGTCATTTAAAAAGTGTATTTGCTTACAACGGAGGGACTCAAAAAGTGTTCTGTCTCTCGTACAAAGTTTTCCTGTTTCTGTAGTGTTAGACAGTGTTAATTAATATGGTTTGGTGACTCCAATTTTGTGATCATTTGAGTTGTTACCGTGCAATATTAGACAGTTAGCTGGAGTTCTTTCACTATCGGTAGGAGCAAGCCTTGAGTTTTAAAAAACAGGTACAATTAATACGCAAAAGAAAGGAAAACCTCTAACCGAATAGCTCAGGAGTTCTTCCCTAGCAGGGAACAACTGTAGAGGCAAATGTGAAGTAGTTTACTGTCTTATTCCACATACCAGAGGACTCCTCACTGGAATGCAGTGATAAATATCCTTCGGTCTGGCAAGATTAGAAGACTACTGGAATTAAAGGTAACACAGCACCATCTGGAGTATATCAATTTAAATACCCAACAATTTTTGAAAGGAAAAATTTGGGCAGCTTTGGTGTTCATCTGAGAATTTCAGAGATGTCCTGCCTAATTACGTACGTTTTAACTTGTCTAAAATGATGAACATCTTTGTGAGGAGAGTGATTTTTTTTTTGTAACTGTTAGTTGCTTGATTACAGTACAATACATGCAGTTAAATTCTCGGTGTAATGAAACCCTATAAAGCTTTCATATGAAATCAAAGAGACTAGTGTCTCTTTGACTAAGTGTTTCTTATCTGTATCATACTCTGGAGAGGGAAAAAAAGTGCAGATGGCTCTCTACTGTGCTTTCATGGAGACACAATTTCTATGCCAAGATGAAAGCATTTCATCCCAAAGATGCTGGAAAAGAGAAGAGCTGACCTTACAAAGGATGTTACAAAATCCCAAGATTTAGGGAAAAAAATATGAATACACTTATCTGAGGATCACCATGTTGGAGCTGGGAAGGACCAAGGCATAGCATTTAAAAACGAAGAGTAAATTCAGCTAGCTAAAATAAGAACTAAAAGAACTTCTTTCTGCTTTCTTATTCCTTTCTTTCTCAGAAGTTGAGAAGACTCCTCCTGAAATGTTAAGCTCTATGAGGTTGTTTTGCTAGATAACTGGTAAAAATCAAGAGATTTTTGGCATCCCTGTAAAATACTTTATTTAAATGTAGTATAGCTCTGCCAGTCTTCTCTATTTCATAAACAAACTTATCTGAAAACATTCAGAATTGGATTAAGTAATAATTCAGTCATTTATCATCTTAAAACATCTTGCTCTTTCTCCAGGAAGAATTTGATAAACCTTTTTGTGATCTAAAGTGAAATTTAAGGTCATTTTAGCTAGCTCAATAAAACAAAACTCTTTCAAAGCTCTTATCAAGGCAAAACATTACTTTGGTCAACTTAGAATGTACTTTCTTGCCTGAAGTCTAAGAATTGTCAAATCAAACTCATTAATGTGATCTCTAGCAGACCTTTAAAAGTTGGTCTGAATGGACAAGCAGAAAATGTGGCAATATGGTATTCTATGTCCAGCATATTTGYAAACTTTGTATAGCTTCCAAACTGTCTAGATACAACAGGATTTTCTGAGGTGGTCTTTTCCTTGTGTGTATAATAAATAAATAGAAATTAATAAAAATTAATTTCTTCTTGTTACTGAGCTGCTCAGGAGAACATAAAAAGGTGCAATCCAGATCATGTTTTAAATGAATCAAAAGTTCATTAAAATAGGACCAAAATAATTTAATTTAATAGTATTTAAATATAAATTATTTAAATTTCCCAGGAAAAAATGAAGTACTCAATATTAGTAGGAATTTAGGAATGTACAACTATAGAACTGTGGTTTTGCTGTGATTGGTACTTATTGAAATCTCTGAGAAAGCTACCTTTTAGTTCATGCTAAAATTGTTATGTGATGATATGAATTTTTGATATGAATTTTGGTTACATTTATCAAATTGCTTTGTGTAGGGAGAAAAGTTTGATGAGAGAGTAATAGACACACAGGTGAGGCAGTGTCCCAATTGGGACATGGGATGAATGAGGCCCCCCTCCAGCTATGGGATATGTGAGTTCTTTCCTCCACTTCAGGAAATTTGAATCTTAATTTCCTACATGCTATTTCATAGCTTAATCAATAGATTATAGGGTACTTTAGAGTGATATATTCATATTATCTGTGGTTCATACTATTTTAAGTAAGTAAACATCCACTAGTATCAATCTGAAATATAGCTGTCTTACCTCTTAAGTAAATGTCATAACCCCTACAAATAGTCATTTTCTCCCTGTTTTTGCTTGCTTTCATATGATTTATTTTTATAAAATTGATCAATCATGATTTATTTAAAGGATTTTTCTTAAAAATAAGTAAATTTATGTATATCTTTCTGTATTATGTGTATATATAATGTATATAGAAATACAACATCTGTTGTAGATTCGGTATTGCATAATAATATAAATTTATTTATATTAAATTTACATAAATTATTTTAAACATAGTTCTACATGCTCCAAATAATTGCTTGACAGAAATCAAGTATTTAACAGGCAGTATTTGCTCATGAGATTTCAAATTTAGATCTCGGATAAGGACAGGAATAAATAGTAAGTTGTCAGGAAACTTATTCATAAACCTACTTATTTTGGTAGCTGTGATAATATTTCCTTTCCTTGAGGTTTTTTTGCACAGTATACCATCCAACTCAAATTTCTTAAGCTTCTGGTGAAACCTACTCATCATGAAGGCATTTTCCGCTGGCTTTCAAAATTTAAATATGTGTTTCACCAAACCTAAGTAAACACCACTAAATTAAACAAATTTTCTTTGCCAGCTGGAAATGCAATAAAAAGCCTTCATCTCTATTTTCCCTTAAAACACTTTTTATTTTCCTTGCACCCTGAATTACATTAACAGAGTAGGTATTTGACCAAACTATATTATGGACAGAGTTCTATTGTTCTCTGCTTTTTTCCTGTTTGTAACCAGCAAATCCCACTATTCAAACCGTTGGGCTAAGTTGTTTATGTCTCATGTTGGCATAATGACAATTAAATACATCACAGGCATGTACAAGCCAAAGCTTTGGAGTCATGAAACAATAGTGGTCTTCTGACTGCCAAAGCCTTCTTGCTCCCTAGAAACTTCATTTGCTAAGCTGTGATTTCAGAAGTGATTTAGTTTTTTTAAACTGTTATAAGAGTTGATCTCTTTGCTAAAGAAAATGGTCCCCAAATATGTTTAAAGAATTCCATGTCTTTTTGTGTTTATTTTACTTACCTTTAAATATATTTTTAAATTACTTAAATGTTTGTGTTGCTTTGCTTTCTACATTATGTTACTGCAGTCCACATTATAGGTAGAGCAAATACGTGTGTTGGGGGCAGGCCCAGAAGGAAAAGGGTAATAGAAACGCCAACAACATCTAACTATTTAAATTACCAAGATCTTTGTTAATTGAAGACACTGAAGGGATGGCCATGTGGTTATGGTACATAAGCCTAAAAAATTAAAATTTTCTTGTTTCTTCTTTACGTGACGTAGTATATGTGGCATACAGTTAGTGACTGTTTTTCTCTATTTTCCAGTTTTGAAAAATTGTCTTGCAATGTCATTAGGATGCCAGAAGGCTAAATTAATGTGGAATAGGTCTAATCTTTAGATCAATGCAGGTGAAAATACAACATTTTAATGATTGCATATCTTACATTCATTTTTGATAATAAAAAGAGTGAAGTATATGAAAACCAGTATTCCAATGATTTTCATTTTCTGTGTATGTGAAGGATTAACTCTTAGAGGGATTTTTCTTTGTTGCTCTATGTAACGGGGTCATAGGTTGGCTGGATTTGAGTTGTGCTTAGGGAGAGCGTGGGAAAGCATACAGTAAGTATATGTGTATTTGATGCTGAGTTTATGTAATACAGAAGTCAAGAAGCAAAACAACAGTATGAGATTGTTTCGGTAGAACATGATTTCTTTCCTAACTGTTCTGCTTTGTTTTGTTTTGTTTTACAGTTTGCCCAGTTGGTGTCTGTCTGCAAAACTTTGGGTCCAGAGAGGTTCCCATTAATTGAGCAGACGTTCTAYCCAAATCACAGGGAAATGGTATGTGAAAATACTGATATAAATTCAGTTACTGTCTATATAAAACAAAACTATAAGCACTCGTGATTAATTTCCCCATATTTATTGTCTCTGTTTTAAAAGCCATGTTGAAAGCTTATAGCGGGATGAAACTGGGTGACCACTTCAAAACACTGTAGTGGTTAACTGGAAGACTTTCAAATCTGAAGCTAGTCATCTACTTTCAGAACTTAAAGAGATTAAACAGGTCTAAAGACACAGAGCAACTATTAAAGAGCAGGGGCTACACTTAGTTTGTTTTCAAACTAATCTTTTGTGATGTGTTTCGAGGGTTCATCATCTTTGTAGATAATGCCTAAGGCTGGATACGTATCCATGTAGAACATAGAACTCATCTGCGATCACATTGTGAGTTGTGATCTTCATGTACCTGCGTTGGTATTGTTTCATTTCCCAGTCCTTTACATGCAGAAATGAATTCTTAAAAATGACACTCATGATGTTTGCTTACCCTATTTTTTTCCTAAAATAATATTATCCTGCATATTTTAGATCTTTGGATGCCTTTGATGTCTTCCTGTATTTCCTTAAGGTATAAAAAATACAAGAACAGCTGCTTCTTGTCAACTAGGGATAATTTGGAAACTGAAGGTACAGAGGCAGCTGAAAAAAACTTGCTATTTATGCAAGCGGCCTGTTTCTTGAAGAAGTTCAAAATACCTTGTAATCTTTAGTTTTCAGACCTCCTTTAAGAGGAACGTATGCTTAACTCCTGGTACACAGTAATGAGACAAAAAGAGTACCTAAAGAAGGTACCTCTGCTATCTAAAGAAGAATTTTGTTTGAGATCACTCTTGGGATATTTTGTTTCATATGCTATTCGTATCAGAAACTGTGTTTAAGGTCATCACTGAGAAGGTGAAATGTCCTTCTGTCCTGTGAAAAGGTAAAGTGGTAGTTTTATAGCAGTCTGCCTAAGGATGCTTTAGGTGGAAGTGGGCAAGTGTATCTTATCCACAGTAGTTTCTTAAAGTGTTTTTTTTTTTTTTGAAACTGGTTGTGGGGTGTAGGTAATAACCTGCAGATAAGTGTGCAACTGTGATTATTTCTGTGCCTGAATATGAACATTTTGGTATCTAATGGCCCACAGAAAAGCGTAATGTCCTATGCTGCAGACATGTTTTTCTTACTTTTCATATGATTTCTAAACAGAAATTCTTTTCTAAGTACTTGTTTCCAGAGAAGATCATTTCGGCATTGAGAGAATTTGCTGATGGAACAGACTAGCTCAGAAGCATCAATTATTTTCAGAATATAATCCTAATCTTGCTGCTCAGCATGTGTCACACAGCTGTGATTCAAGTACCTCATTGCAGTGTCGTGATGAAAACATTAGTTATCTGTTTCTATTAGGTCCTCAAATCATAATTGCTGTATGTCTGTCTGCGATTCTGACCAGCACTTCATTATCAAAACAGACATCTAAGATTACCTTTAGAGATATCAGTTGACTAGGCTTTTCTCTGGAGTCCTCTTTCTCCCACTTTGGTTTGGTAACAAATACAGTATGGTGTAGTTTTGCTGTATCTTCTGATGTGTTGCAAGAGTGTCAGGATGACTGTTCTCAGTTCTGTAGCTGCTTTGGACTAGTAACTTGCAGATTTTCCCCCTTTTTTGCCACATGTGACACTTCTTATGAAAAGAACTTTCACCAGAGTTATGTATGTATTATGCTTGCTACACAGGAGTTTTGTACAGCTAAAGAAGAATGGTACTGATACAGAGCAGCAGATCGAAGTATCATCTTGAACAGTTGAATCTTTTCAAAATGGGAGAGGTTTTTCCTGATGGATTTGTCAGGAAAATGTACAACTTATTTTTTTTTTTTTTTAATGCAAAACAAGAGTTTTGTGCCTTGGGGATAGCACATTGAGAAGCAGAACCACATCTTATGTCTTGAAATATGTTTTTTCAAATGATAATAAGTTTTATATCTCTGTGTTCCTGTGAATGGCCAAGATTAAAGCTGATCTGCAGTTTCCTGCCCAAAATAATTTTTTTTGTCATTATTTTATCAGCTGTTGTTCACTATTTTGTTGAAGCAGCGTGCATTTTTATGCATTGCTAAATAGCAGCACACAGAAACAAGGAAAATAATTTGGGCCAAAAATTAATGTTTCAACTTTTAATTTATATGGAAGGTCCACCAAATCAGTTGCAAATTGCTGCTTTAAACAGCTGCTGGAATTCCAGTCTATCAATAGAATGCAAACAACAAAATATGTGTATGTATTCATAGGCAGTATTTTGTTTGCTAGCAGAGTATAACAAATCTTAAGGGTTTCTCCCCCCCTCTTTCCTTGGGGTATTTGGTTCCTCTACATTTTCACTAATGTCTGAACTGATAAATTTTTGTCTGGCTTGAGCTTTTGATTGTCAATATTATCCAAATCTCAGTGATTTTTTTATGTATTTCTATGTCATGAACATTAGTCTAGAGAGAATTCATCCCTGTTTCAGTACAGCGTGTGCTTCACCTGTGCTGTAATAACTGATTTTGGTAAAGTTCATTTATTTGTTTTTTTGTTTTTGAAGAAATTCTTTTGAACTGTGTGACTTAAATTATCAGGCAACTTGGTACCGGATAACATTTTACTAGAATTTCTACAGCAGGTTGTAAGATGATCTGGATAACGGGAGTTTTCTTAGTAGGTAAATTGAAGTGATACCACATTAATTGAATGCTGTTGTCTTTTAAACACTATTAATAGTTGTCTAGTTTGATCTTGCTTCTACAGAAATTGATGTTTCCCATTTAAAGGAATTTATGTAGTTACTCTTGTGTGTGTTCGTTCCCTTCTTATCCCCCAAATTGCAACATAGAGCTTTCCACACAGTTCAAGCCATATTGTAGGGAGACAGGGGAAAACTCTGTACAGGACAAACCATTTTTCAATCTCTGTGAATTGAGTTTTCAACTGAGCATGCCAGAGGTAAACTTGTGCTTCTATTTCTTTTGCTTCTTTCATAAGCTAGTGATCATTTGTACTGAGTCCTTAGACAGCAATAAAAGGTAAATAAACAAAGATGCCATTCTTTTGTGTAAAACTGGAGCTGCTTTAATGAAACACTTTCTGAAACAGGAACATTCATCTCAAAGTGATTAAAGTTATACAAAATGCTGTGAGGCTTTTTGAACTCATTGCTATTTGAGTCGTATCTACAGCATTTCCCTTAGTAATTAGTTTTCTTTATTTCGCTACATTCCTACCTTCTGTGTTCTCTGTAATGAAAAAAATGGCATTTCCAATGTACTTGTTGAACATTTTAATTAAAACTTATCTGGAACATTGATAAAGGCCAACAGCATGCAGGGTTTTTTTTTTTTTTTTTTTTTTCACTCTATTCACCTGTATGGTCTCCCTTCTCTGATCTCTGATTATAAGTCAATTGAGTGATTTTCAGATTAAGATAAAATGTTATAGCAGGCTGAATTTCTGTTTCGACCTTCAGTTTAATACATACATAGTTTCCAGAAGTAAAAATTGGTTTCCAGAAGTAAAAATTGAGTGTTGTGGTAACAATTTATGCTTTGTAATAAATCAATGCCACTACAGCAAAAATCTTCATAGGAAAATAACATTGTGAAAGCAATACTGCAGTTAATCATCTTCATAATCGTTATCAATGCTGAATCTCATGAAAAATAAAGAATCATTCTGGGAGGGTATTTTAAAGCTTTTTTTTGCCCTATTTTTTGATATGAGAAAAACATCTGTTTACAGTCCATTATGGGATGTTTGGCCAGATTTATGTCCAGACAGAAGCCAAACTGATCAGCAGTTAATTTTGAAACACTTTATATCAAATGTTTTTTGGCAAGCCAAATATAAACGTTTCTTAAACTAGCTATTAGCGTACAATTCATACTTGTTTCTTTATAAATATTAAACATTTTATTTTTACAGTGTATATAAAGAAGGCAATGACTAGTTGTGTTTAAGATCTGCTTACTGTATAAGTGGAAGAAAAATGTTAAAAAGGCAGAAAATATCTGTTTACTGCAAAGCACTACTCAGAATGCATCATTACATCAAAATGGATTTGGAAACAAATGCTACACTGTACATGTATTGAATATTAATTAGCCATGTGCATGGTCAGACCTCGTATGATGATTAAGCTTTTGCAGGCTCATCTAGGAATTGTTTTGGTTTGACAGGAGGAAATGAGGCCTGCTTTTTTTTTAAGCCTGTTTGTAAATCATTCATAGAAATGCACAGCACGAACAGTATTATATCTGCAATATCAGTTGCTTTTTGGAGGAAACGTAGCCTTTGTATTTCATATGAGTAGCCATAATAAGTTTGTGGTCAAAATTGGCTTTCTGTAATTTTCTGTTTGTCGTTAGCAAAGCAAAAAACTAGGTAAGCTTTATATTTGGCAGCACCACGATACTGTGTTTTAGTTTAAGACCTTTAGTTAAAAGAGCAAAACTGATCTTCAGTAAAATACAGTGGTAAATGTTGACTATTAAGGAACATAATGCTGTGCATTCCTGTAGGCCTTGGGTCATTTGCACTCTATTGGAATTGAACTACAGTTTGTTAATATCTTATGTTTTGGTATATAAGTAAAGGGACTGTATTTGTTGAATTGTAATAATTATAACATGCTGCATTCTCTTTTCCTGGTAAGTCAAAGCAAAACAAAGCAAAGTGAAAAAAGCAAGCTGATTTGCAAATTTGAAATCCTATCCCAGTCTAAGAAAATGTAGTGGCAAGCAGTGCTTTCTGGATATTCAAATCTTATGCAGTGTGGTACTTCAGATGTAACTGCTTCTATCGTAGCGCTAAATATTCATCTTTCTGTAGGGCTAAGTGAAACATCTGATAGGTTTTCAAAATAAATGTCTTTTTGGTTTGCTCTATTCATTTAGTTTTACAGTCAGACGAAGCTTTAAAACTTTTATGCGAATACTATTATATGAGCTCCAGCAGAACAGAACCTCAGTATGTTCAGTGTGTTGCTTTTCTCTGTTTTATTTATATATATATAAATATATATATATATTATTTATATACATATAAACTATAAAATATATATATACGCACACACACACACTTTTTGTGGATAAACTTTTGCATATTGTATATGTCTAAATAAGAATATTCGTAACTCTCACAGCAGTGCATTTGTAGCAGCCATTGTCTTTTAAAAACAGACTCATGCAATTGTAAAAATAATGAAACTCTAGAACAGAATCTGTCATAAAAATAATTTATAAACTTTTTTGCAAGTATACACCATCTATCCAATGTGACATATCTTAGACTGTGGACAAGATATGTAGGGCATGCTGAATTTTATGCCTGAAATACTCCTTCATTGAATTAACAGAATTAGTGATGCCTGTACAGTTAAAAATGTGATTATGTTCCTCTGAATTTAAGATCCTGGTATTTTTTAAGTACTCTATAGCAAACGGAGAAAACACACAATCTGGGGTACTGGACCTTCCTCTGAAATTTGATGAGTCAGTCAACTGGAAATGTCAGAATGTAGTTAGTAGCAATAAGTGAAGTATTTATGTTAAAACTTTCAGTTGATCTGATCTAACCAAACAAGAACTGTCTAAATTTTTTCTCTACCTGTTGTTCCCAATTCTTGTATGATTATAATTTCCCTTCAAAATTGGGATGAAATAAAAGAAACTCAATGTTGGAACTTGGAGAGAGCAAAATATAGGCCAGAACTGGCAGCGATCACACAACCTTATTCTGTGCAATGGTTCTCATCCAGTATCTAGAATACAAGTAGTTGAACAATTGTCTGAACTTTGGCATTTACTCAAATGATTTCTTAAGTTTTACCACTGTGAATTAAGTTACTTTTGTAAACTTAAATATGTGTAAGGTCAGTTACTAACTACAGTAATCACTTCATAAAAGTTAAAACACTTAAAAAAAACTAAAAGGCAAAATATGTTGTAACACCTATCTGGTATAGGTTTGTGAGTTACCAAATTCATGGTGACATAATATAATGCAAATTCATGAATGAAAAATCTTTAATGTAAATTTAAGCTATTAAATATGGTCAAATATTTTAAAGCTTTTTTTAGAAAGCACTTGCCATGTAAGTTATTTAATATATATTGCATATATTTTTACGTAAGTTTCTAAAGCCAAGTTTTGTAACCATACTGAAACAGAATGCTCTAGTCACAGAGGTAGAGAGGCATAACCAAGTACTACTGCTGYAGTGAAGATGGACATGGTTTCTGTAAATATAAGCCGTTTTAGTCTGTCATTATTTGTGTTGTTTCTTATATATTGCCTAAGTGTTAAAACATCTAGCTTTTCTTTCTACAATATATGCTAGTCCATAGGAATAATGAATTGAATGAGAGGCTTTTGATTATCAAGGGTGTGTTTTACCTTAGTTATCAATTAAAGTTATAACACTGTAGATAAAGAAAGCTATGACATAAGTAACATACAAAATAAGGAGCATAATTTTTTGTTTTTTGTTTTTAATCACAAAAGTGTTTAGCATGTTTCAACAGATATGGAAAAAACATGGATCTTTGAATCTTTTATAGCACATTGTTATAATACTTTACATATACACTGTACAATAATTCTTTCATATCAGAAGACTTTCATACAGAAAAAATAGTTCTATGAAACATTTCTTCTTTCATCAGAAAGATGTGGAATAAAACATGGGGCCCTCTTAATCTGTAGGGTAACTAAAATAAGGGACAAAACTCTGGCAATTCTTTTGTTTTTACATTCATATTGGTAAAAAGGAAAGTTGTTATGTCTTAAGAAACGCCAAGGAACATTCTCAGCGTGAGCCTCTCTGTACAAAGCATAACTTTACAGAGTAGCTACCTCCAGGAGATTTGTTCCTCTTCTTGCCTGAGTGCCAATTCCACATACTCTGTACTTTAGCTGTACAGGACAATTTGTTTTTGTTTCTAAGCAACAGATACACTAGACAATGGCAGTTCAAAGCTGTGAGCGTGCAATGCTTGATGGAATTAGACTCCGAGGCTTTTTAGGAGGTGATAATTTTAAGGTTCGCTGATATCAATAAACTCTTTCTCTGGGGGTGGGCCACCTCGGTACCAGCTGCAAGTGCCATCGCTTCGCTTGATACAGGCATAATGCTTGGCTTGGTGCCCATATAGCTTTCTTTCTATCAGCCAGTCTGTCCAGAGGCACTCATTTGGTGTGGTGATTGAGCAGGGCACCATGTAGCAGGTAGTGATCTAAATGTGAAAGAGTACATTATTTCAGTTTATTGGAGTTTTCTTTAAAGTGACGTTTATTCACAAATAATATTGTAAAATATTTTATGTACAAGAAAACAGTTCCTATTGGTGAAAACTGCCATTTCCTCTAAGGCAGGCTCCATTGTTAGACACCTTTTTATTCTATACTTACTTTGCAGCCACAGCCCATTTGATATCTCTGATTAAGACTCTTCTTTTGAGACAAGGATAGATCATCCCATGGTTCAATGTAGTTGCATAAATGGATAAGGACTTTACCATCATTTAAAATTTGGCCTGCAGCATGGAACATAAGAAAAATAAGGCAAACAAATGAAACTTCCCTAAATACTGAAATAAATTGCAAGAGAATCTGAAATCTTTTAAAAACTGTGCAAAATTAGTCATATTTCATACTTTTTCAATGGTGATTGTTAAAACTGAGAGCTATTCTGCTGATTACCTGTTAAATAAATGTTAAAGATTTAAGTAAGATGCTGGGTAACCTACTAACAGAGGATGCAAATGCACCAGTATGTTAAACCAGGATTCCAGGGCTCCATAGGATAATCTGTAGTTACAAATCTGCATACAGGTAAGCATGTATAGGCATTTGCATTAGTGGGATAACTAGTACTGCTGGTTTTAAATTAATAAAAGTGGCATGCTTATTTACTAACAACATAGCGATAGTATAGCTCTTCTAAAACTGCTGTAAGATCTTCTGATGAATGATGGAAGACATAAGATCAAAGTATAATTACAGCCTTATACAATTTGTACATTCCATTTTTTTGTACAATTTAAATTGTACATAAATACATAATTTAAGAGCAATTGTATATTTTTGCAAAGTCGATTGACTCTGATTTGACATTGGACAGTTACTTCTAGTTTTACAGGTATATTAGTTTTGTTATATTTTACCTGTCAAAAGATACTGTTTTTTGTTGTTAGCTTCTAGCTTCACTCCACAGAGTGATGAATCGAAAGGCGTATAGACATATTGAACGTCCTTCAGTTTTTCAAATCCTTTAAACATCTGAAAATTATCAGAAATGAAAAGTATGTCAGCAGTGAAAAATAAACATGAAAACTGGTTGTAACMGCTGTTACACAATGCATCTCTGGGAAAAATGCTCTTTAGAGTCTGAACTTACAGGAGAAAATACAGTTAAATCCTATCTATATATGAAATGAAACAAGTCAGTTAGTTTTAGAAGAAAATTGGGACTTTTTAAATTATAGCTTTTTAAATATGCTTTTTTAGTGTTTTTGAAGGATCTTTAAATAATTATCTTCAAATTATATTCTCCTGGCATCTTTTATTTAAGGAATAATGCAGGCACAGCATTCAGCTTAAACAAGGTACTGCAGTGTTGAATCTTTGAAGATACAAGAAGTTCTCAGTATATTAATATGAGAAATACTACCTTGATAAGTGTAATGGCATGTAACTTCCAGAAAACGAAACATCCTAAGAAACTAAGCATTGCTTTTGTATTTTCATTAAAGCTCTTTTTCCATATCCAGTTCAATTTTATGCCCAGTGTGACCTTCTGAAATAACTATTGGAAAATGAGATCCAGCTCTCAAATTTATAGCCTGCAGCACCAAAATGGAAAGGTTCAGAATCAAAGTTCACACAGTATTCGGATTGCCTGCTCCTTAACTAGCATTTCCAGCTATGACAGTCATTCTTTAAGTAAACCATTAAAAGATCAAAACAAATCTAGTTACGTCCAAATAAGAGAGGTAATCATAAGAAGCTAATCAACTTCAGAAAGCCTGTCATCATCCTAATATGGCATAACTGAAACCCCAACATGCAGGAGGCCCAATTTGGTTACATCATGCTGTGTGTTGACAGCTGTGGATAACTGCAAGGTTCACAGCTCCCAGTTGCAGCTGGCATCACTGGAAAATACAGTCGTGCTACTCAGGTTCTTTTGGGAGATTTAAACAGTGCAGGGCACAAGAAAATACACTGTAATATGTTGATTTTTTCTGAAGCCTTTAGCTAGGGATTTTAAAAAGTTAAAATTGTTGTCATAGGGCTTCTGATCCAAAAATATTAGACGTGAATTCAAAATATTTAGTAAAAGAAACAACATCTAGCAAAAACAAAACCAGCAAAAGAGCCCAAAACAAAAGCAGTGTCCTATACAAAGCAGCAGTGCATGATAAAAATGTGTAAATTGATATTGGACAATGTGATTATTATTATTATCTAAAAGTAGTCTRGATAGCTCAAAGTATGTTTCCTAGTCCATTTTGGAAGATCTTCTCAAAAAGATGGCCAAATGAGGAAGTAGAAGCAGGTTGCGTGTGTGTTGTAAAGAATCTGCTTCCCTGCGAATACGAAGCAGCAGTTTGAGTTGTGAGCTGTCCTCAGGCCCATCAAGAGCCATCCGATTCCTGCCACCTTTGGAACATGAAAACCCTGCTCCTGCTACCTTTAAATTCACATTGTTCAGGGTGTGCTCTTCTACAAAAGACAACTATCTAGGATAGCTGTTGCATAACTGTGAACTTTGTAAGTATCCTATAATTTGAGTCCTGTTCACATTCATAAAACTTTGACGGTATAACAGGGTGCAGCTATTCTCTGAATAACTCATCACTTCATATAAATTAACTGGAGAGGCATTGTGCAGACAACAGAAATGAAGTCAGCTGTAAAAACAAAAACAAAAAACCTTGTTGACTTGCTACTTATAATGCATATCTAATCGTATCTAAACAAGTGACCTGAATTACACTGGAGATGCAGTTTAGTATTAAATAAAAATCTTGATGTAATAAATGAGAAGGGCCTTTTAGGCTCCCATTGGTTTGGTTTTGTGAAATTCCAGCTCTGACTGATCTCTGGTTTTGACCTAGATGTTTTTTAAAATGTCAGTTAAGATGTAAATGTTTTGTTTAAGTCAGTACATCATATTTGGTCTTGTTGATCAAATCTGAACTCCTAAGAATGTGGATATGTTCTAGATGAAGGGAAAAGATAGCTTTCCTCACTTAAACCTTGTGCTATGATTTTTGACTTTTGTGCCATTTACATCTTGTGTTTTAGTAGGACTTTATTGAAAATAGAGCTGAAGAATGGGTAGAATAGACAGATGTTAACCTGATATTAAAGAAATCTGTACTGATACTGCTTCTGTCCTACTGACACAAAGGAAGAGGTAAGAAATAGAGTTATGTAATTGTTGCTGTGTTAGCCTAATTTTTATTCAGGCAGCGGAGACACACAAATGAAGTCACTGATTCATGGCAGCTCATGGTTTCAGCATCTYTGACGAGCTCTTCCCATGACGATGGTAGCTCTCACAAATTAAGTTCAAATCTCTCGCTTTATTCAGAATAAATCTTACGTCAATCTGCCGATTGTCCCATTGATTTTGCAGAGGTGGCCAAATCTGGCCCACAGTGTACACCATTGTATTATTGTAGTTGATTCTTCAATATTTTCAAAATATTTACAAGCATCAGCTATTTTAATTACTTTGATCAGTTTTCTAGATTGACATGATCTTAATAGTGTTATCCATACGACTTTTCCATTAAATTTGCTTTTTTTAAAAAAAAAAAGTGAATATTTCTTAGTTATTTTTCAGTATACCCAGTTCTGTTTGATTTTTACTAGTATGCTAATTTTCAGTAGTGTGTTTAGAATATAGCTGGTTGCATAACTCTTAGTTCCTATGAGATTTACTAAGCACATGCAAAGTTAACTTTATATGTTTTTCTTTCTTTTTTTTTTCTTTTCCTTTTTTTTTTTTTTTTTTTTTTTTTTTTTTTTTTTTTTTTTTTTTTCTAGTGATCCCACAGCAGATTTTCAGTTTACCAAACATCTTTCTGGCTTGTACACTTTGTATTGCAGAGCTTTCAAACAAAGATTCTGTTACTGTATGTGTTAAAGACAGTGAGCAAGGTGCTGGCCCCCCAGCCCAGCTGAACAACCTGTGTGCTGGGGTGAAAGCCCAGGATCTGCTTGTGTTCTGGGTCAAAGTGGTACGACTTGGAAGGCTGACACTATTGGGACCCCTTTGTCTTTTGCCTAAGCTTGTATGTGAAAGTGGAGAACATCTTTTATTAAAAAATAAACCGCTCTCATGTGTCTAGTCCTAGATGCCTTGCTTCCTGAAGTGCAATGGAACTAAATGAAGATCTCTTACTGATGTTTCTGAGTTTTGAATAGGCCCCTACTTTAGAAAATGTGGGAGATATTCCCAAGCGTATGAATGGATTTCTGCAATCTCAGTGTACTACCACTGAACTGGATTGTAGGCTGAAAATAATAACGCAGACTACACTTCTCATTCTTTGTGCCCACATATAAGAAGATTTGCTATTTCTGTAAGGTTACTCACTTGAATGTTGCAGGGCAACAACTCAAAATTAAAGCCTTAATAGGAGGGAGAGAGAATTTCTGTTGTATTTTTATGCTTATTTGCCGAATGAAACATTTGAAACTATCCTTAACTTCAGAAAACAGAAAAAATAGCACATGGTGAAGACTTTGAGATTTTGTTGTAAGTAGGAAGAATTGGATTGTTGAAAATGTGTGTGTGTGTGTATGCCGGGGAGGGGGGGTAGTATAAAACCTTACCAGAAATCATGTGTTAACACTGCTCTTGTGAATATTTTGAGGTATTCTTGTCTAGTATAATTAAAACCTGGGGAATGCAAACTCAGTAGTACCTAGAATACAGTTACAGTCAGTGAAAAACTTTATRATCATCTTTTGTAGTAATTTTTCCGTGAGCTGATAAAATTTGGAGGATTGGTGTTTTTTAAATGTGTATCAGTTCACATTAATTTKCTTACATGTTCTGAGTAAGTATAATAACAAAAAATATTCTATGAAAAATGAGAGATTAAATCACCTAGAAAACTGAAAAGAAAAAAACTCAGTAATATATCTTAGTTGAAAGATACCATCTATTTTTTGCGTTATCCCAAAACAGGTAAATCATCTTTTTGTCTCAGTGAGGATTTGATGGTGACTTGAATGGGATCAGGCTATGTCTTCTAAAAGTTCCTTAGCAAATATTTCACCTCATTGGAGCTAAATAAATAATAAAGAAATTATGTGAGATCTTAAATCACTTTATTTTTTGTGCTTCCACTTCGTATTTGCTTTCCTAGCAACATTCATAGAAATTTTTGTTTGTACGAGGGARGGTCTTTTATTTCTGCAGATATCCCTGTTGACTTGAGAACACAGGTCCTTGCTATTTCAGCTGGAAGTGTTTGTGCTCTGTTTTTATTATGAAGTTTGTATCACCTATTCAGAGTTAGCAATATCATAATACAACATAGGTGATCAAATATCCACTAGAAGGAGAAGCAAACATTGTGAATACCATTAATAAGACTGAAGTATGTTTTCATAAGGTGTTCATCAAGCAATTGTGAACAACAAAGTTGTCATGATGATACAGCTTTTTAGCAAAATATGAATATCAGAATATATATATTCCCCCCCCCCCATTTTTGCTCTGAGTTTTCTGTATAGTTCATCCAGGTCTAACCTTGGAGCCAACCTGATCCCACTCCCAATTTGAGCAATTTGGGACTAAATTGTACTCTTATACATTAGTTACCGTAACTTTGAAATAGCTAAGTGATTCTATGTACCTTTATTTGTTTGATTTCATACCGGATCATTTTGTGGGTATCAAGAGGATCATCACTGGCAGGAACCACCTTTTCGCTGGATATTTTTGCACGAATCACTGTAATAGGGGAAAAAAGTTTAAATGCAAACAAGCATATTTCTCATCTTGCAAGCAATGGTTAAAATTTTTTTCCCTTTAAAAATTTTTTTGATCGATTAACATTGATTTTTATTCTTTAACTAATAACTAAAAGTAGAATTTAAAGCTTGTTATTATAAGAACATTGGCGTTAACTGTTGAAAATAAAAACACATACGCTGCCTGTGATACTAAATACTTAATTTTTGACAGAAATATATCCCATTGCTTAAATATTTTCTGGCATTATGGATTTAGGGGCAAAAATTCAAAAAATCTCAGTGCCATTTTTGAGTTAATACATCCATAACTAAGCTAGAGTAGGGCTGCTGAGGTTCTTATTGCTTATGGCTGTGGATGGTTATATTTTGGAAATCTGAATTAATTAACCACTGAGTTATGATAAATATTGTATGTTAAAAGACCTGAGTCCCTTAAAATTTGATAAAATACCCTCATAATCAGTGASCAAAGGAAAAGGAAACTTCTGTTGATGATATGCCAGTCTATCAGTTAAATAGATTTAAAGTCTACACTCAGAAAGACCATGCGAGGCAAGATAGAACCGTTGCTTTTATGTATGAAATTAGAAGGCAGGAAATGGATGAATTCATTCATTCACTTTCCTGACACCGTAGATTTTTGACATTACTRTTATCGACATGCATCATCAGTTGGGTTAACACTAAAAATGAATTACTCCTTTTTTGATGCATTCCATTTATTTCCTATCTTTACACAAGAAAAGTAAGAGATTTTATGTTGGCAGAAATAGTTTGTTCTCTTGTCTGTCTGTTCTAGTCATCTGTCCTAAATACACTATTTTAAAAAATACCAGGAATATTAGGCAGAGAATAATAGGATTCTAAGAATATGGTATACTATGCTGAGGCCAAAATTTCTCAAGGGACTTCTACCTCAAAAAAGTATTTAGCATCCTATTTTTTCCCTCTTCTGGATGGCTGCTATGTCGGTTCCTCTACAGGGGTTAAACTTCTTAGAACAAAGAATAATCTATATGGAGAGATAGGGCAAAGGCCTTGGCAATTAACAGCCCAACCCCAGTTCGACTGAAAGTCTACTCCACTTTGGTACAGAGATGGATCTGTGCAAGCATTTCTGCTGTTTCTGAAGGGAACAGTTGCATTCTCTGTCCTGGGTAGCCACTTTATTTGTGAAAATAACTTCACCTTGGTTTTATTTTTCATGGTAAAAACAACTGTTGTTTTAAAATCAATATGAGACAGGCATGATGGTTGGAAAGAACCTCCAAAGGTCTAGTGCAACCCCTAGCTCAAAGCAAGACCAACTTGAATTAAGTTGCTTGTGCCCATGTCCAGCTGAGTTTTGAGCATCTCCGAGGATGGAGATGACAGTCTCCCTGGGGTCTTGTTCTAGTGTTTGACCACCCTCATGCTGAGACCTTCATACTTTTTACTCACTAAGAAAAATCAAGCTGATGCAGAGGAAAATCATTTAGCATCAAAATCATGCTGTTCCCCAAAAAGCACATTTATTTGATAAATAGGCTTCCAACCATCACAACTAAAGTAAAGGAATAAGAGACCCAGATTGTAATCGCTTTTACAGCCAGAGAGAGGTCAGCCTCATCTAATAACAGGCAATTTTCATTTCCTCACTTATTAGCAGAGCAAACTACATGTAATAATCAACGCGATGCAGATGCTTGCAGCTTCAAAGCTTGAGGCTTTCGTCTTTTGGCACAATGCTCCTTCTACCCAAGCCATTTGAAGCCTTTTAAAGGAGCATTTTAGACTTAGAGATTGGATCGAAAGAAAAGAGTTTTTAAGTATGAAATTACTGTTCAAATGGTAAGTGGCAGCATCTCTTTAATCATATGCAGATGTGTGATTCCCACAAATTAACAGTACTTCTTAAGTGCTTTGATCTAATTCCAGATAAAAAGTGTTGTAGATTATGTATACTATACTGCTGGAAAGGTCAAATTAGAATCATGTTGTTTTGTTCTGCTTTGCTTTCCTTTGCATGAATGCTTCCTAAAAAGGGTTTCCATTAAGGAGTTTGTTCATTGTAGAAAATCGGAGTGGGGCAACAGCTAGGAACTAGCTCCATTGTTTTCTCAATACATGTTTTATATGCAGGAAATCTTTTCCTGCTTACTCAGTGCAAATGTATGTAGGACAATTGAACCTACTTTTTCCCATGTGTTTAATGCCGAAATATTACTTATTTTCAATTTTTTACTAAACTCTGCTGTTACTGTCAAAGAAGAACATTACAGATGATCAATAATAGCTCAAAAGGTCTCCATGGAGTTATATATGGCTGAAAGTATAATATTTTGGGTTTTGTCATTAAGGGATCTTTTTTGGGTGTGTAGAAAAAAATGAAAACTATTTTTATATTGTGTGCATTTCATTTGTTTGTTTAAGAGAAAGCTTCCAGATGGTGAAGGAAGTCCAATTTCAGCTTTTTTAACAAGAGTTTTTTTCTGTTAAAAAACATCTAGATCTTTAGTTATTTGGGTTTCACTTTTCTGTTTTCTTGAAATCAGATTTAAATACAAACAAAATTTTAGTGCTTTTTGTTTTTCTTCTTTCTGTTCTTCAAATTATTTTTTTCAGTCAGTGTCTAGCTGTCTCGTAATCTCTTATTCATGTGGTTGCTTCTGTTTTTAACCACAAGCACTTCCTGATTTAGCATTCTTTGGCCTAGCCATCTCCCTCTCTCTTCTCGTCGTTCTGAGAGTGGTTATGAGACAGGATTCCTCCTAGTCTGCACTTCTTTTCAAGAAACGATTTCAACTATACCATTGCTGGCTTGGCTTTGCCTCTGTTTGGCTGAGAACTCATGACAGTTTAGTGTAACAGGGTCATTTTATCTATTAGACAGTTATTGGGTCTGTATGAGGAATTTGCATCTGTGAAATACAAATGCATAGCCTTCGTATTGTAAGATCAATAATTCAGTCTGCCTCAAATTCATTCTACATTAAAATATATATTGCATTTTGAAAAGCAGTTGCTCTCTAACATTTCAGTAGTAAAATACAGTGTTTTAGCAGTACTTAACATGTTTTGTAAGTCATGTATTTTGAATTGTGATATAAAAGTACTGATTTATCTTATGAATAATACATATGAATATTTTATAAGAATATATGAAATACATATGAATATGAAATTAAAATAATTTATCCCTCCTTCATAGCTGAAGAATGTCTCAAGTAACTGAAATGAAAAGAATGATGATTAAAAGCCATGATCAAAGCCATGCAGGGAGTGGGTCAGAGCCTCAGAACAAAATCACAGTGGAAATTATTACCACCCGGTCCTAYGCTAAGTCTACAGCATCAAGATTCTGCCTATCTGAGTAACTACAGTTTGGTTGAATAGTGTCATAGCATATTGCAGGAGAATAATGCTCTAGTTGTCCAATAATTGCCAAACTTATTTGCTATTTATTTTATTATTAGAAGAGTGTTAAGTTTTGTTCCTTCTTCCCTGAATAATAATAATGAATGTACCTCTGAACCATTTCTACAGTGCTTCTAATCCATATTTCCCCTGCTGCATCACAGAAAAGAAAAATGTTGCTTTCCAAAGCCCAAATCCTAATTTGGTTTTCTGACTGACTTCTATTAACCAATTTTACCTGTTACTTTAATTGCTGGTCTTGACAGACTGGTAAGTAGTCACTTCTGCACATAAACATTGTAAGCATCAACAACAAAAGGTAATTTTGAACTGGATAAAGGACGCACATAATTTAGAATAACATCAGGTATATTTGGCTTTAAACCATTATGAAAGTAGCCCTGGGTTACTTCTAGTGGACTTTTTATATACACTAAAAGTAGAAAGTTAGGCATTAACCATGTTTATCTTCCCTAAACCTATATGCTTTCTCTCTGAAATCAGCTGCAGTAATTATTTGCATGTACATAAACCATGTCATCACAATGTATATTAGAACAGATTTTTAGATCATGAGGAAGACCTTATACTGGAAGCTGTTTTTAAAAAATGCTGCCATTATATTAATCTTAACACATTGTATTGTGTGCAAATATGAACATTTTTCTTACACCTGGAGAAGAAGATGCATGAAGAATTTGAGCAGTATACTGAAGGCTTCATGCCAARTCATAAGTAGAGCTGAAATCAGAATACAGCAGATTCTTGTTCCTTGCCTGCTAAAACTCCTGCTTTCCCTAGAAGCAGTATCTTTTTAGACTTTGAATTATTTCTAGGCATTAACAGAGGGTAAAATTGTTTAGTGAAGAATTACTGTCATTATTAGAAGTCAGTATTATTAAATACCATATTCCTTGTGAATTCCTTTTATAGTATTATTTTACTTGTACTAGTTTTAAGATGATAATATTTAGCCTTTTTCTTTAACTAATTGGTCATACTGCTATAAATAGTAATATATCAAGATAGGCAACTATACTCAACAGAAGTATATCAACCTTATTACTACTGCAAAAAAGGAAACCAAGCTGGAATTTGCTCTCCAGGTTAATTTATTATTCTAGGAAACAAGAGGTAGGGTAACGGTAAAAACTGATGGGTAAATGAGATCTTTTCTTTCCCAAAATCTGTTCAATTACAGCAAAGTTATAATGAAGGAAAGTAGGAAGATATTTAAGATGTTATGTGACATAAGAGCAAGAAATCATGTTTGCTTATCTTCTCAGCTTAAATATATGCAATTAAATAAATATAAGTAGAAATAAAGCTATTGATAATAAGGGTGATGAATTCTAAAAATGGAAAGATAGGGAGGAAGATAATTGAAGCTTTGAGAATCTCTTATTGTCTATTTGGACTCTGAAAACACTCAAGCTACTCCCTGAACAAAGTTGTCAAGTGTGTTAAGATCATAGCACAATGAGAAGTACAAGTTGGTATTAACTTGTTTAAGTTAAGTTTAGTTCAGTGTTTTTGCTTCTAGGAGATGATTTCTATCACAAGAAAAATATGGCACTGTCTTTTAAAAATGTTTTTATAAAGGCAACTGGAATAGCAGTAGACGTACTTCCTGTAATGATAAAAGGATCCATTGAACTAGAGAAAATGCAGAGGAAGCCTCTCTAGTGGCCAGCTGGGAACAAAAGCAACACGGTCTGAGGTGCATGTCCTCTCCAGGCATCCTCTCCAGTGCAGCAAGTTGTCCCTTCCAAGGTATTTTTCCCATAGTAACTGTAAGGTTTTCATAAGGACCTGCTCAAATTCCTTCCTGCTTATGATGCTGTTAGCACTAATTGAAGTATACTTTGATCAGGGGCAAGTATTGCATGCTGATTGGTTTTTAAACTTTGTGTGTACATATTATTTGAGTAATGTTTATTTAAGAGACTCTTTAACTATTTTGTTATTTGCTAAGTTTTATTTTTCTTAATATAAACTAAAACCTACAAAATAAGGGGTAAGAAGAAGGGGTGAGTCTTGTGCCCATGACAGTTGCTTCTCATAAGAACTAGTCATAACAGCAGCAAGAGAGTTTGCAGGTGGAAGTCTGTGTAAGAGTGACAACACAAGAACAGGAGCATGAGAGCAACCAGGGAAAATACTGCATCTGTGTCTCTGGAAAAACACTGCCACAGCAGCTTAAGTGGAAGTGTCAAGAGCTGCAAGTGGAAGGCAGGCTGCAGAATTGCAGATGCCCTTAGTGTTACAGAGGTTGAGACACTTGAGGCTTTTAAGGCACTATGCAGCAGGTTGCCTAGAGAGGTTGTGGAGTCTCCATCCTTAGAGATATTCTATGTTCAACTGGATAAGGCCATGAGAAACTTGGTCTGGTTCGACCCACTCTTAGCAAGAGGTTGGACTAGATGACTTTTAGAGGTCCATTCCAACCTCAGTTGTTCTATGATTTTAAGATTAAGGACTAAGATTGCAACATTAAGGGTGCTCTCATATGTGAGGTAGTAAAAATTGTCTATTCTAATTCCTGCTGAGCTATATATTTGTTTCTTAAAATTAAAGAGTTGTGTATCTTTGTCATGAGTCATGCATTCAGTTTGAAATATTAACTGAACTACTTATGCAAAGTGGAATTTTTATTAAATGAGTGATGTAATGCCTAGGATTCCTAAATGAGTACGTTTTTGGTTAAAGAATTGCAGCTTAAAGCAAAAACCCATAGTTAAGGAGGTCCAGTCCTTCAGCACTAAGTAGATTGATGGATAGAAGGAGGAGGTAGTCTAGGCTGGGATGCCTTAACTGCGTGTTTTGTGTTTTTTGTTTTTTGTTTTTTTGTTTTTTTTCTTAAATGAGGGCTAAATCATTTCCTATTAGCCTTGCAAAAAATTTTGAGGCCCACAGACAAAGAGATGCAGTAGCGTCCAGTTCACTTAAGTTTTGACTAAACTTACAGACTATGGCATAGCTATCTGAATAGAGATTTAACACTGAGATTTAACCTTTGCTTTAAAAATTTATTAAAGGAAACTGTATTTCATATGATACAAGTTTATAGTCAGAAGACAGAAGAGCTGGAGTTGCGGGGGGGAAGTAGACAGGAAAAGAAAAAAAAATAACACTGACTAGACATTTAATCCTTTCATTTAACTACCTAAAATATGAAGGATGATTTCTGAAGAATTATTTCTGCCTATTTCTTTAAAATGTCTGATACCTCAACCAAGCTGTTTCCCGATGCTATTGCTGTTGAGGGGCCAAGGAACAAGTGGCTCAAGGACAGGGATCTAAATAAAAGTGTGTTGTTTCTGAGGTGGTTTGAGGTCAGAATCACAGATAGGTATGGGAATAGTCTAAGATAAGTGTCTAAACATACAGAAGCGTATCTGAATTGATATAGCAGAGTATACAGTATGAAATAAAACACAGCTATGGATATTCACTTATAGATAATTTTGAAGGGCCCTATATTCAAATGTTCTTTTATATACAGAARTACGTCTCCTCACCAAAATGAAAACATTTGGGTGTGTAATAATACAGGGKTTTTTTTCTGCTTGCACTTCTATTATAGCCTGTATAGAAACATTTTTTTTCTCAAAAGAGAAAAATGAGGCGSGTTTGCTTTACAGGGATTTTCTTCATTGTAAACTCTTCCAGTGAGATTGTACCTCTGCAGATTCAGTTCTTGATCTCCTATACTCAGGAGAATTTTTAAGCTTCTATTTAATAATTAAACCAATATACATGACATAAGAACAAGTCTTCCTTGCTGATATTGATTATTTTCAAAGGCGGATGCTTTTTGTCTGGTATTTTGGGCAGGGGGAAGCATGTTGTTAAATTAAAAGGAAACATTGCTTGGTCTGCTTTATCTAAATGTAAAAAATAACTGCTGTGGAAAATATAGCCGCTTTATGTGGCTATAAGGATTTAAATAATCTGATTTGACCATGGACAATATTCCAGTTCTCCTGTAATTTTAAAGTTCCAAAAGCAGTCTGACATAAGAAATCCAGCAGACTATTAAATACATCCAAACGAAGTACATACCAGTACTGAAGAAACAGCAATCATTTTTGTTCAGTTGCCAGTGTTCATACGCCTTAGCAGCTCTGTTGTTCCAGCTGTAGGCTAGTATAAAACATGGCTGGAATGACACTGTCTTTACTGGGCCTTGGTTTATATGCACATTGAAAGCACACATCAAAAACATTCACAAAAATAGCATCCACATTGCTTGTTTGGGAAACTCTAAAGGTGAAGTTTCTAGGTCTGCTGATCTAAAATAACTGCAGAGTAAGCCGGGAAACAACTAAAATGAATCTGGGCTTTGCAGGCCGTGTAGGGCTGCTGTGTGAAATGTCTTTTCTCGTTGCTGTGATGGTATGCTTGTGTTACTTCCAGGCTTATGCTTTTTYCCCCCCCTTCTGAGATCTCCATTCTTCGTTATGAATGGTGGAGGTGAGGGGAGCATTAACAAAACTATAGTTATGCCCTTTTTAAACTATGAAATGAGTTATCTTCCTACTTAGCTGGATGCATCAAAGTAAAAATTCGTGTAAGATCTTAGTCTAAATTGTCCTGGTGGTTATTCTTATTGGTGCTGATACAAATTTGCAATGTGTGATAAATATATGCTTGTCTGTTAAGAATACAGACTCGATTAAATTAAGTATAGAAGACTTTCCTTAGGTTTTTTTATGCCTTTATTTTGCAATATTATACATATGTAACTTTGAGTATTTATGCATTTACAAATCAATGATATAACTACAATTTTTTTGAATATTGGAATAAATTACTTGAGAACAACTGGAGTCTTTAGTACCACTGTACCCTTCAGTAGTGCCACTCGTTATATTAGAGCAGTGGAAAACTAATCCAAAAGTTAGTCTTTTTACAAACATCTGCAACTAATGCATAGATTATTCTTTTCAGTGTGTTTATCCAAAGGTTTGAGAGAGAAAGGTAGTTTTGAACGCCTTGTCACTATTTCCTTGTTAGTGATTAGCACACTCCTGGATCAACTCCTYCTTTGCAGTACACAAGAACTCACGTACTTGTATTCTGTAGAACGAGGTCGGATCTGGTAATGAGATTTTTACCAGTGTCCCTTTTCAGTTTTAAGGATGGGTTATTTCAGCGAATCAAATGTATGAGGCTGGAAAGAAAAGGAAGTGCAGAATCACAGGAGGGATTATAGTAGTCCTTCCTGTATTAGTCCTTCCCGTAGCCAAGGGCCTGCCCCAGATGGAATTTGTGTGTTCAGAGTGGTGTGGCCAGCATACCCAGTCATGTACAGTTACAGGTCAGATTTGCTTCTGTTCAGTGCCAGTTGAAATGAGACATGAATTTGTAACTGGCCAAGAATTTAAATGTGATAGACCAGAATGCAAACTGTCTAAAAGCTGGCAAGTAAAACTGATGTTATCTGCCATATTCACCTACATTCAATTTATGATAAAATACTGCTTGGAGTCCCAGCCTTGCACTCTGAAGACAGGGCTGAGACACCCTATTTGGTTTACCTTTGAGTCAGCTAGAGATCACTTCTGCCTTTGTTCTCCAAATACTCTGTTTGCATTTTTTTTTTCTTTTAATCAAAATATGCTGGCTACCATCATCACCTCTGAAAAGTATTTTCATGGTATACCTTATTTGGGAGGAAATTACTCAGAAGACTCTAAATCTCTGGGGAGGGGGAGAAAAAGTTGCATCCTGAATGAAAATAGGTCCATTTTGTCAATTATTTTACAAGATTATTTTATCTCCTTTCACATGGCTATTAAATTGCACTGATTATCAACTTCATTTCTAACATAAATGCTTTGCAGAATGTGGTTACTGTTTTATTAACTGTTGTGCTAGTCTGCATCTAAAGTCAATTTTCATATGAGGCTCCCAAAATGTGGGAGGCTGCTTTCCTAAGCCCATTAGGACTTTCAGGTAGGTCAGAATTTTGTGAATCTCTGTTTTTTGGCTTGGAATGCAAAAATTACTTGTGTTGGAAGAGTTGATCAAATTTGGCTTCCTTGTTAAACCAGATTATGCAGTAGTTTTTTTTAAAAAAAATTAGAAGAACACATTCAATTTATGTAAGGTCTTAATATCTATTTTTTATAAGTTTTCAGATGGAAGAGATGAGATTTTTTTCTAATAGATGTGTAGTATGCTTTTAACTTAAACATTATAGAAAAATAACATGATTTCCTAATGTTGTTCAAGGTCAGTTTTATTTTTCTGTAATGTTTTTACAGCTGCTGCTCATGTTACTAGAAATATTTCTCTCTACTTCACAAGCCTCAAATACCACATCATTTGACTAGTAATCAACATCTGTCTAATTTCGGCTGAGGAATAATGCGCTCTTTATGCTCTAAAGTCTGTAGAACAACATACATCATGTTATTGTAGATTTCCATTCATAGCTGCGTACCCCTTCCTCCAGCACGCAGAAGAGACTCCACATTATCGAGATACTTCTTTTTAAATGAGTGAGTTAGGAATTAAAGTTGGTAGGTTAATAGCATTAAGAGCTTGGCAGTCTTTCATGTTTTGTGTTTTATATTATTTAATTTTTTTCCTAAGCTTGCAATTYGGTTTGCATACAGTGTGTGAAGATTTTTTTTGAAATCATGATTTTTAGTTTCTTAGCACTACAATCTATACTTTTAAAATAAAAATAACACATTAGCTGAATTTTCTTATCCTGCACTTATAACATACTCAGTAATGAGTCAGTGATACTCAGTTAATTTTAAATCGGTGAACTAGATAGATTCTTCTGATATTCCATTTTAATACACAATATTCAGCTCTGTTTTTTCACAAAAGCTGCAGAATTTTTCAGTTGGCAACCRTATTCTGACAGGAGTGTTAGGCTCAACAGATAGAAGTCTCCTTTAAACTGTGTCCTGCTGTTCACTGTTTCATGATGCCACCTCGTTTTACAGCTACAATTTAAAAGCTGTTGGGATCAATGCCATGAAAACGTTCAAGAAGCAAAGGAAAGGAGAGTAACTGCGTTTTTCCAAACTGAACCCCATTTTCATGCTCAAATGGAAAGGTTCTGCAGTACAATATGCATAGAAGATTGGAAATTATTTTTAGAGTTGCATGTTATTGGCAATGCAATTAGAATCTTATATTCAGAACTGAAAAGTTAGAAAACAAACTAACCTGGAATTTTAAGTTCTCAGAATGCTTGTTTGTGTCTTAAAACCTGAAGTAGAGCCGGGGTTATTTGCTGATCTTATTCAAATCAATAGGTTCTTTCCTAAGCAGGAAATTCAGGCTTTATCCTAGGAAGTTATTTCACTAATGTTTTGCTAAATATCATATCCAAAGGAAGGAATTTACAGAGTAGTGTTGTTCATCCTTACCTGGGGGGTGTTCTGAAAGAATTTCAGCATGGGCAGACGTAACACGTAACAAACATGATTTTGTAAATCTCTGTCTTAATTTTCTGATAAACTCAGGAGATGATTCTTTGTTTTCCCTAGCAACACTTAAACAATTCAGATCAGTATTCATCCAGAAAGGTACAAATGCCTTTAGTTGTAAGTAGTCAGTAGCAGCACAGCATCTTTGCAATCAAATTGCCTATGGCAATCCACTGCAGTAAAACTCACATTCGTATTTTAAAATTTTGGAAAGCATTTAGAAGCTTTGAGGCTCTGATGCCAAGAAGTTTATATTTTTTGCTATTACAATTTAATTGTAGTACATTGGAATTTGTACCAGTGATGGGTTTTTGTATGGCTGCAGTTTTTTTTTTGTGTGTGTTAAAAACTTCACTCTAAATGCATCAGAAGCTACTTTAAAAAAGTTTTTAGGATTTATACGGTCTAGGGTTTTTTTAATTGAAAATCCTATCAATGTGTATAGAAGTATGCAGAACAGATAAGAAGGACAAAATACCATATATTTCTTTCATATTTATAAAAGTAAGGAAACTTATTGCTTTTTTGTGTAACTGATTTGGGGACATTGCACAACCAAAATTCCTTGTCCATTTATGTAGTAAATAGATTTTGATGTTTGTATCATTTACAGTTTTGGTGAAATTTGAGTTTAGGCTAAAATGTGTATCCCTCAGAAATTTTTGTTAGTACTAGCCATTAACAAGAACTGGGCATTGGGAACAAACTGGCTCTTCATGATTCCTACATACCAACATTGTTTTCTGAATATTTGTGGGTAGCTACTGAGCATAGGACTGGAATTCAGTTTTGCTCAGCCACTGGCTCCAGGGCATGAGTTAGATTCACCTCATTTTCAGTATCTCTGCATTAATACCTGCCTAATATGATTTGCAGTACTTTTGAGGTACATATAATTTCTAGATGTTTTCTGTGATTCATCGGTTAATTAGGCCTCTGAAAATATTGTTATTTTCCTAACTCTTTTCTAACACTTCTTGCAAAATGTTGCTCAGAGTGTGCTTTTCCTGGGTTTTGTGTGCCATTTTCACAGAGAGGGGAGAGGACTAGAATAGGTAACTCCAGTACCTTTACATCTATAGTTAAACTCACGATTCTTGGAATTAGAAATTCAGCTTTAATTTTCACTTGAGGTCCTGAGAATGGGTAGCTGCATAATCATTTCCAGCCAGGAACTGATGCGTATGGTATGAACACAGGAAGTTACTCCAGGGACGTACCCATGCATTATTGTCACGATTTCCACCGTAAAGGAAGAGCATTGCTGCAAAGCAGCGCTCCCTGCCTCCTTTGGCAGGGCAAGAATATAAACACAATTAATATGGTACGTAGTGTACTATTTAAAATAGGAGTCTAAAAGACTTTTTACAACTCAGAGATGTAAACAGCGTGATGCCATGCCTGAGCGTTGCTCAGCAGGGTGTCTAAATGGGCAGCCTCTGGCCCAGGATTCAGCCGGGGCTGCCAGCAGTTCCAGAGCTCRTTCGTGTATAGCCTTGAGCAACGTTTTTATGGGGCTCTGAGTTGAAGCCCTTGCAGAAGACTAAGGTCTGTCTTCCGTGTGTTTTATGTGATATGGCTGCTAATGTTTATTTGTTTAGGACTGCAGTGTTCATATGTTAGTAGCTGCTTAAGCTCCTGTCAGCTGCCCCCCTCTCCCGCCCCGAAGACTTCAAGGTGCCCATTGCCCTAAAGGTATAGGCCATCAGGATATGTTCATTCAAACCACTCACAGCAAGATACTATGAGAATATGAATGCAGTAGGTGCACGTGGGAGAGTAAGAATAAAATACAAAATCTACTTTAAGTTCCCTATTCACCTTTTTTGCCCTAACTTGGAAGTACTGGCTGCATTTCTAGTACATTTTCCAAAGGTGATTCTTCTCATCAGGCAAAATTACTTCCTACTCTAAAAATGTACACTTAAAGGAGGCAAAATCATGGGACACTGAGCCATGAAAGTTTTAATATGAAATTCAATATTGTAGAAATAGCATATTGTAATTTTATCCCAGAGGATTTAGAAAACTTAATTCTAGTGTATTTAAATAAAATATTTACTGTTACTTATATATGTTATAAAATTTAATATATCATCTGGCACATCTTTACAATTCTTGATCTCAGTGATCTTACAAGATTTTAACGGGCTGAGAATACTGCCAAGCTCCAGCTGTAAGGCTTCTTTTATATTCTAAAAAGTGCCACTCTTCTCTAAAGGCATAGAACTCTTCTCAAAAGCTATAAAATTGTATACTTACTTGTACTCAAGRTCTGTTAGTCATTTCTATGCCAGTGCCCAGTACTCAGTAAGAATATTTTTTCCTTATATGTTTAAAAGCCATAAGACATTTAAATCAGAAAGAATACAACTACCTTTAAAGTTAGGGTACTGGTGATACACATCTAAAAAGTGCAGAATATTTACATGTTTTTTCCTGCTGGCCAAAAAGTAACCTTGCTTATGCCTAAAATGGAAGGAAAAAAAATGAATTAAAAGTGACTTTAGAAAGAAATCCATGCTTTCTACATATACCATTTTTCGTTACAGATTGTCTAAATATTTACATGTTTTTTCCTGCTGGCCAAAAAGTAACCTTGCTTATGCCTAAAATGGAAGGAAAAAAAATGAATTAAAAGTGACTTTAGAAAGAAATCCATGCTTTCTACATATACCATTTTTCGTTACAGATTGTCTAATTTGTTATCGCCCTTGGTTCAGAATTTGCTACAGGGATGATTTCSTGGCTTACAGAAGTCAATGGCAAAAGAGAAATTTATTATCTTGACACTRTCTGATAAGCTCAATTGCATCCATGATCTCCCCCACCACCACCACTAAAATCCGTTATCAGAGGAATTCTCTTGCTTCAGCTTGAGACTGTTGTGCTTCACTACTAAATTTGAAATGCTAAATGGCACATCATCATCATGTTTCATTTCTGCAAGGTGAAAACCTCCTGATTTCTTCCAGGCCTCTTTTTTTTTTTTTTTTTTTTTTTAACCTCTCATCTCTATTTCAGCCAAAAGTCCTCCTGCGCCCAGATGACCACTGAGGTGTGAAGGCCTATGTTAGGAGGACCTCAGCACCATTTAGAGAAACACAAACAGAATGTATCTTTCTTTCCTATTAAAAGGTGTATATCTTTATAGTGTTAGGCACTTCTTACTGAGAGGATTTACCTCTCTCTGAACTGAAGTTCAAAGCTACTGAGAAGTTCATTATTGTTCTTTTTTTTTTTTTTTTTTTTGTAAGATCCCAGGCCCTTAAGGCTAGGTAGGAAGATTACCTGGCCAACCCAAGGTCGTATAAATGGCAGGTCTGGCATGGCAGTCGTTCCTGGCAGGATCTCCCAACCTGTTGTTGTCGTTCCTCCTGTGGTGTACAGCCATATAACACCTGCAGAGCTCTTCACTCATTCTTAATTTTTGTTTTAGCCAGCACCTTGCAGGACCAGGTATCTCTTGCTCTAGGTCTGTCAGAAAGTGTGTGATTTCTATCAAGCTAGCCAGATTGTGTGGTAGTTGTGGGTATTTAGAGTGTAAAACCACAAAAACCTCCTGACAGGGGAGGACAAAGTGTCACAATGCTAATCACATGAACAAAAGTAAAAGTGGAAAAGAGCTTGTTCTGCCTATCTCTCTGTCTGTCTGTCTCTCCTTTTATTTATTTATTTATTTGTTTGTTTGTTTGTTTATTTATTTGGTGTGTTGTGTAAATGCTGAGGTTTCTGAGTGGCTTTCACTCATTCAGTTAGTAGCTCAAGTAGTTTCTATTGATTCAGCCCCTTCCAGCTCCATTTTCACTCCACGCAACACTCAAGCAATCCCATAGGAAAGCAAAAGAATTATAGATATGGTGTAGTTGAAAAATTATGCAGTAACTGAAGTACGTATGTCGGTTGGTAACTGTATCAGCAAGACCAGCTGAGGCWTTGTCTCGGTTTTTACTTTTACTGTAGAATGCAAAACAATTCCTTTGTTTTAGAGAGATATACTAAGGTTTTATTCTTCCAGGAGTAAATTAATTTGAATGTGTTTGTGAGTACAGAGGTGTGTGAATTTAAAAATAATTGAAATAATTCAGAGCATTAGTCTCAACAAAAGGAGCTGGACTATTATTCAACTCCCATAGATGCTCGTAGCTGGAGAGCTGGCACTTTTTTTGTCAATATTTTGGAGGTAAAAAGATGTTAAAAGGGAAGTACAATCTTCAATTTAATCTTCTTAAATATTAAAAAGATCCTTGAGTATGATCTAACAGCAAAAGTTTTGGGTAAGCTACTGCATGGGATACTGAAGAGCACAGCCCAGATTCCACAGTCCCTCTAAGAAGCCAGAAGGTGGCCAGAAGGACACACTTCAAACCCACCTGGCTTAAACATGAAATGGAGCTGCAGAGGCACAGCCCTAATTTCCGTGAGGACTGTGTTGTGCAGCAGGATGCCAGTCTTGTCCTGCCCCAAGCCCAAGAGCAGTCCCAATCCACAGATGCCTCACTTGGACACAGGAATGAAGTAACTTCTGGCATCAGGGATGGAGGATCTGCCTTTGCCAAACTGGTTAGTGGAGTTTTCTTTAACACAGCACAAACACTTCACTAGTCGTCTTTAGCTCCTTTAAAGCCATTTTGCTCCACTTATGCAAGGTATTGTGTCCAAAGCAAATTATAGAATTAATCCATAAATGCATAGAGTAGGTTTAATATGTAAACATATGTCCAATGTATGTGGATATCTACATATTTGTCATTTTATAAAATATGTATAAATGCTATTTTAAAATGATAAATGTTAAACAAAGAACTCTATGATATAAACTTTCCTTAGCCAAGGGGTGCAGTTTACTTATATGTGAAGATTTATGTAAGTGAAAGTTTGAGCAACAAGTCCAAATACACAGTTTTATTTTAGTGTTCAGTATTTAATTAGAAATGTTAAAATAGGATATAGCTACCAGTCATAAAATATATCTAAGAAAACCTGCCTTAAAAAGAATGACCAGAATGCCATCCCTAAGGAATATAGTTGTAATGAGCATCTTGAGTTTCCTCTTTATTGTGAAATTGTTCATCTAGAAGAATCTCTAAATTAAGTCAGTTGTTGAAAAACTGTTATTTCATTATGTCTAAAAATGCAACAGACTAATATAGTTAAAGATACACATATATATTTAAGCTTCTGGAAGTACTGGAATTTGTTTTCTTTCTCACCTCAAATAAGCCTGTGTTTGTAATGCTTGGTGTAGGTAACTTAAAAAAAAAAAAAAA
>NW_028186038.1:4869884-4966282 GCF_003343005.1 Rhea americana | reverse complement strand
CACAGCCAGATTAAAAAACAATTTAACTGATGGCCACAAACAGAGCTTAGAGTTTGTCATGGCTACAAAGATATTCTGTCAGGGTATAAAAGCAATTAATCAGTATGCAGAAGGTATTGCCTGCCCCATAGAGATGCTAATTTTGTGACACTTTGGAAACTCATGTTCTACATTTTACTGTTCACACTAGATGGAAGCTAACCAGCCTCAGCTTGAGCTAATGAAATCAAAAGACTCTAGAATGTCGCATTTTTTTATACTCATGCAGTCTAATTTTGAGATCTTTAGTTTGTTTCTGTAAGTTTGACAACTACAATGTTGACCAAATATCATAAAACACCGTTGTCCTAAGACTGGAAAGTCACATTTATACAGACCCCTGTAGGCAGATTACCAACAGAAAATAAATGGCCTATCAGATTCCTGCTCAAGTGTTTTACAAAAATGACAAAAAGCAATTTTAAAGAAATTGTAGYGTAGCAGAACAAAGATCAAGTCTTTCAGTGTGTTACCGTTAATGTTTTTTGGTTTTTGATTTCCAGAGCACTATGCAGCCGGTTGGACCTATATGCATAGTTTATATGTAGTGGGTCTGTATTTAGACGGAATATTCTGCTATAGGTGTTAGCAGTAGCCCTTTGAAAGTATAGCTATTCTTCCCTAAGAAGAAGAACTTCTTACTCTAAGTTAGGAGCTRATATAGAAGTTGTTCCTGTTAAAAAGGAAAGAGCACTAAATAATACAGCAGTTTCAACAATTTGTAACCCACAAAATATTCTGGAGAAACAAGAAAAGCAGAACAACTACTGCCAATATTTTTCCATAGCCCTCTGTTTCAGAGGGCATTTTGCAGTCATTTTGTTTCAGAATCCTTCGAGAGGCTAAGCCACCTGGTTAAACATATTCCACTGCTGCTGTACAGAAAAGTACCACAGCAGTTAGATTCGCTGTTTCATTTCCCTCCGTCAGCGGTAAGAGCAGGGTGCTGTTGTGACTCACCTAGAGCAGAATCGCAGATGAGCTGCTGCGGATGGGCCGGGGCACAGCTGCACGCCTCTGCCAGCTCCTGCGTTCGGGGGGCCAGAAGCAGGAGCGCTGGGAAGAGCAGGGTCCCGAGCGCAGGGTTCATGCTGCCTCGAGCACAGCTAGCCCGTCAGCCGTGAGAAAACCCTTTCTTATTGCTGCTTCTCTAACTACACTTCTAAATAACTCTCTGATTTCTTCTGTGTGTGGCTCAGTTTCAACAGACTTGGATGGTTTAGAAAAGCCCTCTAATGCTCGGTCTGAGTATAGGCTTATGTTAACTGACTTCTAATTTCCCTGACATAAGACCCTCTTATTTATGGCCCTGACACTAACTCGTAACTCCGCCTTCCTTTAAGGAAAAAGCACATCATTGGTGCAAGTTCTTGTACCAGAAGAGAGGTAACCTTAGTAAGCATTGAGATGTTGCTCTTATGAGTCAGTATAACTATTAATAATCAGAAGCCTTTGCAAAAACATCTTTTGCAAGGATCTGAAGCTGATTTCATGATCTTCAGCAGAACAGAGACTGTATCTTTTTCTAGTAAATTTCCTTCCAGTCTGCATTTACAGTTCTGCTACCTTCTCTGTTTTGGTCAAGTAAACAAAACTATCCTTTTTTAAACTGTGTTTTCATTTGCAGTCCCTGATCTTCCCCTGCACTTCTGTGCATTTTCTTGAAATGATGTGCCTGTTTGCAGGCTGGACAGAACTTCATTCATGAAAAGGAAATGTTTCAATGCTTTATTTGTGAGCTTTGAACAATCAGTAATTACAAGGAATAATGAATTAAAAGCTGGAAAAAAGCCATTTTTAACTGCTTTGTCACAGATGTAATTTGAAATAAGGGAAAATACACCGCTTATATTATGTTGCAGGTACAGCTCTTACTCTGAATGCCCTGTTAATAAGTCTGAATCAACATAGATACCTATCTGCATTTTCCAGCTTATATTACATGTGAAACAGACATAAATTTGAAAGAGCTTGGAAATATTTTCGGCTTCAGATCCTTTGCTGCTATAACAATCTGGATATCTGTGCCACGTGCATACACTCTCCTTTTATGGAGAAATCCTTTCATAAAGGAGCAAGTTAAAGTGTGATTAGAGAGGGTAATAAAATACATAGGTAGACTGACATGGAGGGCAAAACTGCTTAAAGGATTACTTGTTTTGTTACTTCACAATTCAAGCTTGAGAAGTGAAAAATTCAATAAAATAAATTCAGCTACTTCAGTCAATACTTACAAAAATGTATTTTGCTGAGTTCTAGTGTATGTAAAGCAGCTGTTAAGTTTAGAGATGGATATGTTCCATAGCGCTGCTCTGATTTTCTTTTTTTTTTTTTTTTTTGGTTTGTCTGTTTAACAGAGTCTCTCTGTTAAAAACAAAGATGACTGTGCAGATACTCAGAATTATTAGAATTGAGTCTTAACTTTACAGTTTGGATCTAGATTCAAAACCAAACCAGGAACATTGTGTTAACATCCTAATTGTTGTATTATGTCCTAACTTAGTTCAAGTAGCAAAGTTTTGAGGGTTTTTTTTTTCCTTTTGGTCTGACATGTTGGCTTCAAATAAGAAGATTGGATCCAAGTCCAGGACTAATCGCTGAAAATAACCAGATTTATTAATATCAATGTACTTTTCCTTTCTTACCTGAAAGAAATACTTCTTTCAGGAGCTTTTCATGTGAGTGAAAAGATATAAGATTAANAAAAGAAAAGTGAGGCTGAAACCCTACCCAGGCAGTTCAAGCTACAAGAAGGTAGCGAAAAAACCCAAGGAGGTATTTTAATGGCCTCTGTGGTCAATAGTTCTAGGACTATTGATTTCAAAGTCTAACTTAAGGCAGTAGGAATGGAAAGTGATGAAGGAATTAATTGAGAGCCATTGATTTGTTTCAAGATGACATCATAYGGCTGCTGGCTTAGATGATTTAAATAGACCATTTTGATTACTGTCTCAGTAAAACTCAAATAATAACTAAATATGCTGGGCAAACAAGTCTTCTGTTGCATCAAGAAAGCCTATCTGTCTATATGGTGGGGAACTAAGGCACGTTTTGCCTAATATTGTCAAGAATAAGTATATCAGAAGTTAGTCTCTATGCCTTACAGACTCTTATATGCAGTTACACCACCCTAATGCTATATTTAATAAAATAYAYAACAAAATATAAAAATATTCTGTGATGTGTAAAAAATTCATTCACAACTATCTTGTAGACATAGTTAGGAATTAAATATGTAAAGCTTAGTTAATGTAAGCAAGAAATGTAAACACAGTAAAGCTAAATCTCAAATGGTAATTGTAAAAATATAATTTTTTTTAAATCACAATCTTATATAGTATTGCCTGCAGCTACTTTTGGAACAATGCAATTAGATTTTTAAGAGTCTTTCAAAGCCATCTGTACCTAGGTGGAACATTTAAAGTGTGGTTACACTTAGAGAGGTGAGTGGCTGTAAAAGACATTCCAGCTGTAGGTCTCTCTCRACCTAGGCAGGATTAGAAGGAATATGCTTGGAATATGCAATCAGCAGTGAGACCTTTCAGTGGTCATGTGTATTTCAGTGAAATCTGTAGCTGGAACAACAGGTCATAAAATAAAGAAGCCACAAAATAAAGGACCTGGCAGTTCTGGGGTACAGGGACTTGCCCATACTGTCAACTTCATCTTTAGTCCAAAGATAGTTATGTCTTTGGTCTTCTGTTTTCATTTAATATTACATCTGAAAATCTGTTTATATATAAAAACAATAGTTGGAAGCAGGACAATTCTTGAAATTGTAGTTRTTGTCTTGTCTTTTGGAGACTGAAGCTTTTTAGCTGATGGCACAAAGTCAGTATTTCACAATTTTTATATGGTTTTGAAAATACAGTTTCTTCCTCAAATAGTTTATTTTACCTGTAGCCAGTATAATAGATGTGAATAAGGTAGTTGAATTGAATAGTAATTGCAGGTGGCTGCAGTATTATCATCTTACCGCTTATTGGCAATTTTGGGGGAGTCAGTATGGCTTCTAAATATCTTACGTTAAGTCCAAATGTCATTTGAAAGGAGCTGGCTTTTCTAATTGGAAACTGTTTACATCCTAACATTTGAAAGGGGTCGTAATATGTCCCAAAAATCTCTGTACTCAGGAACATCCTCTCATAAATGCAGGAAAATGTATTTTAAGCCCAATTACCAGAGAAGCCAAATATCACCTTTAGCTCCTACTGATACCTGTATAGCATTTGGATACCTATTACCTCTTAACAGTATCACTAAGATCTTAGCTTCAAGCTGTACTGTGCTTTTTTCTACTGTGTATTGYTATAATTTTTCATTGTATCAAGAAAATTAAGTTCAGAGAGTTTAAAAAAAAACTCTAAACCTCAGCACTCATTCTCCCTTACAGTCTAGATTTTGACAGTGTAAAATATAAAGCTTATTAGTCCAAAAAGATAGAGAGATATTTCTTGCCCAAATTTTAAACAAAATAATGTTTTATCTTAAATAATAGCACAGAAATAGTAGCCAACATTTTATAAWTATATGCAAACTAAAGTAAAAGAAACACTTGGTCTTTTTACTATTTGTGCAGATGGACTGACAATACAGGGCCTCTTTCACTATGCTGTATGTTGTTATAATATGGCATTTCCTTTGGTTTGATAAATAAGCCATGATATCATAGCAAATTATGTCATAACTCTAATGAAGTGTGAAGCGTGAGTAGCAGCATTAAATGGTTCCTGCTCCTTAGTTATATTCTGATACAACTAATACGTGCCAATAAGGAATAGAAAACTTCATTTATCAAGGGACATTGTCACTGACTCCTTCAGTTCATCATTGACGCAGTAGAAAAAACACCTGGCACTTTCTCTTTTCTCTCTAGTTAAATCATCCAGTATYCACTCATTTCTGTTTTCTAGTGAAATATAAAAAATAAGGAGGATTGGGAATAATTCACTGTATTTATTGATGGGTACAGTATAGAAAGGAAGGAGGGCATGAAGCCTGGCTACAGTCAGATTTATAATGTCTTTTCAATGGGGCCTCTGATTTTGTATACAACTTCTTGTAATTCTAAAGGGGCTTTTGAGTTGCTGGTTGTCATGATCCTTATTAATTTTTAAAATCTAGCCTTAGTATTCTGGACAAAATAAATGGTCATTAATTATAATCATTTCTTTTTCTTCTAATGCCCCCTAGAGACCTGTATGAAAAATACTACATCTCCCACTATTAAATGTTACACGTGTGCAGAATCAGGTGGAGTGAGCCGCTGCTTCGCGTGAACTCCTGAGCCGAGTCGCGTAGTCTTTGCAATACTCTGCTCTCTTCCCTGGAGTTCCCGGGGGGAAAGGTAGCGAGGAAGGTGCATTAGCCTTAAAGTTGGCATGGGGAAAGGCAACACTGTCAGTTCGCTTCTGCTCTGTGCTTCTCATCTGTCCATTCCCCCTTCAGCCTGCTCTCTCATCTCACCTCTGTGCCTCTTGCCGCATTTCAGGAATATCCTGTGGATATTCCTCCAGGAACACTGACTCTTGCTGACCTGCACTGGAGCGGTCTCAGAGCACTGCTGTTTCTCTCTATACTGCACTTTCGCTAAGAGGCAGTGTTGGGCAGGTTACAGGGTACTGATCACGAGTATTTTGGGGGACAGCATTGAATTTGATACCTTGAGTTATGTCAAGGGGCTTGGAACTGGCTGCGTGGGGATTGCTCAGACAGCTTTTCCAAAGGCTCRCTATAAAGAAGAGAATAAGAACGTGCAGCAGAAAGCTTGCTGTCCCTTCCAGACGTCAGGCAGCTTGAATCTACGCAGTGTCTTTTGGTTAGACAGCTTGTTCTGTGTACATTAGCTCCTGACRGTTTACAGATTATGACTTTTTTTATCCACTGCTATCTTTTTCTCTGCAGTGTGGCAAAGGAATCTTATTTTAGAATGATTGCAGGCAGGATTCTCCTCACTGATAGTTTATCTGTCACTCTTCTGCTCTATTGGAGTTCTGGTATTCTCTCTAGTTTTCATTTTATGTTGTGTTTTTCCTAAAACTGCTTTCAATGTGCATAGTATAGCCACAGTATGCATYCCTTACAAAATTGCATAATTGTGTAGAAAAATCAAATTTAGAGTAGTATTTCACAAAATATATGAGCCTTTCATGGATTTTGAATTCCAGTACCTTTATATGTGCTATAGCCCACTTCAAAAGGGATGGTATTTATAGCTCTCACTTCCTAAGAGTAAAATAAAAAACGCATACTGTGTATGGTCATAGTAATTTGGGTAACTTTCTGATGATAAAATGTTGTTTTGTTTAAGAACGAGCAGTTTGCAAAATAATTGGCAGAATAATTTGAATGGATTGATTCTGATGTGCCAGAATCAAAATATAATTTGTATCTGCAAAGGTTTTTTCTTCTCAAGAATTTTTACTCAAGGATCTCTAGAAATTTGTGGGAACTGCTCTTTTTGATTCATTACTATTATACTTTATTCCCTGTTTTCTTGTTCATGACAATTTCTAATTTCACACTGTACAGGCACTAAAAATAAAGGAAAAAATATAAGGATTTTCTACCATCAAGTCACTTGTTTGTTGATTTAGATAACTATTGATTTAGATCACTATTCTGGTTCAGATTGTCCTTTTATAAGCTAAACTCATGTAAAAACTGGTGTTGATTTCAGTGAGTACCCAGAGACCCGTTCTTATGAGCTTGTAGTAATGGCAGAGGAGGGAACTGGGCACCAGGGGTGCCCAGGAGACCCAGCGTTGCGTCCTGCTGTTAATACCAGCAGGAGCTGGGCTGGCCCAGCCTTCCTGGGTGCCGGTCGGGATTGCAGTTTGTTTAAAAGCCATCTGAACTCTCTGCTTGGAATCAAGAAATCACAGTTGAGCTCTATTTCTCTCTCTTTGGTGACCATGCAAACTAATTAAATTTAAGCTCTTCTCTTTTCCTCCACTTCAGCTTTTAGATTTCTTTAGTGCCCATATTTCTAAAAAGATAATACAACCGTTTTAGACTCTCCTTGGGCTTGCCACTTGTGTAAAGTGAAGAGCAAATGTTCCTCAATACAGACAGAATTTAACACTTACTTTGTTCTCTCAAGGTACAAGACAGTGGAAAATCTGGCTCAGTTATTTCTGAWTTTTTCTTTCTGCTTGTTGAGAGTGAGAACGGCTTAAGTGATGTTTCTGCTTCACAATGAGAGGAGTATGTCGAGCTACCCCTGCTGGAGATAGAGTGCTTCTGCGTGTCTGCACCCCAACTTTTTATCTTGAGTGTATTTTCTTAAAACCAAATAGACCAGAGAAAGTACATCTTCTGGTTGTTTATTGATTTAGGACTCTTCCTGCCTGCTTCTGGGAAAAGAAGAAAATGAATAAAAAGCTACCTTCATTATTTCATTTTTAATTTCCTTTCCTCAAAGTAAGCAGAGCAAAATTAGATTTAGTCTGATGCATATTACACAAATAAATTACATGGAACTAGAGTGGTTAAATGAACTTTTCTTGGGGATTATTGGAAAGATAAATATTTAAACACTGAGTTTGAGGTAAGTCATGTTTAGAAAATCTTTCTTGTGTGTATGTGTTGCTTTTTTTTTTTTTTTCCCCCCTATTGTGGCTTCTCTAGACAGCTCAACATTGAGGATGTTAAAGCTTATGTGAATACTACCCTCAGAAAATCGTCTATTCTGTATTTTTTATTTTACTGGTAAATGGCTTTATTTTAGCAAATGATCTTTGCTTAGTTTTATTTTTATGTGAAGTTGATTACATTTTACAATATATCTTAACTACAAGAATTCAAGTTACATTTACAAGAATTAGAGTTACATCTCATAAAAAATACATTATGTAACTCTAAACGTTCTTTGAAATTACTTAAATTTCAAAAGAATTTATAAGCCTTTGAGCAGTTAATGTATGAAGCTCAAACTCTTAGGATTCGTCTTAAATTCATAAAGTAACAAAATCATAGGATGACACGGTAGTAAATCAGACTTGTAAACTTAAAATTTCTGAAAGGGAAAAGATAAGTATGGTTTACATTACATAAGGTAAAATGCGAACAGTAACACAGATCAAGACTGTACCTTCAGTGTACTGGTTAATTAAACAACCTCCATGTCAGTGACCTCCCTGTTGTGTTAGTATCTCAGATTGGTGTACTGGTTTCTGCAGTAGAAAGCATAATCAGATTTGTGAATCTTTAGGTGGCCAGGTTAATAAAATAAAGATTAATAAATAATGTGAGTAAAATGAAGGTAGATTCAGCTTACTTATCTTTGTATGCTCCTACTATGAAGAATCTTCAAAATTCAAACACTGATGCGGAGGAAATGGTAACAACCATTCACGCAATTGAAGTCGGTAAGAGAATAATGAAAGCAACTGAGCTGCTCAAATTTTCATGCTCACCCCACTTAGGAGAAGTGCTTCTGACTGTAAGGTAACTTAATTGTTACGAGGTGGCTTTCCTGCATGAATTTGTAGTGTGTGGAGTAAGTTGGTCAAACAACTGRCGTATCTGTAACGGTCAGAATTTAGCTAACAGCATCTCATTTTCAAGCCTTAAGCTGCTTAAGAGTAAATGAGCTTCATAACTAAAATAAATAATTGAAGTGCATTTAGTGACTGGTCATCATGTTCTATATAGAAAACTCTGTGCAGTGTTATCATGCAGAAAAACTGCCTGGTTTCATCATCTAGTTTCCTAAGTGTATGCATACGTTTGGGAATCTCTCTCTATATAGATGGGAATGGCATTCTAGTCATTGAACCTGCACAGAACTGGCTATATATGTGCTGTGATCTAAAAGTCAATCTTTAAATTAGACACTTCCTTCAAAATTTGTTACAGTAAAGCCATATCTTACCCTGAAACTAAGACTCTATTCGGGGTGGGGATGGGGGGGAGTGAAGAAAAGAAAAAAATCTTAGCATTTCTGACTAGGAGCTTTAGGTTTGGCTCAAGTTTGGAAAAGAATAAACAAAGCAGAAATAGGGTTGTAACAAGGGGGTGTCAGGTCTCTGATTGCTGCACAAATCCTAGAGTGAACCTACATTCACCAGGCTAACAGTGTTGCCAGCTGCCTCTGATTACAACATAAATTTTGTTTCTTTTTAAAGCACAAGTTATGTTTATTTTGTCAGGTTCATTGGAAGGACATGACTCTCCTTGTTACATTGAAGTAACAATTTTTTTTCTGCTGCTGCTGTTGCACTGGAAGTACATGTGCAGTACAAAATTTTCAGTATGAGAAAAAATCATATTGATGAATTCAAGGAGAAGAAGGACCAAGAAGCATTAATGCAGACTACTGACTCCACTTTTTATTTTTCATAGAAGTGCACTGAAAATATGGGTGGCAGATAAAGACAAAAAAAAAAAAAAAAATAGTGCAGAGCACAGTTCTTTGTGAGCACAACATTAATCAGATAAGTATTTATGAACTTTGTAGTTTTGTTAATGAACTGCTCGGAGTTGTAGCATCTTTTCTATAACAACATTTCAATTCAGGATTTCCATAGAGCAGGTTTTGTGGTGCTCTTTAAATGTCCCTAGTCTTCCCTCTCCCTGTTTCATTCGTTACTGCTTTCTGCCATCGCCATTGGAAAAACTGCTGCGTTTGTAAATGTTATCTTTTCTTCTTCCCAAGTTGCATGCCCAGCAGGATCTTCTTGCTTCTTTAGCACCTCCTACTGCACTGCAATTCCAAAATGATAATCCCAGCAATGTGAGCATCCTAGGCTTGATGGTTTTTGGTCTGTTGTATCTTGTGGGCTAATGGATACATCCAGACTTTTTGAATGATACTAATGAGTACTTGTATAAATATTCTGTATGTGACTAAAAAACTAAATCTTCCAGAAGAATATGATTTCCTTCCTTTTTCTAAATGAAAACTTTTATTTGTTGATTTCTAGCTGCCTAGGGTATGTTTAGTTTTGTTTTCATTACTTTTAGAATTTTTAGACCAGYTAGACACAATTATACCTTATTTGAGCTGTTTTTCAAAGTAGCTTCTAAATCTGCCCCAAACTGTATTACGTTCTTTCCACAGTTAGCTATCTGCCACGATGTATCTCCAGATTTGAGGCCTGGAGCTTTCAAAACTTTTTTGTCGCTGAATGGGTTTTTGGAAGCTRTGCTTTTGAATGCTTAGCTGATGTGTCAACAGCAGTTCTCTCAGTTCTTGCTTGTTCTTTTTGAGCATATATCATTTGGTGTGCCTTTTTTACCACTTTAACTTGGGAATCTTATCTTCTAGCAAAACAAAAGACTATATGGCAGTATTTTCTGAAATTAGTTGAACTTTCAGCATTTCCCTATTCAGTCAGTGTAATCATCAGTAAGTGGGATCAGAAGAGAAGTTAGGCCAGCCCTGAGTCCTTTATGAAAACACCATACGTTGTACTGAATATATCTTGACATTTTGGAAGAGCAATACAGTATTAGGTTGCAGATTTTAGGCGTTTAAAATACTGACCAGTAACTAATGATTTGAACCTAACTTATGTTCAAACCTAATTTGTTAATCATCCTAGCAACATGGAAAAGGAGTGTTTGAAATACTAACTTACATGAGCAGAAGAGTAAAAATCCCAAACATTTCAAGCCTTAATGAAGAAGATTTGATAACTTACTGCTCCCCACGCCAACAGTTTCAAAAAGCTTTGTGGTCTCAAGCTGGCTAATCCAATAGATGTCATGACCTGAGCTGAGACTTGATGACATGAGAAACTTGCTTCTGTGGTGTATTTCAAAACTATTTGCTTTGAATGCATGCTTGCCTTCATTAGTCTTTGTTCAGCGTTTTGAGAATGTTGGATCAAATTTTTCACAGGTTTTAGAAACTCAAGCAGTGTAACTCCAGTTTAGGATAGTTCTTCATCTGTTGTAAATCTAGTTTCATTACAACTATAATCATTGCCTGTCAGTAGTATGGGAAGCCAAAAGAGCGAAAGGAAAATAATGTACGTTATGAATTTATTCTGTACCGTCTTTGCTCTTACGGAACCAGTACAAATAACTCTGGTGACAAATTAATTGAAAAGCCATGACTGTGAGGCTCGTTGAGGGATTACTGTCCATATTATTATCAGTAATGTAAAAGAATTCAAGCATACTACAGCTGCTGCAACTGATTTAAAAATATAAGCCTTATACAGGGGCCTCCAGTATGCCTGGAGAGCCGGTGGAGTCCAGATCTCAGAGCACTTAGAAGCTCCACCAGTGAAACTGCAGTGTGAGCCAGTTGGTCAGGTGCCCTAGATCTGTGGAGTTGAAAGATCAAATCTAGTCATTTTAGAAAAATGACTCCTCTGAGGACTAGGTCAACTAACTTCAAATGCATTCATGTAAAAAGAAAGAAAAAAGAATTAGGCTCATTACAGAATCAGTTTTAGTGACATGCATACATCATTAAGAGAATTATTTTCAACTGCATTGCCTTGAAAATGATAAAATAAACTGTAGATATGTAAGATGATGTAATAACAAATAGTTAAGCATCATCCAAATGAAAGAAGAATACTAACACRTAGTTACTTGGATATGGAAGAGATAGCTATGTTATTAAAACATGGAAGATTTTCTTCAGATAGGATATTACAGTCACATTTTAAACTCATAAATGCTGTAATATTTCCATTATGAATTAATCACTTCTATCATTGAATCCCTCATTCTCTTTTGTCCTTGAACCCTTCAGCGTAGTAGTTAACCAAGACTGGGTTAGACCTCTGCCACATAGGCAGGTGGCTGTTTTGCCAAGAGGTTTTAGAGTTGTGATACTCATTAAGACTAACATCAAACATGAATGAGCTCTCAGTTTGAAGGTGCCCTGTGCTAACAGTTATTAGATTTGTCTGGACATTAAGTATACAAATTCAATTCTTGCTATTAATAAATGACAGAAACTCTTATAATGAGTCATTTCAGAAAGGAAAACTTCAGTGCTAAATGTTTCTCAGTTTGAAATTTAGGAATATAGACTTCTCTTATCTAGATTCTAAAAGGATTCTGCCTCAGAAGATTTTTTACTCCTTCCTTTTATCTGCCCAACATAATATACCTTTTACTCTCTGAGGGAACATGTCTTCAAGTTCACAGATCAAAATAGTACCAGACTTGAGCCAGGCAACTTACTCTGAGTTAAGCTTCCTTTGAAATGAAACTCTGCATGTATTATAAAATAACAATGTGAGAAGTTAAAACTGCTGAAATGAAAGCATATAGACTGAATACATCTTCTGTAAGTTTTAGGAGCTGATAAAATACTCAGTGACATTATTTTGAATAAACGAAGATACCGTATTAGCAAACATCAGTTATAAAAATCTAAACTGCTTTTTAGAAAAGATTCCCACAAAGAGCCGTGACAGTTTCTCCAGTTGCTACTATTTTTTTAATCAGTCTTTTCAGTATATTCCCATGTACATAGATGATATTTACACTTTTATTATTACAGGTATATGCAAGGGTTCATGCAGCATAGTTCTCAAACATACAGTTTCTGTTGCTGTTCTTGAAATTCTCTTTTGAAAATTTTCTCTTAGTTTTCAGTTGTCCACAGTAGAATTTGTACTCTCCTGGATTTAAGAAAACCTTTGAAAAAACAAAGCAAGATTACTGTAAAACAACCTTTTCTCCTTCAACTATACATTGCAAAGAAAACATGCAGTCAGTAGTATCAGCACTGTTTAAAGCATATCCGTTCATATTTGCTAGATCTTCTTTGAAAGTCTCTCTCTCCAAAGTAACTGTAATGTAAATTAAAAGAAAGTCCAAGGAGACTGAGTTTTAGTGTTAGCAGCACAGTTGTGTCATACCTGATGTCTACGCGTGTGTGTTTTGTGGAGAACAGAAATTAGCACAAAAGAAAGACTGAGAGGAGATGGAGGAAGGACTCAAATCATTTATGGTTTTTGTAATCTTAGTGAGCAATTTCAGTTTTTATTACCGCTTGACAGAACAGAAGCATGCACAACGGAAAGCGAGAAGTGGTGGAGCCACTGCACAAGGGCCTGCGTACGGTGCCCCCAAAAAAAGGTGGCAAAGTAAGGTAAAAGGAGGGACACAGGAAAGGCTGGTCAGAAACCAAAAAAAGTACAATTTCACCAGCCCTGGATTCATGGGCCTGCCATAATAATAGATATAAACGAGAGAAGCACTGGGATATGTTAATATTTCTCTGCCTTCTATGCTACCGCATTTTTGTCTGTTTGATTTCTGAAATGCAGTATTCGGTGTCKTCTTCCCCTGCGGCCACCGCTGCTCTTTGTCTGTACTGGGATGTGGTATACCACAGGAAATCTTGATACTGGACTCCAGAGCAAAGTGAACCCTATAGCCTTAACTGATGTTAGTGCATTTTTCTAAGGGAGAAAGCAAAGGGTTTCTTACACACATCAGTATATRCATACATACGTATGTACGCGTGTGTGTTTGTAAGTTAACGCTTGTTCCTGTGGTTCACAAAGGATTCCAGAGCTGTGGACTCACAGGAAAATATGTGGTCCTCTTAATTACAGGAGTGCCATTTGTACTGCTATAGTTAGAGGCCTGCCAGCATTTCCATTAAAACCCCCCTTTCAGTGGTTTATAGTTCGGTCATAAAAATGTGCTGCTGTCCTTATGAAGCTTGAGTCGGGCAATGATTTGTTTCTCTCCTCCCCCCCTCCCACCTCAGACCAGAAAAAGAAAAAGCTGGTTTTAAAATATGAAAGCAATAAATAAGTAACTAGATGTTGACTACATAGGACTTTGCATTCCTACAGTTTAAAGAGAACTTAATTTTTAAATTGCGGTATAGCTGATCTTTACTATATGATGCTTTTGCAAATGTTTTTGGCTATTTTGAGACTAATCAAGTTTTTTAATGATTAAGTTTTGCAGTGCCTTTAACTTAGATTGGTTAGACTGGAACAGCTCTGTAAAAGACAATTAAATGTATTTTGGATCAAAGACTAACTCTTGAAATGGTTCCTTTAATAAGAATTAAATAAAAGTGTTCAAAGTATTACTATTCATTGATTTCTACAATGCTAGTCTCGGTATCCAGACTTTCCACAAAGAAATGTAAGTTGCCTTTACATAGGCACTGGAACGTGGCCACCRCAGCTAGGTGTATATAGAGCACTAATATGGATATAATAGATATACTAATACTGAGCACTAAGGCTTTAGAGTCTTAAGGTTTAGAGCTTTAAGATTTTCTGAATGGCCCACTTGCCTGTGGCTCTATTCCTTGATTTCAAAGCTCAAAGCTGTCCTGGCAGAAGATAAATCTATGACATCTTTATTTAACTAATGAAATCATTTAACTAGAGGTTGCGCTAATTTTTTATAATTGCAAGTCTTTAAATCAAATTTGAACCTCTCTTGAAAAGAGTTATGCTAGCCCTACCTGTGGGTTTGGTGCAGAAATCAGTGAAAAAAAATCTCTCTTTCTTCCYTCCACAAACACTGTATAAGCAATTTGGAGGAGGATAAAGATGCCCACTGGGGTTAAAGCACTCAAATCTGTGAGAGAAGTCCATGAAATTTATTGCAGGTACAGCATGTGCCATTAAAAAGAAAAAAGAAATAAAAAAGATGYATCTTCAATCTGACACTGAATAACTGCCTTCTTACTGTGATTAAACCCTGACTTTAAACCTTACAACTTCTAAGAAGCAGAATAATAATCAATAGTGAATATTGAACTGTTCAGTGCTTCTTCAAAACAAGATCTAACTAAATAATGGCAAATATTTCCTTTTTAATGATTTTTCACCAGAAGGATTTTTCCCTGAATCATAAACTAACTTTTTAAAAAAATAATGTATCTGTTGTGCACATCACTGCTCCAAAGAACTGGTATGGCTCTGCAATAAAAAACCCAACCATCTCTCAGACATTTTCCAGTAAATACTTAAATTTTGTTGAAATTGAACCTAAAATAAGCAATGTCACTTGTAATTTTGCTATCAGCTGAGATACTGTAAGATGAGTAATTTGTCACATATCCCAGTTCAGTATAAATAACACTTAGGTTTAAATTAGCTGTCCAAACAATCTGTGGATACCTGTTTGAGTACCCATGTGGCGAAAACAGCTTTGGCAGGACTCTCTGTGGTCATGTTTAAAGTAAAGGCAAAACTTCATGCGAGAAAGAGGAATGTACTAGTGCAAGACAGACGCTCTTTTTCCTACATCAGTTTAATACATGCAGGCATGATTTAAGAGACTGGAAAATTTGRATTTTGCATGGTTATGTAAAGAACTTTCCTGAAGTGATCTGTATCAATTATCTAGCCCATGATTATCATCCCTAATATTTCTTTCTTGTTTTCCCTCTTAGCTAACAATGCCAACATTTCCTGTTGTTGTGAAGATTGGACATGCTCATTCAGGCATGGGAAAGGTGCAGATGCTATTTCTTGCATGTTAGGAGCTTGGGTGTTTGTCTAAAATAATATGCTTTTTTTTTTTTTTTTTTTTTTTTTTTACTTCCTGGACTTTAACTTTTCACCCATCTGAATTCTGTCTCAGATCCCTGCCTTTGCAAAGCCTGACTTGTCTGTTATTCAAGAAAGCACCCCTATTTAAGAAAATTCTTAAAACACATATGTTCTCAGGCARTCTGTGTATTATCCTATATAGGGATGGTTTTAGAAACACATTGAGATGCTTTCCCAAAACAGAACCTTATTTCTTAATTTAGCTGATTGCAGTGAAACTATTTAAAATTTGAGGTGTCTTTGCACAACGTAGCTTTGTGGGCCTGAGAATCTAGGAAAGTTGTGCTGTCATTCCCTCCTAGTTTCAGCTTGATACAGAATTTTTCTTCATTTCCTGTCTTAATGTATTCTCTATGGTTGTTTCATATCACTACATAACTGCTGCTTTCTTTCTCCAAAGTAATTGCATTTCAGCGGTGAGTACAGTTGTTTTGATACTACTTATCTCACAATGACGTCAAGGGACATGATTTAAATCCCACTTTCACTGATATCAGTGAAATTTTTTAGTCATTACAGATTAACCACTGTCACTGAAACCTCTTCAGATTGCTTTAAGTGTTTGGGATTAAAATAAATCAGCAGACAATAATATCTATCATCTTGAATTTTGAAAAGTTCCATGAACAAAAAATTTGCTACTGAGCAGTAGGAAACTGATTTTTTTGTGTTTTATTCAATAATTATGCAACTGTTCTTTTGCATGTGACTTATTGTTTTAGTTGTTACTTAGTAAGTCAGTGGAAATTGGACAGYCAACTTAATTGAAGAAAGAATTAATCAGTAATCACTTAAACTGGTACTTTTGGGGACTGCATATGTGAAGTATTAGAAACTGTATTCTTTGAATATTAACATCCCTCTTAGAGAGATAATGTACATAATTTGATCAGCATATCAAATGTCTAAAAAAAAAAAAAAGTAAATCTAGTTTTTCATGGATGTAAAATAATTCAAATCCCTGAAGATTAAATACCCGTTGTTTGTAGTGAAATGCTTGATGTCAGAGTTCAAATACAGTTTCTTCTCATATCCCAGTCCTGCCTAAAAACATCGTTCGCAGGAGTGTTGCATTTGTCGTAGTTAGACTAGCGTGTATTATTAGGTTTTCAGAGAGTGAACTGAGACCAGGCTTTGGGTCTGGTTTTGTGGCTCTCAACTGGCAAATTACTCTGTACTTCTCTGAGAGTTGAGAGCAAATACTTGGGCCTTCTGATTTCCAGTGGCTTTGCCAGACCTCCATTTCATCTGCACGTCCTGTCCCACAGCTCCTTGCCTATGGGCACTCTGGCTAACAGGTCCCCTTTTAAGTACCGGGTGATAGTGGAAGCAAACAAAACACTGGATGTGCAAAGTGTTGCAAGCATTCCTAGTATTAGATAGCATGAGAAATACTAATCCCTTTCTGAAATGGTCTTTGGGTCAACATATTGTTAGAGTTCCAGTTTCCCGCTCTCACTTTCTACTAGACCTCTCTTCTAAGTCACTTTTTTCCCCACTTTAGCCGGCTTCCTTTGACTTGACTGAAATTGCCATAGAATTGTGCCCTTGCTGTCCAAAAGTAATGCCTCTGTCACACTGAGGTTTTCTTCTCCCTTCCCTGCCAAATCAGTATTTCCCACTTTTCCATTACCCTCTTACTTTAAGATGTTAAAATTTGGTGGGTTTAGTACCCGTTAACAATCTCTTACGCTGCGTTCTGCATCTAGGAAGCTCTAATCCTAGAAAGCCTGACTCCTCACAGAGAAATTTGGAAAAATGGGAAAAACTAGTTCTGCTGTCCTGAACCAACCCTCTGTGCTCCATGTGAGCGGGCACTCGTCAGGATGTCACGATCCTTCATCTTCTCTGGGGGAGACATAAATTGAATAGTACAAGGTTGGCTCTATACACACTAACACATTCATTTCTATGTCCAATTTAGTCAGTCACCAAGAACAGACTAAAATACCACTGTCTGCAAATTGTTTTCTACAGCAAAATGGGAAAATATTATTTTTTCTAGAAAAAAATAGATACTTTAATGCAGGAATTCTTTTGTCATTTTCTGAATAGAAATCAGATTAAAATATCCAGTTATTTTATATAAAGTAATGCTGTCAAAACCCGTATTTCTCATGAATGCCATTTGCAACTGAATTCTACATTTTATTCCTAACTGCTGTTTTTTCTCTTCTATACGCTGTTTACTTGTGCTATGGTGCCTACAGATCAAGGTAGACAACCACTACGATTTTCAGGACATAGCCAGCGTGGTAGCACTTACTCAGACCTACGCCACTACTGAACCCTTCATAGACTCCAAATACGACATCAGGATCCAAAAGATAGGCAGTAACTACAAAGCGTACATGTGAGCCAAGAACTTACCTTCTTTCATCCTTTTATTTCAAAATTGTTAAGTATTGATGAGATTAAGACTGTTGGATGAGTCTCTCAATTGATAGGTGATGACTTTCTAGGTATTTTAGACTTTCTAGGTTTATCAAAGCGTTTTTTTTAAATTTGATTGTCATTGGGAGGAGGTGAATAAAACAACAGGTGAGCCTGCCACAAGGGTTTTCCTGCTAACAGTTATTTATATCATTGTATAAAATTCTATTCTATTCTTCCTTTACTGTAACAGATGTAAGAATTTTAATCATACAGTGACTTTCACATATTGGATGAAAATTATTCTAATTTTAGAAGTGCCATTGAAGGCTGCATCCTGTTAAGAGATCATTACTGTACGAGAGGCTAAAAGGATGTTTCAGAGACAACTTTAACTAGAGTAGCAAGACAGACTACTATGTATCAGTTTAGCTATGGTTACTGTCTTTTTGCATATTTTTACTCTATTTCAATTATCAAACAATGTAATTTGACATACACTTACTTCATTTATGTTTATATATATTTGTTCCTTCATGCTTGCAATTCTGATACAAGAAAAATATACCAAAACACAGATAAATACACAGGCACACATATCACCAGGGACTCTTGTAACACTGGAGATACAAGAGGTTTCTTGTCTGTTGACATTAGAATAGAAAACAGTAAAATATRGACAGGTGTTTTATCAGTAAAAATTACTGAACTCCAAGAGACCCATAAATATTAAGAGAAGCAGAAGTAGGAACTGGGTTAAAGAAAATGCATAAAATGTTCTTGTGATATTAAGAGTAGAATAAGCAGGAGGTCTCAAGTAATTTAGAAACAGCCAGCAAGCTCTATCAGAAATGTGGAATACTGTCTAGGACAGGAGGAGGAGCAACGTAACTCCCTTTAAGTYGGTATTGGATGCCCATGTATTCTGACTTCTCCCCTATCACATTGCTGTCACAGGATCAAAACTGTGTGAGTAACTGCTGGCCTCTCTTGACATACGATTTGGAAGATACCTATCCTACTTTTTTTTTCAAATTGCCATACTCTTACACGCTGAAGTCCCATCTGTCCTGTCAGTCTAAATCATATCTTGGTTCCAGTTGCACCTCTTCCCCAGACACCTTTGTCTTCCACCCCTTTATATCCTACTCTTCATTCTTCCTTGCTCCAGGCGTTTTCCTTTCCCATTTATTCTGCATACAGTCCCAGCTGATGGCCTTGCTTGCCCTCTTCTTCCAGTTACTACAGCTGTCTTTCTCTACCTCAGACCCTTTCATACAACCACTTATGCTTCTTCAAGGCTAAAATAATGCTTTTCTCTCTTGTTGGTATTTTGATAGGCAGATTTCTTGTACTGTGCATTACTAATCTCTCTCCTCCCCTGTTTATAATATAGAGTTGATTTGTCTCTGTCTTACAGCTCTGAAGTGGCAATCTTAGCAATAAAGCCCAACTGTTAACAGTTATGACACACTCCAAGATACCAGCAGAGTCAGATGCTTGGTGGTCCACTCCCTGTGGTAGAACTCAGAGCACTGCATCTCGTAGGAAAGGGCCCTCCATTTTCCTTGACTTGGAATTAAAATGCTGTTCAGTCTTTAAAATAACATTTGTAAGAATCAGCCATGGTATATTTATTGCTTTTAAACATAAATGTTTCTTCTTAGAAGAAGAAGCAGTTGACCTAAGAGACTGCAAAGATAAGTTAAAATGATAGCACAGTCCTCTTACTTCCTAATTCTTTTTAAAGCGGTACTCCCTAAAACCTATGGGTTCRTCCAAATGCTGAAAGCCTAATAATCATTTTTTTCTCTAGATTCTTTCATACATTTAAATCACAAAAAACATAAATGGTGATCCATTGTTAAAAAGCATCGTGAAAAGAGAGTATTTACCAAATGTCTGTAAAATTTTTCATACACATACATATACATTATGTCAGTAGTATATTGTTTTACAGCTGGTTCTCATTTTCTTCTGTGACACAGGAACAGAGTACTTAGAGAGTTACCACAAAGAATACCAGTGAACGTTTATTTTTGTAGTTTAAAGAGAGCTATTAAGAGCTTCAGTTTTATAATTTGTTGGGAAATTGTGGTATGAGTGGATCCATGACTCACAAAACACTGGTACTTGTCATCTGTCAGTAGAGATCATAGCCAAAAGGCAACACTGGATTCCTCTAAATACCCAGTTCCTCAGAAATACTTAACTATGCTAGTACCATTACAGAATTCACATGACTTCAAGGAAACAGAGTTAAAAGAGCCAAACACAATAAATAATAATAAAAAATAAATAAATAAATAAAGTTCCTCAGAAATACTTAACTATGCTAGTACCATTACAGAATTCACATGACTTCAAGGAAACAGAGTTAAAAGAGCCAAACACAATAAATAATAATAAAAAATAAATAAATAAATAAATAAAACACAGAAAACCCCTTTCTGTTTCCAAAATTAATACATTGAATCCATAACAGTAAACCAAAATATCAATAAAACAAAAGCATTTACCTTGTGTATGGCTAGGCTGCCTACACAAGAAGTGCAGGTAGTCATTTCTACGTATTTTTATAATGAGAAGATAGTGTGCAGACAGTTTGGATCACTTAGGTTAAACGGTATGCAGCAAAGCAGAGGGTGTTGAAAAGGCCAAGCCCARGTTACTACAAAGTGCTTATGCTAATCATAATTCCTTCTCCATTTCCTAACTTTAAAGCAGTTCTTCATATACTGCAAAGATTAACTCAAGTGAGAACAKGTTAAGCTGAAGTGTGATGCACTCAGACATGTTAGGAGTTATTTTCTATATTATTCAGTATTTAATAGAAGAAGAGAAAATAACGATGCAAAAGCACATTTAGCAATTATGAGAACAGAAGCACCGAAGTGGGGGAACCTAAATATTTCCATAGAGGAAGTCATATATGAATGACTGGAATTGTATCTAAAGTTTAAAAGGCTAGATGGTCTGGTCTGGTACTTCTGCGTGGTCTAACCAAACAGCTCTGTTTTGGAGTGCTTCTTTGTCACAGACTTAGGACTGGTGGCTGCACCCCACAAGCTCCTCCTTTGCATTTAAGAGATAGTGAACATATGAAAAAGAGAGGATGTGAAGAGCTTGCCAAGATATTCCAGCTCAGCCTGTGTCCATAGCATGCCTCACCGGGTCCCTGCAGCGTCATTACAGCCAGCCACACAGCCGGTCTTGAGACTGCCTCAGATTCAACAGGCAACATTTCAGCCTTTTGAGTGAAAACCTGCCTTTAAGCAAACCACCTTTTCTTCTCTACTCAGCTGTGCTGAGATTGCATCAGTGCAGACAAGAGTCTTGAACTAAATACTAGCTAAAAGTCTTAGGGGCAGTATATCTTTTTTTTTCTTGAATTGATCACATCTTGCTTCCTGAAAGATACCTTAAATAATACTGTCCTTGAGAAATCTTCAACAGAGTTGGATTTTGAGTTACGAAAAGTGTAATCTCTCTGATTCAGAATATATATGTGTGAATGTATGTAGAATAGTAGGGTAATTGGCTTAATAATTAGTAAGGGTGTACCTTCCCTTCTCACATCAACAAAAAATATGCTGCCTCAGAAGGACTTTATGCTTTAACATTCAGCTAACTTTACAAGACTCCTATAGAAAGGTCAACATTCAATTACTATTGACCCTCATAATTAGATTAATAGAAAAATGGGGAGAATACCACTTCTGCTGCCTAGTATACTTTTAATAAATTACAGATGTGCCTGTTATTTTACTAACTGGAAGCTGTTCATAATTTATATCCTTAGCCTATTCCCAGTATAGTATTTCTGTTTCAGAAAACAGTAATCTTCCCAGCCCTAGTAACAGTCTTAAGGTCTGGAAAAAAAAAMAACTTTATRTGAAAAGATTTTTTTTTCTTAGAGATAGAAGTGGTAAATTTGAGCCTTGAAATAAAGATGTTTGGATTACATGAGTAAACTAGCAAAGAGAGAAAAGTGGATGAGAAACCAAAATGCAGCTCTAAAGTAAGTTCTAAGATCACACTTAAACTTTGGAGAAGTTACAAAGATATCTTGGTTTAAGTATTGGGGCCTAACTCTCCAGTGCTATGGATCTGAAATGAGAACTTAGAGTATATAAAGTAGGAGTATAGTATGTTACAGGCTATTTAATACATTTGTAACTGATAACAGCTTATTGGTAAAACTTTCGCTTAATCATAGCATTCTTTAAAAATAAATCTTAATAAAGGGAAAACCAGTTTCACAACATCGTACTTTATAACATTCCTACAGTGAGGTGAGAGTTATTGACAATTGTATGCTTTTTAGAATCCTTCACTTTTTAGATGACTTTATAACACTAAGCTGCCAAGTATGAAAAAGATGTAAATACTGCTACAATGTTCATACGAAAATCAGGAAAATCTAGGAGAGAGTGAAACTATAAAAACATTGGCTGTCTTTGTAATGTTTCCCCCCTTTCAGGCGGACTTCCATATCCGGCAACTGGAAGACAAACACGGGCTCTGCAATGTTGGAACAAATTGCTATGTCAGATAAGTAAGTCAAGTCTCATGTATCACATTGCTGATGTGCAATTCATGGTAAATGAATGTCCCCCAGTTCATTTGAAAAAAAAAAAAAATTTTTTGAATTAGATGAAGGAAGTGAGCCAAGAGTTTTTCTGTGAAGTTTTCCCAGGTTTAAGTACCCAAAGTACCAGGCTTAGGTGCTTAAGTATACCTTTGGGTTCCTAAATCCACAGTGCACCTAGAACTACTGGAATGCTCAACCTTCTGCTCATTTTCACTGTTTCCTTTCCTTTGCCACCTTCTACCTAGTGATCTTCCATCATATTCTTCATGCCCCGTGCCAGTGTTTTAAATTTTCCTCTTCTATATCTCTTCAATCTGATCTCAACTTTGCCTTTTTTTTTTTTTTTTTTTTTTTTTTTCTTTCAGTCCATCTGAAATGTTGCTTTTTCAGCAGTTTTTTTTTTCCACTCAACTNTTTTTTTTTTTTTTTTTTTTTTTTTTTTTTTTACTTTCAGTCCAACTGAAATGCTGCTTTTTCAGCAGTTTTTTTTTTCCACTCAACTGAGTGAGTTTTTTCCCCCAAGTGCTGGGATATACTGAGGTTTTTTTTCCCTCATGTTGTCATTCCAGCTCTGCACTTTGGCTTACTCTGGTTCTCTTTTTCTCTTCCATCCTTACACTGGACACTTCTTTGTAATCCAGTCAGTTATGTTCTCCTTGCAGTACCATTTTGAAGCTCAAATCTATGACAGCAGGTGATGTTTCAATGTTGCTCATATGCTCCAAGTTGCTCTGCAGTACATAGGCCTCTTCCTGCAAAAGAAAGATGTGACCCTCTTTGGCTGTGACTTTTCTTTTGTTCAACTTCTCTGAAGGTTTCTACCTGTGGGAACTAAACAAAGTCTGTATAATAAAAGTGTCATTTAAAAGATGTTCTTAATTCAAAAAAAAAAAAAGTATAAAGTTCAATAGTAGTCTTTTTCTGKTTTTTTAAGTCTGGGACCTACAGCAGCTTGGTCCGTCTTATGAGCTGAGAGAGACACAGGACRTGAACCATTGCATACTCTGAAAAAGGTGAAAACAAATAAGAAGGGAATTGGAACTTCTTGCTGTCCAGCCCCAACCTTTTCTGTCTAGACTGTGTCCTCACTGGTCTCCCCTTGGCAGATGGAGTGGAGCCACATTATTTTCTCATTCCCCTCCCACCTTCCTTGAGAAAGTGAGGTTATGCCTTCACTGAGAGAGGAAAAAAGAAGTATTTTTTAGTGTGTATAATTATGGTCCATGAATTATTCCTCTGTAAAAACACAGGCGCTTTAGTTTTGCCCTAAGGAAAACCAAACAATATCAAGTACGGGCAATGAGCATAAAATGCTAACCTTGCTTAGCTAACTCACTGCAAATGCTTTGTTTCTGCTTCCATTTTTGAATGTAAGACGATTAGAGCATAATAGATATTTTCCCATAAAAACACAATAACCAACAAACCAAACCAAATCTTCTTTTATGCTGATGAAGACAAAAGCATAGAAAAGATGGATGTCGTCTTGTAGCAGGAAGGGAGTATGTTTCATATGCCCACATTTCTTGTTTGATTACACTCTGAAATGTGCACAGCAGAGCAAGAAAGAGAACGGAAAAGCAAATTTTTCTGAAGTCAAGTTTTAAAGGCATACCAAAAGTAATCAAATCCAGTGCGTGTGCTTTTCAGCACGTTTATAATACATCTCATGATTTAAGAAAATCCACTGCTGGGGTTGACAGTGTTGACTGTATAGAAATCTTAGTCTAGAAATGCAAGAAGAAGAATCTGGAGCAGTAAGGGACAACGACTAAGCAGAGAACAAGCACATTTCAGTGTTACATGTTCTTATTGACCCCTCTGTTTCAGACACGCGCTGCCCTCCAGGTAGGATCAGAAGAATATAGAGCTGTTCTAGTTGTGCATATCTCACCTGGCACCCCAGATGTTTAATGTCAGCCATGGCACAATACTGTACTACCTGTCAGTTCTGAGGATGCTGCGCACTGTATTGGCTCTGGGGGAAAATAAGAACTGTGATCTCAGGTTAAACCTACTGTGCAAGCCTTGAGTTTCAAACACGACAGGCTAGTCCAGCCACGACCTCTTTTTCCAAATGTAACTGTCATTTTCAGCTCTGTATTTGTTGGCAGGAAATAGACTTAAAAATGTTCTTCATTCCATATGATTGATACCTCAGTATTTTAAAGATAAGGTGTTCAATTTTTTTCATATAAAACTTAGATACTTACTACTAACGTTTTGCAATTTTCGTGACTTGCTAAGATGCATCTTGTTATTTTACACACACACACACACACACACACAAAAGAAGTTGTTTGTAAGCAAGTGCATGCAAGCAGTCCAATCAGTCAGTGCACCTACAGATGCTGGAATTATCAGGCATTCAAAAAAACGTCCTTTTTTGGACAAAAAGTATTTTTCACATAAGAAAAAAATTATTTTCTTTGCTAAAATGTTACCATTAGGATTTTTTCAAACAGTTGTACCGATCAACAAGAAACTTTTCCACTGGAGCAGGCTTGATACAAGAAAAGATACAGAATGTGAACTTCTAAGTTTACTTGGAAAGGATGCTATTACTTGGAAAGGACGCTATTACTGAAGATATATATATTTGAATAAGAGTCTTTCTCACAGACCAGCAGTAGTTTCCTTTGATTCTATAGTGAAGTTAATTGCTATGTTTATTAGCTCATTTTGCAATGGAAAATATTATGATGTGGCAAATTTATCATTACGGCTCAAAAGCTGGATCAAGAAAGAGCAGGGCATGGTCTGTAAAAGGAAATAGTTCTCATTTAAACTCAAATAGTGAAAAAAATTATGATAAATGACTACTTTAAACTGATTTTTTTTTTTTTTTGAGGAAAACGATGTGATATCTGTGATATCTGGCTGTATAACCTCTTTCAAGATCATATCATCATTTACTGCTGCCTAGGCACAGCTATGCTATTAGTTAATGAAAGTTCTCAATACTATTTTGTGTCTATGAGCTGATGTTTCTCATTGAGCAAACATATACAACTTACATCACCTCAGCATGCTCTCAGTAAAGTACTGTGACTCCCTATTTATGTCAGTAACAGTCCTGTACTTGATCACAGGAACTGCCTCACTCTTTCTAACAAGTCTCGCTTCATTCCCATGTTAGTCASATAATCTCTCTATTCGTAGGATGGATACAGGTCTTAATGCAAGAAAAATAAATTACAATACTGCTTGTAGACAGGATAAAATGTCCATTCCTCAGTCCACGTTTCTTATGATGAGGTTAGAAATGAAATGCAAGAGCTCGTGTGTTTAATATTGTATGAACAGCTATCCTTTCTGTAGGATTTGTAAGCATTCTTCATACCTTTTTACAACTTCTGTTGAATTTTAGTGTAATTGTCTATAACAATGTGAAAAATATTACGCTTGGCTGAGTGCTGCACAGCTTTTACATAAAAGTGTCATGCAGCTGCTTCTCTTGTATCGTCTTGATGGTTGTTTTGTCTTGCTTTTTCTTTTGTCTTGTTCAGTGATGTATTTATAAAGCAATCAGCACTACTTTGGATTCCTGCATAGGCATTGCTAAGCTTGGGTCAGTCATTTGAGACAGAGACTCTCATTCTAGTTTCCTTGATAAGAGAATAAAACCCAGAYGTAATTAAGTACTCTACCAAGCCTATTAGGGAAGAGGACTGTCACAATTGGATTTGTGCACAGATACRGAAATCTGAATTTCACAGGAAGGTAGAAGCCCTGTTACCTACTTTCTAAAACTCATTGGCATCACTCAAGTCATGAAAATCAATCATCTGATAAATCCTCCTTCTGYGGAGTTTCCAAATAGCATTTAGCCCCAACTGTCAAGTTGCACTAGCATAAGGGCAGTGGAAACACAGCACAGGATATCGCTATATGCTGTTTATGTTCCAGCATATCTCATCTTCAGGTTACTCACAGTTTAGAGCAGACACATGTTTGGACCAATACAAGCTGGGACTGAAGCCAGCATAACACTACGTCAGGATATGGAGCCACAGCTTTTATGGGTTCTACTGGGAAAAGCAGAATAATTGGGCCAGTATCTTTAAGCTGCTATTCCGGGAAATGCAAATACTGTAAAACTGATGATACTGTGAAAATTTGGAATTTGAAGCAAGCATTATATAAATTACATCATTACGGTAAGCCTAAGAGACTGGTGAGATGAGATACTCATGGAAAAAATTATTTTTATATAACAGGTACAAGCTTTGGGTCGACACCTGTTCTGAAATATTTGGTGGTTTGGACATCTGTGCTGTTAAAGCTGTACATGGAAAGGATGGAAAAGATTATATTTTTGAGGTAAGCAATCCAACACTTTTCAGTATATGCAAATACAAAACTTTTGTAATGGTTAGGCATTGGCTTGTTTGCATTTCAGGAAAGGCAGTGTATTTTTAAGCAGTGTTTAAATCATAATACAAAAGCCACATGTCCAAGTTAGCGGCAACATTTGCTGGAAAATGGAACCGTATCATATGGTAATGTTTTTTAGTGTCTGAGGAAATGTTCATAGACTACAAAACAAAACCAAATGTAGATGTCATATTTTCCCAACCCTTATGATTTCTTTCCTGAGCAGGCTTACCAGTCTTTTCTGGAAGACATATTGACACCACTATCTCAAGGGAACCCCAACAAAATTATACTTTTATATGGAAAGGGAAATTAAGAAAGAAGAGAAAACTTTACTTTTTTTCAGCCTAAATGTGACCTTGAAGATCTGGTTTCTCATGATCCATCAATATATGATGATGCTGCAGATCATTTGGAAACGTTTAAGTTTCTTATTTATCTTAAGTTCACTATGAATAAATGTAACTCTATCTAGTCATAAAATAAGCTATCAAAGTTTACATATCACATAATTCAGGATTTCCTCAGCACCATCTATATTCAGAATATATTCAGTCTGAATTTTATTCAGACTGAAAAGATTTCCAGAGTCACCCGATTCCAAAATAGATTTATATTTGCTAAAGCAAAAGCAAGAGTATTTTTTCCAAACTATGGGAGTAATCTGGGATCCAGAAGGGGATTTTGGCTGGACTCTCTMTAGTGATGTGTATCCATTTATAACATTTATACATACATATGAGTAACCATTTTTAATGTAGTGTACATTTTTGATTTGTCACAATGGTAAACCAGCTCTGCTTATTTTCTTCTTGTCTAGCTGCACAAAGAAGCAGCACAAATTTAACATTGTTGCAAGTGCTGAGATCTCCCAAATCAATCAATAGCAGTTTAAAAGGCTCAGCAGCTTGCAGAAATCATCAGCAAAACAATTAACGTTGATTACTCGCTTCTGAGATACTGAGAAAAATTTGAGGAAGACCAGTTTCCTTCTCTGCCTGGCTGTGTCAGGCATTAGGAGACATTGTATCTTATCAGGATGAAAGAAGTATTCCAGACTAAACTACCTTTTTTTTAATTCCTTCATATAGTTCAGTGTGTGTCCCCAAAAGTTCCTGTTAAATCTGTAATGCTTATCCCAGTGAAATCTGAGATTTGAAAGACTGAAAAAATATGTTTTACTCTTTCTGAAAACACGCTCCACTGACTTCTGATGAGACGATATAGAGGAAATTTCTGAACATAATTTTTGTCATGTTTATGACTTCACTGTTTGCCTGTAGCCATGGGTAGTCTCAGGCATCTTCTGCCTCCTGCGAAGGTATTGGTGTCTGCTTACAGATAAGCTTCTCTGCAGCAGTTGGTCTTTGGCAGCCTCACACACACCACTGGAAGCTTTATAAGATACTCTGCACACTCTATGGCCCCTAAAAGTCTCAGAGGATGAGTCTCACTCTCAGAAAGACTCTCAGTCTTTCTCCACACACTGATTTGTTTGAATTCATTACATCTGAGATAGTTCATGTTGATTTGGCTGGCCTTAACTCAATATATTTTGAACATACAATTTTAGTTATAAAATAAAGAAATGTAAATTATTTTAAGACATAAGATCATGCTAAGGACATGATAAAAACCAAAAGAGTATAAAATATAGTAAAAATATATAAAAATATAAAAGCAGACTAGCATTGCATTTAACGACTGTATTCCTGGAACTGCAGGTTCGAGATATAAATCAAGGTTATCTTTTATAGATTGTAGCTAAAACTAGCCTGAGGAATGAATGGCATCAACCCACTTTACATAGCTGCTCCAACTGATCTCTTTTATTCCCTACTCTCCTTTCATGCTGCTGTTCCTGTACAAATGTAATTGAACTTTTTATGCTCCCAGTGGAGATTACGGATATCTCGTCTATTTTAACATTTGAGTTTTCTGTTGCATTCCACAGTTAGCAAATTCCTGTCAGACTGAATGGACTTCATTTTCATTTACTGAATTTCTTGACTGTTTCAACATTTTTGATATTGAATGTTACAGTATCCTGCAAATCATGTATCATGAGAAATAATATTCATACATACATTCCAGTTTTTTGAAAGAGATTATACACAACACATTAAAAATGCAGATGACAGATTAGGTAATAGACTGTTTTGTCCAGCTTGCCTCTTCTCTGCTTACTATCTAGCTTTATTATTTCTCTGACTCACTCCATGAACATACTGAACAATTTTTCAAAATCATGAGCAAAGCCAGCAAGCATCAGCTTCCACTTAAGTCAGTGTATACACATTAACTTTTTACATCAGGCCTGGGTGCTCTATTTGGTAGAAGGAGAAGGGGAAGCAGTTTTTCAGTAGTGAAGTTGTTAGTGGAAATTATATAATGGTTAATTCCTGCTTCTGAACAAATGCCCTAATTTTCATGCCAGATACATTCATACTTTTAGAAAAGCAGAATTTTGGGAACTACAGGATACATCAGGAACTGACTTTATAGAGCATTTTAAGTAGTATGCATAATAGATGTTACAATTAAAAGACAGAATGGATAGAAGCATGATAATTCTTGCTGTTATACAGAATCAGCTGAATTGTTTGGAAGAYTGTAATGCTCATCAGCAAGAATATTTAGAATCTGTATAACCCACTGAAATATAGAATTGTTTGCAAAATTCACATCCACCAGAACATCTGTAAAACTTGCTATCAGTTGATGCTAAAAAGCCAGCTTCCATCAACAGTTACCACAGTGTAATTCCAACTGTTATCACACTATAATTGTATGGTACAATAAAAGAGCAGAAGACTGTACCAATAAAGGACAAATTCTGTCTTTTGTGTAATTTCAACATGCGAAAATAATAGTCTTACTAAAACTAGGACATACATGCTGCAATCAAGAACAAGTAGCTGGGCAGGACCCAGTAAATACTGGGTTTATACTTCAATTGCAGTCCCATACTGAAGTCCATGCTCTGATCTTCTCATGGTGACTGCTACACCTATCATGAAACTAAAGCTTTCTGTGTTACTGTCACTTTCATTCTGCAGATATGATTTGACAAGAAATACGTGAACTTCCTAATTTATGAAATAATGTATATAGATATGGTCTTCCTGATTTTTAATTTAGGACATTCAACCACTGTATCCACCAATAGGAAAGCATATTTCAGTCAGCTTAGAAGAATGAATCTGCATGAGAGTAGAATTCTACTGAGTTATCCTTCAATTCAGTATTCTAGGCAGAGATGAACTTCAGTGGGATTTTCTGCACTAAAGTTAAGAGAACAGCATTTGACAGGAGTGACTCCTTCGTACATGCTTATGTTTTGACAAAGGTATTCAATAAGAGCTTTAGGACCTGTATAATCCAAGACAATAGTTCTAAAATACCCAAAGTGCTCAAGTATTACATGTAATACCACTTCCGCTGGCAAAAATCCTTTCTAAGCTAATATTAAAATGTATAATGTTTAAATTACTTCCTATATGACTATTTCTGGAAGGTTGTCCATTTATAGTAAGCTTTCCTTTTGTGTCTAGTATCAGTAATTGTATTATTTTAGTAAAACAGCTATTCTACTGCTTTGTGGTGGTCATTCTGTCATTCCTTGTTTTAACATTCARCTTTCTTTCGTTCCCCCAAAACATGGAGCAACGAATTGTACCAGTGTCTAATATTACTGAATCAGTACAGCACTGTGTCTCATGAATCTGATGATCTAGCTGTACTTCTTAAAAAACGCTTTAAATTGTTTCTGTATCTATGATCTAATATGGTACACTTACATTGCAGGTAAGAATGTGTTGTTTCTTAATGTTAGATCAGGTCATCATGCCCTTACTCTTCAATATGGTAGACTTTTTTTTCTATTTTAYATTTACTAGATCTTAGATTTATCTGATAGTTTCTCTTCTAGATACATTTAATTCAATTAGTAAGAATGTTTACATAACTTAYGGTATTACAAAGCCATATGACCATTCAAGTTACAAAAAGTGTGTTTGCTGTAGAGACATGTCTGATCAGAAATAGTATTTAARAAATAAGTGAAGACAACTAAAATGAAACAAAATACTTGAAGGATGTTTAGTAATACTGAAGTATGCAGAAAATAAAGAGTCTAGAGCTATACTTCAGTTAATTTAGAAGGTTTCTTATGAAATAGAGAAAAAAAACAAATCCTTATTACTATTAGCTTCTTGTAAATGTCACCCTAGCAGGATGTGTGTGTTCTTTTGAACACACAGTTCTCAGTGTAATAACAAGTACTAAGAAAGTGCAATTTAAGTACAAATTCTCGCTTTTTATACTTCTGGRTGCTAGCCAGCTGCTCTCCAGTGCCACTTTGTGCACCGATCAATATCTTCCTACCTCTCTAGCCACCCTACAGRCTTCTCATCTGAATGAGCTGAGGCCAATACTACCGTTAATTTCTGAAATTATTATAAAAAGGATGCATGTTCAGGGTACCATCCATCTTTTCTTTCCTGCCATTGAAGGAGGACATTATTTTAATGTACTTGGACTTCTCAGCTGATAATAACAGTTTTCTGGTGGTTCTCAGGCAAAACCATTCCCAGCTGCCTTGGTACTGTGCAGGTTCCTTCTGGTTTTCCACAGAACAGACAGATTGATTGTTCTGGGGATGTTTCCAGTGAATCAACTCTGCATCTAAGAAAAAAAATACATACTGCTATAAACAGTACTGCACTGGGAGCTGTGAAGGGTGTCCATGGCCATCTTAAGCAGTTGAGGGATATCTTATGCATCCCCAGGAAAAATAATCCAGACCAATTTGTCTGAAGACAGGAAGGACAAAGTCCTGAAGTCATAATACTATTCAGATACAATACAGCCTGTGTTTTTCTGCAAAACATTATTAAAAGCTCTCTACAGTTTTCTTATATGGTGGCTTTAAGAAGTACCTTTGCCTTTTAAAAGAGAAAGGTTCCCTAGAAGAACCTTGTGATTGGTTTGGTTTGGTTTTGTCATTTATTTTTGCTAGAGAATAAGTTTATTGTTACACTCTGGATTTTTTCAACTGCTATTTCCAATACATTCYACCTGTTTCTTCAAACAGAAGGATACTTTGTACAGTGAATACTTGGGGTAGCTAGCCGTTTACTCTGACCAAAATACTTTACCTTAGACTGAGCATCTAGAAACATGTTAACGCCAAAGAAAGTATTGGCAGATTTACTTCAATATTCAGAAGGACTATCTTCAAAATCCTACTAGAGATATATGAACTAATTACAAAATCATTTAGCTAAAAGAAAGGGTTGTCAGAATGACCAGGAGGGAAGGCCAAGATTTTTCTGTGGAGCAATCTTAGCTACTCTATTCTAATTTCTATTCTGTTCACGTCAATTTGAAAACTGAGCTGCCAGGCATTGTTACACCAGAGAAAAGCTGTAGAAGTAAGAATTTTATGAGCTTGTCATTTCAACAAACAGCTTTTTAACTGTCTCAACAGTTCTTGATAATAAAACATCAAGTCAATATCCATTAAACTTTAAATTCTTAGATAGAACTTTTTATCTTTCACTTTTTAAATTGGTTATAATGTAGTTATAATACCAGAAGGAGCAGATATGTCACTTGAGCGTTATTTCATGTTTCTAACTCCATTGAATATTATCTGTCATGATTCATTTCTGGAAAACAAGACCTCAGGGGAAACTAAACAAAAGAAAAAAGGCAGAAGTACCTATAGTTCCTGCAGTTCTAAAGTTGTGCTTTCTATGAAAATGATAGAAACACCATTCAATTTACAGTTCAGACAGAGCTAAATCACAGGCAACTGCACAAGTTTAATGACCATGTTTCAGCACAAGCCTGTACTTCCATGTTTGCCGAAACTAAGCTTATTTATTCTTCTATTGTAATCATTTGCAGTTCCAAAATTCAGCACCAGCTGAACTGGACAAAACAAGAAATGTAAATGCGTTCTCTTAAAAATATTTGATAATATAAAGGATGATGTCATTTATGCATCACAAATCATAGGCAAGTTTAGGTTGGAAGGGACCTCTGGAGTTCACCTAGTCCAACTTCTTGCTCCATGTGTGGTTAACTTCAAAGTTGCTTAGGACCCTATCCCTAAAGAAAACAGGAATTACTTAGTATAGAGACATTCTTACCGTGTCTGCCAATATTGCAGATTCAAGTCTGCTATGAAAARCAGATTTAAAAAACTATCTAGAAACATAACCATATCTTTAAATCAGGTAATTTGGCACATAAATGTGTGCACTCATGACAAATAATAATGGCCATAATTCATTGACATATCTAATTGGCGTTCCACCCATTACAGAATATCTTCAGGTCACAYCTGGCATACTAAGGGAACTAAATCCAGCTATAATAGTTGATAAAGTCTTTTCACAACTCAGAATCTCTAATAATTTCTGGTCTGATACTGTAAGAAGTTTTGAACATTTAGGAGCCTAAAGTTATTCTTTTGGTAATAAAGCTAACCTATAACTAAGACCTCATCTGTCCTCAAATACTCACATTTCCAAAACAAGGAAAATATCGCTGAATTTTCTGCCTAGGAATTAATGTAACTAGAAGAAATCTTCTATTTTAGAAATGCTTAGCTAGCAAGACACAATTCTAGAAAATCATCCTTTTTAATTAAGATTTYTTCCAAGAGGTTCCTTGTGCATTACAGCTGAATTCACTTATACATTGCCTTGAATGTGGASCTCATGTGATAGAATAATCTGCATTTATTCAGTAAACTTTTTTTTTTCTGTGTTTTGGAAGTAACAGATTTATTCCACTGAAATTTTCCAGACATTATTCTAGAAGTACTGAAATTAACAGTTCTCTTAGATAAAAAAGTAAGTGAAGTATATCTAGTGACAGAAGAATTAGTAATGAAATAGAGGGATTTATAAGTCCCTTGTTTTGATTTGAATAGAGCAATAGTTGTTACTGACTGATGTGAATAACATTAATATTCTGGTTTGCATCCTAAAGAAGAATTCCGTAACATTTTAAGTGTATCATGTTTACCAGATCTATTGGCAAAATCCTTGAAACTTTTTATAATTTGAAATTATCAATATCACTTGTTATATGTGACTTTTTAAATGAGTTCTTTTGTCCATAATGAACCATACTTAATTAATTGGAGGATAGAGATAAAATTCATTGTGACTTTAAATTAATCATTATTTTATATGTTAAAACAACCTGTTTCACATGTTCTCTTCAAAATGCTTGAAGTTTTCTCAGATTTATTAATTGCATTTTCTATGTATTTCTGCACATTTTTAATCTACTAACTTTGCATGAGTACCCACAATTCAAATTCAACCTCAGCCATTGATTTTGATTACACATAGAAATTATCTGCTTGGTTTATTTTCCTTCCAGATTGAAATGTGACCATATAAATTTGACTGCATTGGAACCTTTATCTAGGGGAGCTTGACTCACTTTCTCAGCTCTTCTTTTGTACCTACCTTTTCAGCAAATGTTGTTATTCACCCACTGCAAGAGGAACTGCAAAATTTCCTAGCAGTCACCACTGATTTTCTGCAGTATTATCCCCTGACAGCTTCTCAAGTGCAGTTGCATTTCCAATTACAAATTATTCCTGCACCTGCTGTAGGAACCTTAGGGAAGGTCCCATGCTTGCTTCATATCCAGTCACTGTCTGTCTTCTCAGAGATCACTCTGTATGCTCTTATGTTCCACTGAATCTAAAATGACCTCCTCAAACTATTCATTTTTCTTAATATCAATTACTTTCCCCATAATTAGAACTTGCATATTAAAATCTCTATTAGTCTCTGCCTGTTCAGTCATGATTTCCCCTACAACTGCAAACATTCAGATCCCCAGAGACACCACAGAAAGAAAACAAATTTATAACATAGCAACAACACAACCCAGCTTCCCTTGTCCACAGACCAATCAAAGTAAATTATTTTTGTCAGTCCTCAGACTCTAAAGCATGGACCTTCATTCAAAGTAAATTCCCCTGATCCTCAATGGAATTCTTTCCTCTTCCCTCTGGACTTACCAATTCTCTTACCTTCCTGTGCAATTCACAGATTTTTTTTTTCCTTATGAAATCCAAATATAATTGTCCTGTCAGACTCCCTGGGCACTTCTGACTTGCAAGCCCTCTGTCTGTCCCTGTTCCTTCTGACTGCCCTTGTATTCAGGATCCTAAAACACACCTTTTTCTTCCACTGTCTTACGGAGTCTGTCTTCCTTTCCCTTGCCCTTTCTTTAATCTCCACTACTACTCCTTTCGCAGCCCTATTTAGACTGGGTCTTCATAAAGCTGCAGGCAAGAGATCTCTCATAATCCTTTGGTGGTAAACATATTCTGTAACGGGTAAGTGTGTCTAGATGGTGCCAGTCAGAGTAGTTCCTCCTTCAAACAGCAGATGATCCCTTTGCAATTACTGATATCTTCTAATTGCACTGGCTTCTGTACTAATCCCGTTTCATTTCCCTTAATGTTCATCAGAGTTAAATAAACAGTATTTCTCTTCTTTTTCTTACCAGTCTCAGTCTTGCAGCCCCAATCTCAAATACTTGCTTCATCCACGCTAGCAACAGAGGGCACAGACTAATTCATTGAAAGGTCATATTACTGAAAGGTCAGTGTTTTACTTTATCACAGTATCGTGTTAACTTAAACACGTTGCTGTAGTTTCTGTTACTGCTGCTAATATATTCATTCAGTCTATTATAGTTTAAAAAAGAGATGTTAACTGCATTTCAGAATACAGTTTCCATGTTATAAGAAAAATTAATCTTATACAATTCATTACTGAAATGCATATAAACTAAATGTAGAACTGATACAAATTAAACGACCATCATTTGTAGTAAGCAATGTTTTTACTAACATGAGCAAAAGTAACATATTATACTTTATAGATGGCAGATGTCTTTTTTGTGTGGAATATTCTTTAACTAGTACAGGCTGCAAATAGACTGCTTATAAACAGGATGCTTTGGGTATGCTTGAACTTTGCCAAGTCCTCTAAAGTGGGGAAAGTGTCAGCATGACATTCCTGTTACTTATTCACAGATTTTAAAAACTTTATTAGCATTCCTCAAAATGTTTTTTAATTCTTAAGATACATCTATATAAAGCATTAATGAATTCTGGTAAGTCTCATTAATTATTTTACTAGAAAGGCAAATTGACTGCCTTCTCTTAAAGAAAAAGGCAATTACAACAAGTTGGTGTAACAGTTTTTAACGAATTACAACAAATTCTGTAAAGGATTGTCACTCCTTGACACTTCTTAGCCAAAGAATAGCAGAACTGCTCTTTTAAGAAAGTTAACCTCTGCCCTTGAAGGCGGCAGCAGCAGCAACACAGAGAAGGAAGCCGAGCCTGCTCATAGCAGCCACGTGCCGTGCTGGGTGTAAATGCTGTGATCTGGATGCTCAGGCCAGCCCCTCCCAGCAACGCAAGGGAAGGAGTCCCTTCAGTCTCCTGCCACCTATGACTTCTTCCCACCCACATTGCCACTCTAGTCCAATGAACTATTAAACTGAACACGGTGCCTTGCAATTGAACCACTTTTAAGCCTCGGTTTTACTCCCTCTAGTGTTTCACAACTTTTCATCTTGGAATGAGTAGTTTTCTTGATAAACTGATGGCTTGCTTTCTCTTTTTACCAATTTGGTAAACTACTTCAGTAAAGCCCCGGAATGCATTTTAGCTCATCAGCTCTTCCAATTTGGCGTATAATTATTTGTTCAGTTTAAGGTTCAGCACACCTTTGACTCAACAGTATTTGTTCAAGTATGGCAGCCAACAAAAGGCTTTTTAACGACATCAAAATCTGTCCAAGTGACAACAGGTGGTCAAGCACAAATGCCTATGTTTTCTAATGTCATGTGTGTTTCAGTTTACTTCAGTATGTGAACATGGCAGTTATGCTTGAAAATACTACCTTCAGCTTTGAAGAAATTATTTTCTTCAGAGAGAAAAGATTGAAGAAAAGATTTTCTYCAAAATATACCTGCAGATACTCGATAAACGCTCCTTTGGGTCTGAGGAAAGATCTGTCAGATTTTCAAAGCGTAAGCCCTTCAATTTAAAATCCAAGTCAGCTAAGCATTACTGAACGCCAGGACCCTGAGCCAGTGCTGGCCAGTTTGACGCATAGCTACGGAGCAGTCTCTCAAGCCCAACAGGGCATATTCGCTAATTAAGCACCCCGGGCCATTGCCAATGAGTCTGAAAGCTTCACAGACTGTCAGTGCCTCAGCAGTTTAAGTCGTGGTAGTGAGCTCGAGGCCGTTTACTGAAACTAGCACGCTTCTGCCTAGGACACAAAGGTACTACAAAAGGGTAGTAAAACTCCATAAAAATGCCTTTGTTGAAACCTTGACAAAATTTAACTCTTTTTGGAGGTATCCTAATTTGCACTCTTGTTTTTTATGACAAACRGGGTGACAATTTGAGGAACCTTCCAAATAGCACAGATTTATTGTTTCCCTGATTCTGCTAGCTGGGCACAGAGCACCAGCACAGGCTTTATGGCAGTCCTTATCCTAAATCTGCAGTTAGATGGCTCCAGATCAGTTGAAGTATCTTTGGTTTCAGGTTGCTAGTGGCAACATGCTTTCAGTGTCAGAACTCCCATACCTTGAAGAGAACAGTAACATCTATAACATGCAAGTTGATTTGTTGTATGTGGCTTTTATATGAAGTTACATATTTTGAGGTTTACTACAAGTCTCTTGAGCCATGATGACTTTTCACTGGAGATCATAGGATCAGACATAGAAAGTAGTGGCTACTGTGCCTGTTCTCTAGAGTAATATTCAGAATTGGGTGAGGGGAATGTTAAGTAATGAAAATGTTTATGAAGATAAAAAAAAATCTTCAGGTACTCATTCTATTCAAGACACTAGCACACTGTTACTGAATAGACTCAATGATCCACTACAGCAAAAAAACATATATATATAGCTTTTAAAAACCATTGTGATAGGAAAATAGTAATGTCTCTTGGATAATTCACAAAGCTTTAAAGAATGATTCAGGCTCTCCAGTAAGTTGATGAAAACAGCTGTTTTGATTTTCTACCAACAAAACTAAAAGCTAAACCTGAAAAAAGATGCACTATAGGATAATCATTAACCAGTGATGTTCAAAATTTAAAATTAAGATGGCAGCACTGAGTCAATTAATGATATTTCTTAAGCTTTATATGAGATATATCCATAGTCCCAGCTTTGCTTTGTTGCAGGGGTTTCACAAGTGCTTTCCTAACACCCTACCTGCCTTTTCTCTAATTCCTGTAAATTGTTTTGCTTATTTGAATATCCCTAATGACTTTCTACCAGCTGGGAAAAAACATTTTATTTTAATATTAAAACTGTCAATCTTTAAGAGGGAAAGAATGAGAAATCTCTATCCAAAGCCCTACTCAAAAATCTCAACTTCATTTAAGTTTGAAGAGACCCTGGGATTTCGACCACTACAATGTCAGTGTTATAATATCAAAAGTGTAACTATCGCAGTTCTTAACTGGCAAATCAGATATCTATCATAGGTAAAAGTTTGGCAATAACTTGTCATTTATTTCATTTTAATTTAGAATGTGCAGAGTAATTTTCCATTTCCAGTATTTAATCACTTCACACTCAAAAGTTATTTTCCCCTCTACTACATTAATGGGAGCTTGAAACAACGTTACCTAATAATTGACTCTCTGTATGAAACTTTTTTTTCTATCTGAGCAGCCAAAAGTAATTTTTGAAACTGGTGATTAAGCCCTCTAATTATCTCAGAAAAACAGACGTTATCTCTTTTACAAGCATCCAAACTGAGCACATGGGTCGACTGATTTACTAAATTTGACATGAAATTTTGAGCCAGGGCTGAAGGCTTCTTTTTTTGTCCTTTAACAATAGAGCTGTATTTTTCCTATGGATTCTGATAAATCAAATAGCAATATCTCCTAAAGAAAGAGTTTGTATGTAAAGCTACAGTTACATAAGTACTTAAAAACAGCAATTCAGAGTCAGAACACAGTCCTCTGGATTTTAATCCTGTCTAATCCTTTGGGTCTTTGCAACTTTTGTTTCACAGTCATTCCAAATACAGTTTTTCGGATCAGTGGATTTTATACAATATGAGGTTTTCTTTGCACCCTTGTGAAAGAGGGCTAACTCTTGCTTCTCTTGTTGAGGTAAGACAGGGTTTACTGTACATCTGAAACTGAGAGGAGCAGTATTTTCAAAAGTAACTGTCACTAATGCCTCCCTCCAGGGAGTCAGATTTTTAGACCACAAAGATCAGTCCCTCTCCGCAAATCAGGCGCTTGGCACCAAACCTCCGAAGTCCATTGCATGGACAGCAAGCCATTCTAACATTCAGCCATTATTAATGCTTTAAAATCTTAGGCAAGATATCTGGCATATACGGCTGCCTCCTCCGTCCAGGAATTATGAAGATTACTCTTCCAAGGAAAAGCTCATAATAAAATGAAGTGACTCTTTAGCTGTACAGTGATTTTAACAAATAGCAACAACTTAGCAGAAATTGATATTAAAGTTAATAATACAACAATTTTTTATTTCAATAGCCACACAGCCAGCAAGACTACACTTTACATATTCAGAAATAATAAAATCATATTGGTTTCATCCCTTTCCCTCAATTAATTAAAAACACAGCTTATGTTCCAGTTAAAAATATGTATATAAAATATGGTAAATTTTATAGAAACTTCCAGTGCAACTGTTAAGCATTTCCGATAACTGATGTAGCCAAGGAAAAAAACATTCATTCATTTTATAGGAAACATCTCTCTAACCCTCAACTACTACCTCTGTGTTTACTCTGGGGTTATTTTAGAACATCTTAGCTGTTAGGCAAGTTAGATGAGATATCCTAGATCTGAAAATCCCCAAACAAGAGTTGCCAGCACCTTGATGGACAATACACAATGCCACTGGCTCTCTTAAATGAACAAACAGAAGAATCATGCAAATGCTTTTGGACTTCAAACTAATCTCATTAATAGAATACAGTAGTCTTTGTCAGCTTCAGTAAGAATTTCTATAGCACTTCTCATAATATTTTGAAAATCTTTAAGCCCGCATAATGTTCTTCAGAATGCAGCTTTTTCCTAACTACCGTGTAACATGAAAGATTGCATTCCAATGTTAGCATGAACATATGTGTTCTCTTAGATCCAAATTTCTCTTTAAATACCCTAATTGAGTGATTATTCCTAGAAGCACTTGAATATGTAAAAGAAGGCAAGTAAAAATGTACTCCTATCCGTAAAGGAGATGAAGTGCCCTGCACATATTTAAAGTAGGTTGATGGACGAAGAAGAGCTCTAAATTTAGTCTCTACTGCAGCCTCTTCCATCTCAGGAAGGTTCCACACAATGCAAATGTACTTGCTTTATGTTCTTTAGTCTGATCTCTGTGTCACCCCTATAGATAACATTCTTCTACCTTGTAATATATTTGCAGAATCAGGCCTTATCACAAAATGTCAGTATTTTCTCTTCAACCCCACAAAATGGGTGACTGACAAAAATGGCTCAAGGCAACAACCTGCAGCAGAATGTCCACTCTGCATACACCTGAGAAGGTGAAAATCAGCTTCTCTAGCCAAAACAGCCCTGTCTCCTGCTAGCAGAACTCTTTCTAGTCCTTTTGCTAGAGACTGGATAGGAGCAGGGGAAGTGTTGTACGGTGTTTCTCCAGCCATTCACATCCATAGTTGTCTGTGTCTAAAATAAGAGAAGGAACTCTAGAGGCCAAAGAGATGCAAGAAGATGTACTACTGGAAAGCCATGGGTAAATGGGTGAGAAGTTGATTCATTATGAGGGTGAGGAAGAGGGTAGTTCTAAGAGGGGGAATAGCTGAGGGTTAGGAGACCATTTTCTAAAACATAAATGATTCTTCTAAGCTAGAATCTTTTCCATCTGAAACACTAATACTTTTGTTCTGAACTAAAACACCCCCGCAGAACTCATAATCCCTTTCTGGTTGTGCAGAATCTATGAGGACCCTGCTGATCCCTTACTTAAGGATTCTTTTGCTCTTTGCCCACCACTGCCCTTTACGTTACCAGTAGATCGTACTACAGTCTCCACTGCATGATTTGCCCATGCTTGCGATACATCTTGCATGAGATTTGGCAGCTGGGCAGCTTTACACAGACTGAAAATGAGATGGATACAATTCAGTTTTACAAAGAATAGAACTGGATCAGATGCAACGAAATCCATACATTGTATTACTGCTAATGTAGTCTAAGCTTTTTTCCAGACAGCCTCCTATCGATTATTAATATTTATTGTCTTGTAGACCCCAGTCATTTCTTATCCATACCTATGAGAAGCACCAGAATGCAGGGCTGCAGGTGACATGCCTCTACCTCTTTCTGAACAGCACTTAAACAAATTGTGAAAGGATAACAGTTTTTTGGAAGTGAATTAAACCCTTTTTTATTGTTGAAATAAGGTGTCCAGTGTCAATAGAAGTTGTGTTTATTTAGTTGTTCTTTTCTTTATCTCTCCCTGGGCCAAACACAGATGCACCAACAATAGGGATACTGTAGAAATAACAAATACTTAAAACACACTGAACCAAAGTGAACTGAATTCAGTATTATTTTTACCCATCTGAAAAGTTGAATGAAATAATTGTTAAACAGTATCAACCTATCACATTTAGATTGGAAATACATACGTGTTTATTTGCCTCTGTGACATCCTGCTTTTCTTTTTACAAATTCGTAGGGTTTTTTTTCCATCAGCTGCACTGCGTACTCACAATTTTTCATAAAAGTCTGTCAATAATAACACGCACATATGGTGTCATTTCAATTTTTTCATTAGTCCCTAAAGATCCATCCTTCCCTTAGCAGAAATCCAACAAAAAGCTACAAAGCTAAAGTTTTAGTTGGTATTTCCATGGACTAATTCAGCTGAGGAACATGGTATGAGCCACAAATCAAATAAGAGAACAGCCCTTCCAAAATGTAATTTGGACCGTAGTGCAGGTAATTACTTCAGGTTTTTGGCAGTCCACAAGGTAGCCTAAGAAACCTTCATATTGGCTATCTGCTATAGCTATGTGCTTCCCACATGAATCATGTTTCCCACCAAGTGTATGCCCAAATATCATACTGAACCCGCGTAATGCTTTAAGATTGGAAAGAGATGACATTGTAAAACTGCTATTTTCTTGTTCCACTGACCCATATCCTGCACTCAGGCTTTTTTTCTGATATAGTATATACCATTTCTAAGATGTCACTTGCCTTTTGTAAAAAATAAAATAGATGATATTCTACTCAGATGTGGAATTAGTTTACTTTGGTGCCATCTCAATAGCTGATACATTGCTTTATTTTCACAGGTCATGGACTGTGCAATGCCTCTGATTGGTGAGCATCAGACTGAAGACAGGCAACATATAACTGAACTAGTCGTAAGCAAAATGAACCAAATGTTGTCCAAAACTCCTATACCATCTCCTCAGAGACCCACCGCCACTCAGCAGCCTCAGGTAGGAAACCTTTTTTAAAAAAAATATAGCGACTTACTCTATAATTTTAAGCTCAGATTTTTCCTCAAAGAATTTGGTTGGAAAAGTACGCTCACATACCATAAACTGCCAGTTTGCAGGAACCTATCAGCATGTTACAGAGGTTTGTCATGTTTAAGTGAGATTATCTCCAGAGATAATTAAGCAGTGCAGGTAGTATGTTTTATTAATGTGGTTCTACACATAAATGAATAACTGGATTCAGTGAATTACCAGGCTTTGTATTATTTCCTTCTAGTCATATCTGCATAAAATATCATGGAAATTTAAATATCATGGAAATAATAGAAGCGCTGTTGTAGACATCCTTTGCTCTCAGGATGTCAGCAAAAATGCTAGGACAGTAGTTGTTCTTGTGCGTTTGTGAGAAGTAAATTACATGATAATTTGTGTTGCAATTCAGGAAAATGCTTTTCAAACCTAGGAAACACCTGAGGTATGTTTAGCATACTAGAAAACTTATGTCAAAGGTTGCAAACAGATGAACTTGCATTTATTTTATTTTACATGGTCTGATGGTGTAAGTATGGGGTCCATAGAATTCTTTCCCTGCCCTTGCTACCAGCTTGCTTTCCAACTTTGGAAATCACCTTTATGTTTCTATTTCTGTGCTTACAACACGCGAAGTTTATTTTATTGACCCTTTAAGTAACTTCTGAGAATATGATATATTTGCACAATGTTCTAAGAACATAAAAGTGCTACATAAATGAATGCTTAAATAGCATCTTTTATGGGTTTACAGGCTAGGCAGCAGGTATGATCACAGCAGCATGATCAGCTACAACTTCCATGTACTTTTAATACACTGGAAGAATAAACCATAACAATACATTCTGAGCGTAACGCATTAAGAGCTGTATTGTTGATCGCTACCAGTGCAGCTCCATGGTGATCAGTTAAGCCACAGAACAAGCCAAACTAGAAGACAGGAATTACCAAGCCTAAGTCAAGAATCTATTTTTACTCTAAGTAGGCTTCACACCAGGTAAACAATTTGAAAACAACTTTGTGGCATACCTCAGGCAGACTAGTTCTTGAGGGAGAATGACTAATTTGTTCTTCAAATATCTCATCATGCTTTAAGTTATAAAAATACACCATCCCACATAAAGAAGTGGTGTGGCTTCTATTTATAGTACAGCCACTTGAAACTAAGCACAAAATTGTTTCAACCACGTAACCACATACAATGGAGAAGTTTCCATCTAACATGACTCAAGTCCATTGTAAAGGGCACCTAAAAAGAGGGACATGGAGAGGAAAAAATAAATTACTTTATGCCCAAATGTATTTTATTTTAGGTCTAACAAATTAGCCATATCTTTAAATGAAGTAAAAAGACAATTATAGAGTTGCCCAAAACATGCAAATTGACATAAAGCAAAACTTGCAACAAGAATGGGCAGATTCTCAGTCAGTTCTCTCCAATTAGAGCTGTTAATATTTCACATTCTGGGGGAAAAAAAGTAAAGACCCGAGTAGGCATGCTTCCCTGGATTTCAAAGAAGGCAAAAGCAGAGCAGCATTTATGATATTGCCATCATCCAAAGATTATCTGTTGTGTGTGAATTGGGTATTTACTCACTTTTAAAGAAAACTTCATATGTAAGACCAGGTCCAGAATGAAATTAGCACACAAAAGCAACCTTTTAAGGAAATTCATAAATTTAGTCATTGCTGCAACCCATCATGTGCAAAAAAAAAGTTTTCTTCCTTCCTAAGAAAAATGTGGATGAACCAAAACATATTTGCTGTCTAGCTGCTGAACTTCCATTAGTTTTCTCCTAGCTTAGTTTATGTTACTGAAGAATTCAGCCTTTGCTAGCAGCAACAGGATGTTGCCTTTTCCTTTTCCTATTTGTTATTTATTATGGATTGCAGTTGATCAGAAAATACCTGCAGAATGTTTGCAGTATTTGTTGAGAGGTTTTCTTCTCAGATAATCAGATTCTGCTTCCTTAAAATTTGCCATGTCAAATTATCCATCAGTTTAAGACAGACAAAGGGGATCTGAATTTCCTCAGAAAATACCATTTGCAAATACCTATTAGTCTAGTGAAATTTAAGGGAAGATCATTAAATAGATCTAGAGTATTTAAAATACATACCTTCCCTTGTACAGGTAATTTTTGCTTTTCTAAGAATAAAATCAATCTGTTGAAACAACCTGTCTCTGACATCTTTGAGCAGTTTTCTTTTAATCTGAGAAATTATTTCCTAATCTTCAGAAATATAGCCCATTCATTCGGGGGGCAGGGGATAGATGGATACTGCATATTTCTGCAGATCCTATAAAAGCCAAGGCCAGTAATGTATCCAAAATAAAGTATGTGCATGTGTATGTATGTTCTTAGAGACCAAAGTATTATCGAAGAGTAATGTGTGCTTTTTGTTACTTCTGCTTTTAGATGAACAGTTTACAGTCAATAGTACAGTTATACACGTGCCGAGTTTTGAATTCCCTTATTATCTGCATGTTTGTTTTAGTTATTTACAGCGTACCCACTACTGTGACATTGGGTGCCTCATACATAAAAGAAAACTTCAGTTTATAAATGCCTTCAGTGGGCAGTAGTGCTAACCCTCTTCCAATTAACTAGTCATCCATCAAAAAACAAACCAAAGATTAGGAAAATAAGCCTTTGTTTAGAGCCATGCTGCCAAATCTTGATGGTAATGATTGGCCTTGTGATATGTTCTGAAGGCTAACAAAGTTCTCCCTGTCAGAGTGCCAGAAGGAGCAAATTCCAAAGGCAAGGACCTCCAACAATGTCCTGCTTATGTTGAAACCTCAGAAGTGCAGATCCTGCACTTTAAACTCGTCTTTAAACCCATTTACTCTAATCTAAGCTATCAGACATGTGCATGCATATATATACTTTTAATATTTTATATACTTTTAATATACATATAAAAAGCACTCACTAGGCTCTATAACATAACTTGTTACACAGGTACACAGAATGGCAGAGAATTAATATGTGAATGAGAAAAGGTGTTTGCACTTACTTGTGTTGCACCTTACCTCACCTGATGCTGGCTGCAGCCAACAGACTGTGTCATGCTTTTTGCTTGTGGTCCCAGGCTATAGTTTACTGCATACCTTTGACAGCATGATCCTACCGTATTGGGATAAAAAGCAGTTCTTAATTTCAGGAGTCAAAGCTTGCCAGTTTTGCTTTTATCAGCTATTTTAGGAGTCTTTCCACTGCAAAGAAAAGAAGTAGTCTCTGGACTTAGGGAAGTTCTGTCTGATCTAACTATATATGGTCAAAAAGTCTCCTTCAAATTAATTTTTAATTAGTAGGAGTCCAGTTAAACTTTGTTGATGGTATTTTCTTTGAAATCAACTAGTATTTGTAGCCCCCAAAGTTAGGTTATTTCCATTTCTTTTAAAAACATGACAGATTTTTTAGTGAAAAGCAAGATGAAAATATATCATAGAATCTTTTACAGGAATATTATTAAAACAGCTGTTTTCCATGAGACAGACTAAAGTCCTGGTGCTCTACTTACAGGCAATAAAATAATGGAAATTTAGATTTTCCTCCTTTTTTATCCTCTTTTAATAGTTTTGATAGAACTCTTGAGATATCTTTGTCATTTCCTAAAATCTGAACCAGTAGGTTAAAATAGCCCGTAAAGCATTCTAGCCAATGGAATCACAAAAGTTACCCTGGAAACAAGAGTTATCATTGCTGTGTCTCCATCTGCTGATAGGAAAGATCCCTGCTGAAATTTCTGCTGTTTGGATTTGCAAGACTATTTGCAGATGGTGGTCAGTGCAAACTATTTCATGCTTTTTTCTGTGGCAGCATTTGTTTATAAAACTGTAGCTGTATATCAAGTTATGACATGAACTGTGATGAAGTAAATTCTATGTACAATAATAAACTGTGCGTAAATTTTATGTTAACATACAAATGCTTAAAGTAATATTCATATTTCAAGCTAAGAACAATCATATTAGGGAAGTGTTATCTCAGTACAGCACTCTGTCAAGGCCGTATTGGATTATCCACAAAAGAGAAAGGAACCTTACATCCTTCATGGAAGGAAGGAACATATGCACCAGAGGCACAATATCCTTAACCACGCAACATCACAAAGAGCACAGCATTACCGAATATATCTTGGTTCCGTTCTCTTTAAAAGAAAGAAGTAATACACCAGTAATAAAGCAATAAACAGTGCAGAAGTAAAGAGGCCAGTGCTTTAAATGATTTGAGACAGGAATACTGGAACCTGAAGTATTTCTTTTCTTAACCTAATTTTCTAACATTTGTAAATACCTTCTCCGCTCTTCACCTGCAGACAAGTTTTAGTACAATACGTTAAGTTCAACTGAGACCGGGATCAAGGAGCCCTAACTCAGCATATAGATCTGTTTTAATTTATTTTCATTTTTCCTTTATTCTCTTTATTTTCCTCATTCTTTATTCACTGATCTTTTATGTGATTTGATTAGAACCAAGTAGTTATCTCCAGTTTGATTTTTCTGTGTTCAGAGAGAAAATTAAGCCAAATATGGATTACGCAGAAAATATCACTAGCATAGATAACAAAAAGTATTAATTCCGTAGAGAAAAGCAAAGCTAGTTCCCTATTCACTTGCTTCCATAAGAGTAGTCACAGTTCTATTCCGTCAGTTGTATTTGCTGTTTTTTTAATGCAGACTGCTTATAACGAGCAGCAATTTGTTTCAAATCACTGAAGCTTTTATGGTAGCCGGACAATACAATTACTTGATTTGAGCTTAACTGAAGGGGAATGCACTTAATTCAGAAGGATCTTAGTAATCCATGGTGGAGTTATATGGAAATCTAGAATTCAGTATTATTTTGCTAATTGGGAGAAGTAAGCTCCTCCACAAACACCCAGGTGTGGGCCTCACCTCCAAAAGACTTTCTGCTGTGCACATTCCCATACAAGTTTACTTGAAGCRTTAACAGCTGATGACTGGAAGAGGAGCACAGCCATGATCTGTAGATTTGCTACAGCTGTATATCATCTTTTTGGACACCTGACAATAAACCTACTTGCATTAAGCCAGGCTGTATTCATGCCATGGATTAACACCACCACCAAGAAGTTTCCTTATGTCACAGTTCCTTGGCACTTATTTGCAGGAACATATTTTTCTTCCTCATATCTAGAAGGCAAGACTGCCTAACAAATAAACAAATTAAAGGGCCATATTAAATCATTCTGCATAGATGAGGATGTATACAGAGTTCGAGTATCAATAGCTGAAAACCCTGCTGAACTGGAGCAAAGCAAATTGCTCCCTAGTGTAATTAGGTCACTACTAGAAGACAGCAGGGGTCATTTAAGAATATTTTAGCCTTAAGGAGGTTGCCAGATGCTCTAAAATAATTGTGTGCCATTCCTMAAACCATGTGTGCTGTATTTCTTTCTCTTAGGAAGACATTTAAACGGAGAACAAGGCGGCAGTGCAGTTATTTTGCATGGCATCGTATGGCTGTAAAGTTGATGTACCTAGATGTGTGGAGTAAAATCTGATGAAACATCAGATCTTAAATGTGCTCAGAGATTAGCCTGACTTTCTCTCTGACCAGGGCTCCACGGCAGGAGCTCAGAGCCCCTTGAAGGGGGCATTATATTACTTTATATAAACACAACAGCATACTTTGTCAGTGAACAAGTAGTGTATATATTTAGGTATTAATTGACCATATTCTGTAGTCCGTATTAGCAGTCAATAGGGTTTTTTTCTATTGAACGTTTACCTGAGAAAGTACGTACGCATGTTGAGCACCATCAGTGACTTTAGACAAAAACTACTACTCTTCACTACTTTCACTGTCTCTCTGTCTCCAAGTTCTTTTAAATCATACTACCTAGTAAGCAAAGTACTGTTCATATTAAAATGCGTATTGACTTACTGTTGCAAGGAAAAGGAAAACTAGCAAGCAGCAACTAAGTCTTCCTAAAAATACTGACAGAGAATCTAAAGCAATATCATCAAAACTCATTAGGAAAAATGAAAAATATTGCTATATACACCATATACATGGTGTATATACATGGGACTATATACACCATGCAACATTTTAAAAAATGCCTTTCAAARGTTAGGAGGTTAGGATAAAAGCTATTCTTAAAACAAATGTTAAAACAGTTTTTAAAAGTCATTTCACTATAATCATCTTTTTTACTACAGTGAGTTTTGATAATTTGACTCATAGCGACATCTTGTGGTCCATAATCTTTTTGGATGAGTGATTTTTTTATATATTATTTAGTATTATATCATATTACATCCTATCATAGAACCTGTATCAGACTAAACAAGAAACTGCGTATACATTTTACAAATACTAAATGCTCCCTATTCAAAAATATCTTTTCATTCCATTCTAATGTATTTTTTCCTTTAATTCCATTAATTTTAATATGTAATAAATTTTAATGCTGTCATCTATAGATATAGATATACATACTATGTCTAGCTGTGTATATTTAGAACAAAAGAAGTTTATTTTAATACAGTTTTCAGGAATATAAAAGAAAAATAGTCTTCACCCTTCACATCCAATCTACATTTATGGAAATACAAAGGATAGCAACAGAAAAAAAAAAAAAAAAATGTAATGGATCTTGAGCTCACTGCTTCCTGTCAAAGGCCACAGTTGAGGCACACTTCATTCCAGCTAAATTTACAAAATTTATTTATATGTTTTATTTGAACATCATGTATATCATTTAAAATATCATTTATATCATTAAACATAGGTTTTACTACACCAAGGCTGTTTTGTCCACCTTTGAATAAGGCATTCATTCAGGACAGATTGTATATATCCTTCATATAAGTGATAGATATCACCACAGAGGTGGAGATTCAAACTTAACTGCTGGATTAAAGGTGTTTTTAAGAATTCTTGATGAATTGGTGCATATATTTAAAACACTATTCTATTAAACAATTTTTTTTTAATTTATGTCAAGCATTTGGACTTGACTTGATATTCAGCAATTGTATTTAATATATCAAAAGCAAAGTTCATGTAGAAAAATAAAATCCTAGGATTTTTAATATTGCAGTAATTAAAAAACAGTGGGACCCAACATACATATGTTGAGCTGAGCTTTTACTAACAAATTTATCTTAGATGTTAAAGTAACATCTTTGGAAATACTTATTAAGATGGACTAGTAGCTGGAGTAATTATTGAGTGGAGTRCATACATATTGCTTAATTCTTTTGCTTATTTAGTCTCACGTGTGAATAGGAACAGGTAAATAGCTTGCCATATATTTACTAGTGATAAATGTCTACATAAACACTTCTGGTGATTAGCTGTGAATGTGCCAATTAAATGAAGGCGATTAAATCAAAACACTAACAAGTGCTTATCTTTTCTAGCTTGTTTTKAAATAAGGTGCCAACAACTAAACGAGTGTGCATTTATAATGCTCTTTTTAAAGGGATCTGATGATGTTTAAACTGTAAGAGAGAACAGACTACAGGGCATCTCTTAAAGGTTTAGGATTATTCAGTCAAAACTTCTATTGACATCATCAGAAATTTGTCCAAATGAAACAAAAGCTTTCAGGATGTGGCCTGATACCTTATATTTATGAATACTTCATATTGAAGGCTCATTATTAGCAGGGTACCTAGAAGAATACATGATCCCTGCAGACAAGCTGAGCAAAGCTCATAACAGAAAAAGTTGCTCTCAAAATACTTATTAGAAGAGAAACCCAAAAGACAAAGTCGCACAGGCAAGGCAACCTGACAGTAAAGTTTAAGGACCCGGATGACCAGGGTGATCTCAGTTGTCTGTAGGATATAGGATTAGCAGCCTTACTGCTAATAATTTTATAATACAAGTGTCAATAAAATGTTGGCCAGAACTGATAAACATAACAAGTTTTACTAGTTAACAGATACTTTCCCCAGCTTATTTCAAAGGTAATATTTTCCTCTTCTTTGCTTTTACTCAAAATAAAACTATGCCTATGTTAACATTTTGATCATCTTTGCTCTCCCTGTTCTCCCTTCAATTCTGTTGCCAGAAACAGACCCTATCTTTGAAAATTCTGCAACCCTGGGGCAATTGCCCTCAGGAACAAAGCACACACTGTTAATTCTTAAAAAATCATGAACTTTGCACTATAGATAATCCTGTATGTTCTTAATAGATTTATATGAGAAATGGCTTTTTTGTTCCACAGACATTTTGAAAGACTTCAAGAAAATGTCATTATTCTATTGTAGAGCAAAAACTAGTCTTTTCAAAATTTAAACAAGAAAACCAGTGATCCTCACATTAAAGAGCACACAACAGCTTCCCTACTTACATGTCACCCATACAAGTACAAACAGAGTCCAAGTTGGATCTTTATGTGCTATACTTACTATCATGTAAAATTCTTTTGACATTTGATTTTACCTTATTTTTCTTCTCTTTTTAGTCTCCGCTGCTGTTTATTTAAATTGAAACTAATAGGAATAGCTTTGTTTTTCAGGGTTTTTTCCTCAATATCCTGTCTTTTCTGCGCTATGGTGGGTGTTTCCCCTCTACTTTTATTATTATTCTCCGTCTCCACTTGACTTTTTTATTTAATTTCTCTGACCTTTAAACCATAACCTGTTGAGCAAAGCTGTTTGGCTTTCCTCCATGTTTAACTTTTGAGGATTCTGTCCCTCTCCTCAGTAGTCATTGCCACAGTTTATTTTGAATAAAGACCATGTGCTAAATAAATGTTCCAATTTTCAACAAGGATAAGCACTAAGAGAAATTACAGAAAAATCCAAAACAAAGCAGCTCATTTTCAAATATTCGCTTGTCCATAGGAAAAAACAAAAGGCAAACAACCCCTTCCCCACCCACACCCCTCCTTCAGACACTAATCAAGAGGTGCATCAGTGCTCCACCTGGCCAGCTGCCAGCAGAGCAAGCTTTTCTTCATCTGCTCATTTATCATTGTCCAGTATCTTCTGAACTCCTAGGAGGGACCAAGGAAGTGTGTTATCCTCCATGTGGTTGTGTACTTGTGCTGCACCAGGAAAGGCAAGAAATGGCTCTGTTCATACACTCGAGTTCTGAATTTTGTTATTATTTGGAGTAGGGCTTGKGTGCTTAGTTCAGTACTGCACTACTTCATCCCACTCCACTGCTCTGTAACAGTGATACTCATGGCACTGTTCATCTTAACTGCAGGTTGTGAGACCAGACTTTCAGTTAACTCTGCCATCTTTTTTCCAGATTTTTGTTTCAAATAATAAATTCTGAATGGATTCAGTAATAATGTATCTTAGTAGCTCCAGATGAAACTCTGCTGATCTTAAGCTCTTCCTGTTCATGCAAGGATCACACCATATCGAAAAAAAAGAAAGAAAGAAAAACACCCCTGGATATATTTTTTTTTTTTAAGATCAGAGGAGCAGATACTGTGTAACATCATCCAGGGCTGAAGTCCGTGGGTCCCGGGATCAAAACCTTCCTTTCACCTCCAAACAATAGCAAAAGGTTTTGACACTTTCAAGCCTCAAGCAATACCTTGTTCTCAGTGTCCAGGGAGGTATCTGTGTACCGCGAGGAAGGTTAACTTTCCAGGAACTGGAAGGTCTTCTAGGCATGTTGTACCACTTTCACTGGCCTGTCCATCTTTCTTACCACTTTCTCTGGTACAAATGTGCATGTGTATGCGTAGTCTCAGCTGCTTTAGCATGCAGGGGGAGCTCATAGCCTGCATTCCTTCGCTGTCTAGGGGGAGTCATTCTTTCACTGGGAAGAACTTCCTGAAAGCTGCTGGGCAACTGCACGCTTTTAATGTTCCTTTTTCAATAAAGAAGTTGAAATCTGGCTTCTTTAAGAAATAAAATATGACAGCATCTTTTTGCATCAGAGTTACTGACTGACTCTGGAAGGGAACCATGTAGCTTCAATAAATGCTGCTACTTCTTAAGTAACTTTTTCCCTGTTTAGTCAACATGCTAGTTTTTCTCTAGAGATTTCAACTTTTGGGGGGTGGGGGGAGGGGAGGATGATTTCTAGTCAGCAAAATAATAGGAAATGGGCCTGGAATAGGCAGTGGGAGGTCATCTGTTTCAGTCTCTCAGGGACAACACTGGAGTGTACCCTTTAACAGTGGTGAGTCCATACTAGTGTATTAATTATTAAGCTTATGTTTAAAAATATTCAAAAAGGATGCTTTACTTTAGCAAGTAATAAGTTATCTAGCAATAGAAAGCATTCAGTCTGTAAAATCTAATTTGCAATACTTTTTGATGTTTAAAATAAATCTTTTTCAGTGTGTGTTGTAAACAGTACTCCAAGCAGAAATTAAGCTGTATAGCTGCTTTTCTCCTCTTAGCAGATATTTCCCTGCTTGAGAACCCAACAATAGCTGGTCTAAATTTTTGTATTCTTTATGGCAACCTCAACATGAAGAAACTGTAGGGTGGCATCAGTGCTGCTGAGAGTCTGTTTTCCAGATTTCCTCAGTGGAGAAGGGCGGTATTGAACATTATTGGTGTTCCAAAAAATGTACCAAGTGGGAGGCAGGTCTCCTTTAGCTGGCAACTGCACTAGGCAAAACGGAGGTGGCTTCTTTTTAAGGAGTGCTTAACCACATCTCTCCATTTTAGCTGTAATTAGGCCTGTTTCAGTCCACAGGGAATACACAATAAATAGCAAAAACTTTGTAGTCCTGTTAGCAACAGTAGCAATGCAGTGAAGAAATTTTAAATCACCTATGCCTGGTTCACCACATACAGGGTAAAGTACAGCAGCTGGTAAGTATCCCTGCTATACTCACTAATTGTATAAAGCTGTAAGCAACAAGCTGCTAAGGAGCTTTTTATTTTTGGATTCTCCATTTAAGAAAGTCACTCCAAAATCTCACCACTTTGATAAATTATGGAATGTCAGCTGATTTCCAGCCCAGTTTTATTCAGTTGGTTTATACCCATTTCATTTTGGGTCACATTGTCCATTAGTCTAGCTCTTTTCCTTCCTGGTTGTTTACCACTACAGTATATTTATAAAAAGGAACTGTACTGCCTTCTAGCCTTTATTTTGCTAAACTAAGCAAGCCAAGTACTTCTAAATGCTCAATATACAGACTCTTCTATCTGCCTGCTTAGTTTAATAGCACTTTTCTGCACCTGATCAGCTTACATTCATCTTTCTTGAGCAGGGGAGATGAAAATGATCAACAGCATTATGTCTAAAACTTTCTGGAAATACTTCACTTGATGTGTGATATGATTTTTGTTTTTTTCACTGCAGCTCCATGCTGATAACTAGTGCACACAAATCTTTTCATTTGTTTTTCTGCTAGTGAACTCTGCATTTATCACAGATCCATGTTATTAGTCTATAAATAAATGACTTTGGGCATATGGTTAGCTTTCTTTTTTGGAGGGTATACTGTTAACTTTTTTTTTTTTTTCCCAGCCATTATGTAATTTTTTCTTTAGGATATATTGGTCCTCTGTACCATCTACACTTTTTCGTAGTGTACACCTGCTATTTTGTGCCAGCTTGATGAAAATTCTACTTGAGAATCACCCAACAGTAATCCTTTAGGAATGCTACAATTAGCTCCTTGCCATTAGTTTTTCTTCAGTAACTGTCTCCTCTCTTACCCACATGGTAATTCTTGTAGCGTTAGGGCTGAGCTTCTCCAGTGTAGCTTGTATATTTCTCATTGTTAAAAATACCTGCTCCTGATTCTGAATTTAGTGAATCAGTTGTTTTTGATTTCTGGGATGGAGAATATCTAGTCTGAGCTCAAGAAGATCTTTGATTTTTAGGTCCATCTCATTTGTAGCTCTTTTCCAACCTTCCGTCTTGCTTTTGCTCCTGTACCTTTGCCTCTTTTCAAGTATTCGTTTATTATTGAGACCCTACTGAAAGCAGATTAAATCTAAATTACCCCTGTGCTTAGCAACCCTGTTTTTTTTCTTAGTTCTCCTCTTGCTTGTTTGTTTTACTRTTTGTTCTTGTTTCATTTATAGGATCTAACTCATCTTGTATTTTGGCATTTCTCACTTGATCCCTACAATTCCTGACCTGAAAAATGTCTTTCCCTTCAGACATTAAGACATCTATGAAAAGCTTCTATCACTGCATTACAAAAAAACAAACCAAACCCAAAAATAACTATACGTGCTGCAACTGTAGTTCACTAAATTTTCAAACTCAGCCAAATCAAAATCAATTTTTGCTAGGACTCAGTTTAGCATCTCTTGCCCAAGGACTGTTTCCCTTCCAAGTTGCTGCTTTTGCTCCAACCCATTTCAACATTCTTCAGACTATTCAAAATTCAAGTATATATGAATCAGTCTGAACGCATATAAATATAAAAGGTAGAAAAAGAAGTAACATGACCAAACAAATTCTAATACAACATGCTTTGAAGAACAAACTGTCTTCCCTCTTCCAATTCTACCCCTAAATTCTGAGGAAACCATTTCAGGTACCTATAGAAGGCAAGGAAGTGCTACAGAGACATCTTTAGACATTTATCTTCTAGACAAGTAGAGGGTTTTCTGCTCTGGGTATAATTAACTGAGCCAATATTCTTGAAGACTGCCATGCAACCAAAGCATCGATTGTTATACCCAAAGTTGAGAAATCACTATAGCATACTTGCAGAATTTGTGCGGTTTGGAGGTTTTCATGAGTAAAGTTGTTCTTTTTTAAATATATATATATATATATATAAACAGTAAATCCCCTTTGAACAGGAGAGATTCTGCAAATAAGCAATTCTAGATACTTATACTATCAACATCCGCAATCCCTTTTCTTTTGGGAATTTGGATATGATATGAAAGTTGTGTTCCATAAAATGGAAACCAAATGGGCTCCCTACCACAGCAGTTACCACACCTTACTCAGGTAATACTAAACCATACTAAACACTGCAGCCTCTAGTTTCTGTTCTGCTAATTATGCTTTTTAGCCCTGAATTCCTAATAAGAATCTGTTCAGAGCCATTTTCTCTTCTATATTCTATATTCTAATCCTTGCTTCCTGCGATATTTGAACTAAGCAGTAGGCACATTTGTAGATCACAGCTACAATGAAGGAAAACATGTTTGTACTAAAAGAAACTGGTAGGAGGGTGAGCTCCTAGGCTGGGCAACAAAGGGAAAAAAACAAGAGGGGTGAATATATCTGCAGGACAGGTCTAGTCCAGCATCTTTGTTCAGAGAGATTACGTTGCCCATAAGGAGTTAGCAGCTCTTGCAATTACATTGGCATACCACCTTGGAGAGGTGAGCAGTAACAGTCTGTAGCTGATGTGCCAACAACTGGCGTTCTAGAAGAAGCCTGGATTTTATTAAAGGCCTTGGCTCAGGACCACAAAGAAGACTCTAGTTCAAAGCCTGTCTTTAATATTACATATCAAGGTTTCTGACTGTCTGAAAGAAAGGCTCTTGAAGGACTGGATTACTACAGACCATTGAAAAAACATGAGCAAGATTTCTCAATTAGGAATGTAGTACTAATTATTCTTTTTGGGTCAGCCTGGGTGGGTTGGCTAATTAGCTAAAGTAATATACCCATGTGATTGGCCTGGAGTGTGGGTGAGGTTCCTGGAAGCACCAGGTGATAGCTGTTTTTTTTTTTTTTTTTTTTTTTTTTTTTTTTTAAAAAAAAAGGTGTGTGGGTGGTAAAATCAGGACAGCTGCAGTTGGTGACTATAGAGGGAGAAATACACCTTCAACAAAAGATGCACAAGTCTCTGAAATTCCAGAATAGTTAAGGGAGAGGTTAGCAAATTTCTCTAAGGTTTTTTGAAAGCTTAGGTTAGGATAAAATAATTTCTTTGTCAGATGGTGAGATACACAGATTGCATAAAGACTGGTGTTGTCATGTCAAGTCAGTTAGATGCTGTGTGTGATAAAGCCCAGGACCACTTCAGTGTAAGAACAAATGGCAGACCTACTTTGGCCTCCAGGCCTGGGGGAAACAGGACTGTCAGCTGTTGTTTTAGCACTAAAGTGAATATGAATTTAAATCTCTAGCCTATATTTTCAGTTTTTAAATAAAATACGAGTTTAATCTACATGYTTTACTTCTGCTTTAGCAGAAAAAGCAGCAACATGCATATTCTCCTTAGCCTTCCTCTGGCTAAAAAAGGAGGTATAAAGAGAGAACTATACAGATTGTTTTATGGCCTTTTGCAAGGCTTGGAAGCTTATCACATGGTAATAGTAGGAATGTYCATTAAAGAATATTATGCATGGTTTCTGCTTTCTAGCAAAAGTGAGATGATCGCTTCAGTCTTCTATAAAGAAGCTACTGGAGGCACTTGAACCCAGATATTCATACTTTCCCTTTAAGAGCACGCTTAATGTGTCATGCTACAACACCAAAGGAATAGCAAGCTCTCTCGGTAATAATGAACACCCAGGTGCCCTAAAGGCATACAAAGGAAGGTGCCAGATGCATCAGAACAATTGGACTAGAATATGAAAGGAGTTGGTTCCTCCAGGGCAACATTTCAAGTTTTCCAGTCTCTGTGCTAATTTCCTCAGTATCTAAAGAGTTCCTAATGTATATACATAYTGCTTCAGCGAACTCCAATGCATATACAGCGCAAATACCACGCATATTTAACGTGCCACCAAAACCTGCATAGGATAGAAAGTCGACGTGTATTCAGAAAATTACTGGAAGGAGAAAAACACAATAACAACAAAACTATCCTAAAACAATTTAAAATTTTCTGGTAGCAGTGTTTTTCGTTACGAAATTCTCTTCTTTTCTACATCCCTCATCCTTAAGCAAAGATGCTTACCAAGAACTATATAACTGGGTCAGTTATTACACGGATCAGATTTTGCCACGTTCATTTTGTACACACTGTTTTTGCCCCTAAGTTTGTTTCTGAAGGTTGGTAATTCTGAATAATTTGAGTTTTGAACCTTTCATATCTCCTTTTGTTTATGTAGCTAAAGTAGACAACACAATCTGGAACAGTTGCAGTAGCATTGGTGTCTTGCAGCCTTTAAAATTACAATTTTTAGATTGCTGTATAGGAATTCTCACAATCAGGAGTGAGATTTATTTCTACAGTTCTAAGATCAAATACAAATTTATCAGAAAAAAACAGTAAGTTTTGCAAGAAACATTTTTAATTAATTTTACATTTACTGTTTAATACCTTCTGGGCTTTTTTCCCTCTTGACAGATGGCAATTTCTGGATCCTTAAAAAGAACAACTTATTATGTCCAGTGATTTCACATATTTCCCTTTTCTAAATAATTAGAGATGGGCCCAAGGCAAAGCTTGGATTCAAATGCTAATATTCCCAGAGGGTGTTCCACTCCAAGGTTTTGGTTCAGGCCCATCTCGTCCTCTGGACAAGTATACATTCGAAAAGGATACTGCCAAATAAATCTCCTTTTTTGAAAAGTTAAGTATTACATGTGTTTCTAATAACACGTCAGATGGAGTAGCATGAAGTAATTTAAATTATTTTCATGATTTTTCTGTGGGTTTTGCTTCCTTCTTTCATTTTGCTTTAGCAAAACAGCTAACCTAGAGTAGTCTATCTTCCTTCCCATTTACAATTACAGAATCAAAGTGAAACTACCACTAACAAAAATTCTGGAGTATTAGTGCTACAGCTGCAAGAGAATTTAATTGAAAATAAATCATTTCTTAAATTACACAAAGGTATCTTTTGAAGTCCACTTTCTATGCAGTCTGTCCTAAAAAGAGAGCAGAACTAATGAGATACAGAAAGGGGGTTCAGGGTACAAGGAACTGAAGGAGAAAGACCATACACGGACAGCAGTGAGCMCTCCTGAGGAAGGCACTCCTTATGTCACGATCACATGCTGCAAAGGGAAAGCAAATTTTTGCTTAAAAGCTCAGCTTTGGATTAATCCAGGATTCATATGTCATGGCAGGCAGCAACTAAACTAGAAAATATTATCTGGAATAAATTAAAATTACATGTTCAGCCCCAAACCAATAAGGAGATTTCTAATGAAAATAAAGACAAATTAATGGAAAACTGGAACTGAGCTACTCTAATTTTTTCTCCCTTCTATTTTCAAATGTATTTTCCAGAGTGGATCACTAAAGGAGCCAGAGCCGAACAAAATCCCACCTCAGCGACCACCACCTCAAGGTTGTTTACAGTACATTCTCGACTGTAATGGCGTTGCAGTAGGACCAAAACAAGTCCAGGCTACTTAGATATTTGAGAATAAAAGCAAGAGTTAANAAAAAAAAAAGAAAGAAATGAAAGTACAATCTTAAAAGCAAACATACCAGTTTTGTTCAGTTTTTGCATTGTTTCAGTGCTGACCTGGACTGTGTTTTTTCTATGCAGTGTCAACTCTACCGTCTGGTTGTTTACCTGTTCATGTCTGTGCGTGTAATGCTTACCTACCTTTCTCTGTAAAACTTGTGATTTCAGGGCTGTTGTCAACAGTGTACAAAGAATGTGCCTCAGCTCAGTGCAACTGTACATTATGGGTGGTTAGACAGTATTTTTTGAGTATTATATATCGTTACGTAAAATACAACAGAGGTTCAAATTGAAATACTTCTGCTTACTCTGTGAGTGTGTGCGCACTATACTCATAGCCTTTATTTTTTTGTGTGTGTGCATGACTAATAGGTAGGTGAACCAGATATATTTTTAAAAGTCTAGATGAGAATTTGCTAGTGAAGCATTTTATTTATAATTTTATAAAGTTTATTAACATTTGAGTTATACGGAAGAAGTGGAACTCTAGTATTTCAGTAACTCCATACGATACAACACTGTTCTTCCCAAGGAATATTTAAAATATATTCTATTTTACATACTGGTATTCATATTTTTAGTAATTCTACATTAAATTATTAGCTACAAAGCTATGTAAATGGGCCACAAGTGCAATATCTCAGTGAAAGCATGAGTATGTATCTTATTTCAATTAAGTAGTTCGTTTTGTTGTCATTCAGAATTAGTAATCTATGGTGATTTTATTGAAAACTAATGCAAATATTTTCAAAATACTTTATTCACCTAAGGGTTAAATCACAGGTTGTTTGGTGGGAAGTACCTCAAGAACTGTTAAACTTCCTGTAATAGCTCAATTTTTCAAATACTGAGATGTTGGGAGATAGTAGACCAAGGAACCTTTAACCAGCTGGGGATCTAGCCCTTTGGTTGGAATGGCAGACAAAAATGTCAACTGTTTCCTTTACCAACTCTGCTCGACTATTTTAACCTAGAAATATTAAGATACCTATAAAGAAAACTCAATCCCAGGATTATCCACATAAACAGGGCTTATAGTAATTGCTTAAAATCAATCATGAAAAAGACTTGAGATGCCTGACAACTGCTAGATTTTATGTAGGTATATTATTTACGACTTTTACATAACAAATTTATTCTGTAAATATTAGAGAAATATACAGGCAGGCTGTTGTGAGAAACCTAACCTAGACACACAAGCTACACAATGCTAGCATACCATAAAATTTAGTCATTAGTGAGCCACAAAACTACAGTTTTAGTTTAGCCTATGTACAAAGATGAGTAGTGCAGGCAATTTTGTTTAAAGGGAAAACAGTCTTATGTTCTATTTCTGTTTTCCCTACAAACACTGGAAAAAAATTATCAATGAGAAGCATCATTATTCTTAGTGTTTCTTTTATTTGTAAAATCTGGCTGGTAAGATGAGAATTAGGGTACACATTATTAGCTGTTTAAATGTTYGTGGTAAGTGCTATTCTTTATTACCTATCAGTAAATAACATGAATATTTTGCTTTAGTGATCAGCGTTTGTCTAGGTCAGTGATCATTCCAATGATAGCATTGGCTATTTTGTTCCATGTTAATAAAATTCCACTTAGGATCAGGTTCACAAATCCTTACCTCCAGACACCATAGGAGTGAATAAACCATACTGCCCTGGGGTAAAGAAATGAATCTGATGACTGATTTTATTTAATGCAGTTGGAGGTCTTTTTGCATGTAGTAGTACAAGTATTCACAAGTGCTTTTCACATGACATTTGTGAGCTGTGTGTGCAAAGAAGAGATGGGTGTTGCAGATAGGATTTCAGTTTGTTGACTGTAAAGGATTTAAAAGGGCACACACTATTACTACATACCACAGACAAGAAGCAAGCCAAAATGTCTCTCTGCATGTAAGCATGCTTAGGTGCAATATTGTGGATAACAGGGAACAGATGTTTTACAGTGTAGGTTTAATGTTCAGTTTTATTGGGTTATTTTTGGTAAAAGTTTCTTTCATGATTGTTGCCTTTTGTACAACCCAGCTGCAAGAAAGTGAGCAAATGCTGGAAGTGTGACAGCAGTATATCTTTTATGTGAAATTTCTTGTACAGCTTAATGTGCAATAAAAGAAAGTTATATCTGTCTTCAGTGTAAAGTTTCTGGCATTCAAGCCTGTATGTGCAAGTGGGGAAAAAAAAAAACTTTCTGTTTTTCAATACTGAGTGAAGGGAGAATAATAAGCAAACAATCATAATTAAGTTGTTGCAAGACCATGTTAGCACCTTCAAATATTTCCTACGAAAGTGATTCAAATTAAAAGACAATGAAGGCACATTCTTTAACATACAGTACATGCTATTTATCTTTCTACATCACAACACACTGCTACAACTAACTATATTAAAACTTCCTAAAGCATTAGTACATGCTCTCAGACGCATACACTGGAATCTCAAATAAACGGAAAACTAACTATAAGAGCATATTTTAAAAACAAATCTCATATTGCAACAATATTTCCAGATATGAATGTTTTCTTCTAGAGACCTGAGGAGGTAAAAATCTTTTACTTGTGCTAAATATGTGTAAGACATAAAATTTCCAAATGTTTCCAACCTCTAGATCAGTTTTCTTGTGTAATGTTTATCGTTCAGCAAAGCTCTTATCCTGACCCAAGCATTCTACAAACAAGTATCTCAAAATTCATCCTGTCCTTTCCTCTGCTTAATTCAAATATGCTGTGTGCCTTGTCACATGCAAGAATAAAGAGGCTGTTACAACAACTAACACCCAAGAAGGCCACATTCTGATACCTGATATGAGATAAAAACAGCATGGCCACTGTTAGCTGACATAGTACAATTTCAATCAGAAAACACCCAAAACAACCGTATAATGAGGTAGCATCTCTCAGCATTGGATTTCACAACTTAAGTATCTATTACATATGCTAGTTCCACATTTCTTGCGATATTTTACCATGTACTTTCTTGACAGAGGAAAGATACCTTTGGTAAAGAATTACTAATGATTTTCTTGTGCTTCTTGTATTATTCTTAACATATTAACATTAACATATTCTTAACTACAGAATTAAATAAGTTATCAGAAGACAGAATGAGCCAGCAAGCATCAATATAAAGTTGTTTTACTGTTATAAGAGTGAATCTGAGAGGAAGATTACCAAAATAATTTTAAAATCTTGGTGGAACAAAATTGCAATAACTGCATAGAAAAAAGTAGATRTACTAGTGAAATAGATGTTGTTGGAATATTCCGTTCTCTCACAGGCCTTCCTTGAGCTGACCTAAAATTATCTTTTAACTCCATTGATTTTATTTGAAGTCAGTAAAGCTCCTGCTGGTATAAATTTGGTACTTCTTAGCAATTACAAGGATGAAGCATAGAGGGCTCCAAGCAAGTTATTATTGTACCAAGTGTGATTAGTAGTATTCACGACATTAAACTGTAGTCCATATTATTAGCATTTTGCATCAAAAGTAGAATTAATCAAATTCCAGGATTATTTTTACGTGTTGGATATGAAATCTAGTAAGAACTCTGTGATACTATAACATTATGAAGTCTTTCTTGTACTGAACCTAGGGGGCCCAGTGCAACCCCAAGGAATGCAATCTCAAAGCCAGGAGCCATTGCAGCCACAGCGCATGTTCCCCCCTGGGCAGTCAGCAAAGCCCTCAACTTCCCAGCCACAGCGTCCACCTGGACCTACAACTCAGCAGCCACGTGCCCAGGCTCCAGGCCCTTCCAGCACCCGATTATCAGTGGAAGCTCAGCCGCAGCCGCAGCCGCAGCCACAGCCACAGCCACAGCCTGCTCCTCAACAGAAGCCTCAGTCTCATCCACAACTTAAGTAAGATTTGCTTTATCAGTTTTATTTTCTCCTCATAATATAGTTTGATTTTGCTGTCTGACTAATTTGGGAGCTGGTCTAATATACAGAAAAAAATATGCGTATGTTCCCAAATCTAAAATGGGGTTAAAACATTTTTTAAAACTTATCCTCTGTGTTTATCGCAGTCAGAGAGTATTGTAAGTTATATCCGAAGTGCTATACAAAATTTCAGTAATTAGTTGCATATTTTTTGCCCCAACTAGGTCAGATTTAAAAACTCATACTGTTTCTCTATTCTTTTTTTTTCTCTGTTACGTCACTGACTCATGATCTGCTGTGCTGTAAGCCTGCACAGAAAAGAGGAAGTCTTATCTATTTGGATTTTTAACCTTGCAGTCACTCAAACAATAGATTCCATTTCGGAAAGCCTATCTCAGAAACAATCCAAATGAACATGCTAGACACTGGCTGCCAAACTGTGTTTCTTTACAGTCACACTTCTTTCATGGCTATGCATTGCTGCTGACTGTACAGCCCAAGTAATGCCCACAGGCGCTCTCCAGAGAGGAGGGCAGGCCTCGCGCGGAGTGGCCTGTGTAGTTGCCTCACTGCTGGGAGGTTCCATAGCGCACAGCGTGCAGTTGTTCCAGCCAGCCGCCACACGTATCATACACGTACAGTAAATATGGAAAGGATGTGTAGTGATGTATCTTCTCACAGCTTAAACCCAGTGAATGGAAAACATGGAGCAGCTATTAGCAAGGATTTACTGTTTCTTCAGCGTAGCAATGCTGACACCCAGTATCGCCAGGAAACAACGAACAACGCGTTCTGCTCATTTTGATAAGTACTGAGACCGGCATGTAGTCTGGGTTCGCCAAGTTACACAGATCCCCTTTTTTCACTCGCTCATATGCTAATACTAGCGCAAACCAATTCTGAGTCCTCACCTGAGCACAACTCAGTGGAGCAGTGACTAGACTTTCAGGTGGCAAGATGCAAAGATGACAACAAYAGCTACTTTAGAAAATGTTTTTCTAGGACAGTGTATTTTTTCTGGTTTATAGACTTAAAACTCACATTAAGTCATCCATTATTTACATATATGTAGAGAGTAGGCAGATCAGTTTTCATAAGAAAGATGGAAGACTATAAACTAATTTGAAACAACTCGCGAACCTCTGACATTTAAGAAAAACAGAGTTACTAAATACAGTTTTCAGGTCTTCTTTCTCTTAAGTTCCTTCTTCAAATCCAGATTCATTGATTTTTCTCTTCAGATGGAATAGTTTCTATTCAAATTAAACTAAAAATATTTAAGGACTAAATTAAAGTTTTTACGATGCAAGCCATAATAAGAGTAGTTTTTCTAACTTTCAAGAAGCAGTTTAGGTCCACAAGAAGACTCAAATCTCCTGCCTCTAGGATTAATTCTATTTGCATGTGTATGCTTTGTATTCACCCACATACTGTTGCCTAACCTGTATGTACATGTTATTAATCTGTGAATAAATATTTAATTAGGCTACTTATTGTGCTACTAATCAAGTCAAGTGCTGCCTCCCACCCTCCCTCTTTCAGTGAATACAAACAAACATTTATCAGTCTATTCTCATTAACGCAACTATAATTTCTGAAAAACCTAAAATGCCTGTAGCACTGTTTGCTGTACATTATTAGTTTAGAGGTAGAGAAATTGCAAAACTATGGTGGGAATAAGACAAGCTGAAGAAGAAAAGTGTTTCAGTTTTACTATAGCCAAGACTTAAATCCTACTATTATGCTGACATAAAAATGAAATCAGTTAACTACCTTTACTAATGCATAGATATCTTTGTAAAAAGATTGTAACTCAATAATGTTTTCCGCTTAAATTCAAGCCAACTTTTAAAAATTTATTTTACTTGACAAGTCATGAATTAGTTTGAAACTTCAGACATTTTCCTTCTTGTATGTTATTTTACTAATGCTTACATAGAGACTTACAGCAACATTACATGATAGCAGTAAAACCAGAACAGCATAGCTAGACTAACTGCTTACAGAAAAGAAACTTGGTATCTGATTTGGTGAATCCTTTTAAAAGATATAAAGTGTCATTAAGCTCCATAAGGATCAATGTAATGTGTACAAACACATTACAACTTTAGGACTCATTCTTCAAACTTTTCCCATGTGGTGATTTGGATTTAGCAGGAGCTCTGGTTTTTCACAAGTCCTAATTTACATCATCTGATTTACTGGGATCCAGTGTTTCAGATCTGTAAAAAAGCAGTATGTTCTCTGAAGGAAAGATTATCCTGCTTCTCAAATCAAAGTATGGAAGGAATGTGCTGTATTGCAGCAGCTCTGTATGCTACATCTAACTGTATTGCTAGTGTATGAATGTCCATTTTGTTCAAATGCAAATTGTTTTCATGTTACATTTTTCCTTTTCTCAGAATTTATACAAGTTACACTAGTTATATATAGATGGAAGCTGGCAGACAATATGACTATACAAAACATGTTGCATTTTTGTCTTGCAGCAAGTCACAGTCTTTGACAAATGCCTTCAGTTTCACAGAATCATCCTTCTTCCGATCATCTGTGAATGAAGATGAAGCAAAAGCTGAAACTATTCGAAACTTGAGGAAATCCTTTGCTAGTCTTTTTTCTGATTAGCCAGCTTCATCTAACTGCACATAGCATATAGTCTACTGTGTGAATGTTATATAGGTTTTGTTTTCCCTGTGACAATTCCCACCTCTACTGTGCTAACTGTTGTATTAAGCAATATGTTAAACTTACAAAAAAMCAGAAAGACTTTGATGAGATACCATTGAGGTACATTATATAAAAATCTACAAACAAGGAAAGGTTCTATTATTAATACAGAATGCTGAATTCTAAGGTCCTTACCCATTGTAATATTGTGGCCTTACTGTGACTGAACTATATCATCCTATTTGAGACTCCTTTGTAGAATTGTGTTAATAAGGCATTGAGCTATGGGTTTCTCTGTGCTTTACCCATTCCCAGTGCATTGCAATGCATGTGTATTTTGTGTGTAAATGTTTTGTACTGCAAGAGTGTAGTCTTGACTTGTTCTTGCTTCCGAAATTTAAGAGGCAACTCTCACTGAAATTCTTGTCAAGCCACTTAAACAGTGTGAGAGATTCAAGCATTTTCTTCCCTCTTATACAATCTTTCCGTCAGCTGATTGTAGACTTCTGATGTATTGCTGAGAGCTACCAGTACACTAAACTAATGTCATAAATGGAGTGTGTATGTACAACTGTATCTGCCTGTGTCTACTTAAATTTATTTTCAAATTGTAACCACAACTGATTCTAGTTGTAAAGAATCTGCATGATGTTGCCCTTATTTTTGTGAAAGCCTTCTAATAAATGTAAAGTCCGACGCTTGATTAAAAAAAGGCTCTTACAAAGCTTGTTTCAACAACTGTATATGCTTTGACTGATACCAAAAGTGTACCACTGTGATTACAGAATATTTGGACACAAGCCACAGCTGTAACAAAATAGAATGTCCCACATAATTCCTTTTTGGATGGCATCATAAAAAATATAACTTCTAGGAATCAGATTTAAATTTTCTAACAGTTTGTATATTTTTAAAATGTTTCTCTAACTTGTTAAAAAAATTGATCACAGACTGGGAGGAAATATCAGCATTTAAAAAAAAAATTACCATGTCATTTTGCCTATCATGAATTGCATACAGTAATATTCCTTGCCAGGAAACAATGCTATCGGGGCAAACAAGAGAAAACAACTTTAATATTAACATGGCTGAGGGATAAAATGGGCAACGCTAGGTGAACTTACTGAAAAACAGTATGGAATTTTAATGGATTTGTACATCTGTTTGCCTAAGAAACTGTATTTCTTATAGATCTGATAGCATCAGTTTATGAAGTGTAGGTAAATCACAATCACCCTTTGACAACTTAAGTCCTTTCAGATTTAGCTTCCTTTGGATGATGAGCTGTGTTTAGGCCAGGAGGCTGGCAATGAAACATGGAAATTTTCATTTTCAGTGACGTCAGAATTAAGTTCATACATCAACATCTGATAGCTCTCTCTGTTTGTCAACATATTCTAAGTCAATAATCTTAGTACATATATTTCCTGAAAAGCAGGCACGTCCAAATCACAGGCAACACAACTGACACCTTTTTCAGATTGTTAGTGAGGACTGACTCAATATGGTAGCTGAACAATCATACTTAAAATAGTGCTTTCCTCCAGGTTGAGACTAAAACAAATCCATGGGTAAGCTTGCGCTGCAACGTTACAAACCTCTAAATACATAGCACTGCCCTCTAAAGTCCAAATAACACTACGACAGTGGAACAGCCCTCAAAGAGAAACCCTCTCACTGAATTAAGGACAACTACCTTTCACTTCAGGAAGAACGTGCTGTGGGTAAAAGCCTATAGCTTAGACCATGAATTCCATCACCAAACAGAAAGTTTTAACTATTAACAGTTTTTATTATTCATCAACATGACCTAAACTGAGTTTTTTAAGTTTTGTCACCCTTCTGCCCTCCACTGGTTTGAAACACCCTTCACTGGGTTTCTGTAACAACCCTGAACAGCCATATAGCCTTTCATGCCTGAGAAGCACTTTACTTTTAGATTAGAAAGATTAAGCAAAGTTGCTAACACAAATTAATTACTGCTACAAAGAAAGTATAGCAATTATGCATAGTTTGGCATGGTTCATGATTATTACATGCCTAGTTTCAGAAATATTTAGTACAATATGAATTACAGGTAGTTCATTAGTCCAGGCCCCAGATTTCAACTTGAGGCAAAGTTTCTCGCTTATATAAAACTCCCTCCCACCTCTTCCTGGGAGAAAACAGGTTTCACTACAGTCTTTGTTTTACCATCTGGAAGAAAAAAAAAGAGAGAAAAGAAAGGAAAAAAAGAGCAAGATGATGCAATCAAATCTTCATGGTGTATCCTCCTACACAATGTACATAACACATTGCCTCTCCACAATGCACAAACTTCTTTATACTTCCAAGCATGCTAAAGCGTGTCATTTGCAAGCTGATGCATGCTTATGTTCCTGATGCAGTGTTTCATGGTTAAGATATTTTTAAGCTATCTATAATACAGCTCCAAAATACCAATGAGCCAAAAATATAATTCTTTATAAAAAGTCCCTTCCATCATTTTTTGTCCTTTTGTCTTACTACTTTAAATAGATTTTGCTTTGAATTCATATGCAAGTTCTAAATACTCGGTTATCCAAAATAATATTATCTAGGGCTGCATAAATGGTAACGCAGAAATATCTGAGTGCCTGTGGTTGTTCAGCTTGGTGAATATTAGCCTAGGAACCTGAAATCTGTATTTCATTTGCACCTTTCCCATGGAGATGCAGATTATGAAGCCACTGGTCTCTATGCACAGTACTACATCTTTTTTTCATCTTTCACTTATAAATTAATGTAATATGAAATCTACAGATATCAAGTTTAGTCTTAAGACTGAGATGGAGCCACCTTCTGACCATTAGGCCTGCAACCAATTCAAAACATTGAAGCAGTTTTTAAGAGTTTATAATTCTGGACAAAGCAACTAAACTAGCTGTGAAACAACCACTAGGTYTCTAATAAAAAATAGTGAAAACAGTACTAAGGTACTCTGTAAATATTCTGTGTACTTGGTAGACTAACTGCTCAACAAGAACAAAGTCACTTCTCTGAGGTTCTAGTCAATGTTTTCTCAATGAACAGATCACATACGATAAAACTCCTATTTACAAAATTAAAAGAGTCATTGCATGTTTGCACATTGACATGGTTGTTGCCATCTTTGGTTGAATACTACAGATAAATTTGCAAGCAAGTTGTCTGTCAACAGCAGTTGTTGGTGAGGCTGCRTAGAATGTGGGTGGCTGAATGCATCCAACATAGCCAGGGCCATCTGAGACCTCGTATCACGATGCCTATCTTGGTAACCCAGATAATCATATGGTTTGGCAGCTACGACATAGGTTCTGTGGGAGACATGGGCCATACTAAAATGGCAGCTGGAGGCCACAGAGGATACATAAGAGCATCTAAAATAGCACTAGTTGCCTGTGTTTGGGCACTGAGGTTGCTCTTGCATCTGGATAATCAACTGTCTCATCCTTTGTAACCCACTCAGGCATGGAGTAAGAGGCTACTTAGGTAAGCTCTGTCTTTCTTCTTCCCCTTGAAAACTAAAGCTGTCAMGCATGCCAGTGCTGCAAACACACAATTGTTTGCAAATTTTGATCACTAATAGAGTTTGTTTTCCCATAATAGAAATAACTAAAGTGATTATTTACTCATACTAATTTAAGAAATACAGTCTGAACTGGCACAAATGCCAACAAAAATGAATTTATTAATGACAGTATGTCTCCAACATGGAAATTCCTTTTGTTAGATGTACATTTCTAAACAAGGACTTTTTGATACTCTCTAGAATATCAACTGAGTTCTTAAAAGTTAAAATGAGCCAAGAAAGACTATGTCCCTTCTTCACTTTGAGATAGCCAGGCAGCAAGAGATGCTATTTTCCATAGCTTATAACATGAAGAATTAGAAAGAGGATCAATAAATACATTTTTTAAAAAGACTGTATTTTTTACTGGAGTTTTGGCTTCCTTTAGCAGTGGTATTGTTCCACTTACAGAGCTATGCTCCACATAGGCCCAATGGCCATTGCTTCCAAACATGGATGTGGTGTTTAAAAAATGGGTCCACTTCAAATAGCAGATGTTTAAGTTTCCCAGTACTGGATATGCATTATGAAGGAGAAGTTTGGCTTTATGACTAAATCTTTGTTCTACAGAAGTGATGGACAGTAACAAAAACTTAGCAAAATGTATGCTAACCTGATGAGATTGAGTGCTAACAGAGGATTAATTGGGAGCTCAACTCTTCACACATGGCTCCTGTTACCATTATCTCTTGTTCTATGTATATTTTACTCACTTGTGCCCATTTTTCTGACCAATCCCAATCAGCCAAATTCTACTTTAAGGATTTACAAGCCCTCAAGAGTAGGGGATGATTTGTTCAAGGATAAGTTTTTGAATTGGTTTCATCTCTTGATACTGAGCTATGGTTTCTAACACTGAAGATGTCTGAAGTAAGTAACAAAAGATGAAAGCTGACTATTCATGATTCTTCTCTCACTTTCTAACTATGAATGAAGTGCTGTGCAATTGATTATGCTGAATTTAAAAGCACCACGACAAGGAATAAAAAAAGTACCTCTAACTGTTCAGATGAGAGACAAGGGTAGTGGTGGGGAACTGTTGAGCATATAGGCAACTGCTTTACCCCCTTTTACTTGGCCATTACTTATCAGAATTTTTTTATGAGCTCTTGAGTGACAAGAAAAAGAGACATAACGCTTCAGACACATGAAACTAAGATTAACAAGATCTGTGCTTCATTAGCATGTCCTTTGTCCTTTTATGTGGCTGTAACAAAATCTGAAGCGTGGTTTTAATTTTACTGTGATGTGGAACATTGAAGATCACCAAAAAAATTAGTAGGGACCTTGAGTATTATTTTTTAGTAGTTTTGCTGTTAGGGGAAAAATAGGAAGAGCTGATGTTCTTCTTCCCCCCACCTTCCAGGTGGGTGGGGGAAAATGATGCCATTTAAGTCTTTTGAAATTTTGTGTTTATGGAAACTGAAGCTGTTGGGCAAAATTTTCTCAGTTAATCAGAAGAGGATGTCAATGAGAGAGAAAAATGTATTTATCTCATTCCCACCCACTGTAATAAAATATGTGAGCATTGCATGGCTTCACTGATAACACACCTCTTCCCCTAAAGTTATGAGGAATTTTAACAAAGAAAAAGGTGGGGGGAAGAAACGCATCTTTTTCACTCTGTTTGCAGAACTGCCATAAACTAACACCTCACTTGCCAAGTGTGCTCTAACTGGAGATCCAGTTTATAGATCTCTCAAACTAACGATTATGTAAATCTTACCGATAGATAGACTCTTCAAACAGTAGATTATCCTGATTATTTCTATCATCTCTGAATACTTCATGGCTTTGGTGGTTCAAACTAAACTTGCATAGTGTCTGCTTTTTGCACATTATTTTTCTTTGCAAACTGCATTAATAATAGTAAAAGCATACATATCATATCTTTAGGTGTGTTTTTCCCTCCAACGCACAGGTGTTTCTTTTGTTTTTTTGTTTTTGTTTTTTTTTTTACTCCAACATTGCTTAAGACAACATGCTCTGCTAGCCTTGTGTGTCAAAAAACACGGTATGTTACTGAAGAGACTGATGTTAGAACTTAATGCACAAACAAAGTCTGCTGCTTGCAGCAGTGGCCTGTCAGCCTATAGTCCATATAAGACTAGTCTCATACGCTAGATCCACTAAAGAGCTGTAAGTGCCAGATATTCTAATTTAAGGGGGGGGAGGGAGAGGGAAGTGTTCCTTTCCTCCCCTTCCCCACTTAACGGGGAAACAGAAATTAATCATTCTCTAACCATTAGCTGAACCAGGCCTCATTACTACATAAAAATGATAGTAAATCAGACCTCTACAAAGCAGTATTAGTTGGCTGTTTGTCTGAGTGACAATTTTATTAATTAGCAATAAGTGCTAATTAATACTTCATCTTAGACTCCTAGGAAATTGGGTTATGTTTCCTTATAGAACAGGTTCTGCCTCAGGTATTGTTACTACGCAATCCAAAACATTTTATTTCATGTTAATCACATCCATTGCTATTTTCTGAAAAAATGTCCTTTCTTRTAGCAGATTTGGGTATATGGAGGAGTTGTGTAATATAAAGGCCTCTGCCTCACCTGCGATGGGAATGTCTCTAAACAAGGACCAAGAAGCATTTTTTTATTACTATTATTTAGAAGTTTTTCTAGTCGGTTTGCAAGTTATGGCTTAATCTGTTAAAAAAAATGAAACGGTTGTTTTAAAAGTACAATGTCTCAATGTCTTCTCCCCTTAAACTCAAGTTCACTTATAGATGAACAACACAGTATAATATATATTCATTTACTCAGCTTTGTTCCACAATACGTTTCTGAAGAGAGTAGCATTTTTCACACTTCCCCCCTACCACCTTCCCCTGGAAAGGGAAATCATATGCACTGAATGTGAGCGATAGAGAGCTGATGTAATTTCATGGCAAGAAGACTCCTGCTGCCCTTAAGAATGTTAGTACAAGTTCTGAACTGACTTACCCTCCTCTGGAATAATTATGCATTCCACTCTGGCACATTTTATCATGCAATTCTCCTGCTTTGTAGATTACATGTCTTGAGGAGGTACAAAAGGGAAGAGCAAAGCCTGTTTTATTTCTATATACGTATCTAGCAATTATATACACACGTACACACACACCTCAAATAATAATTTTAAATGTAAAATGATGTGAGAATTTACCGACCTCTTTAATATGTACATTAAATACAGGTATTCCTTCATGCATCAAGGAGATGCAAGCATCTCTTGGGAGGAACACTGCAAGTAAGGAGAAAGCATATTGTTAAATTTTAACTGAACAAGCTGGAACTTGTTCAGGTTAAACAGCCCACCCTCAAACTGCAAGAAGACAAATTATGCCCTCAGTGACTTCTGAAAAGCAAACAGCCTTCAGTGGATTTCTGCAAATTTAACTGTCTAGAGCCACCTTGGAATAGATCTCCCTGATCTCAGAGATTAAGCAGTCCCCAGCCTAGCTAATATTTGGGTAAGAGACCACTTGGCAATTCCACACAGTTAGCTTAAGATACTAACACAAGATGCATTTATGGTTGAGTGCTTAGGTGTGAGGGATATTCACATTAGACTTACAAATATAGTCAGTGTACTCTCCAAAGAGGTATTAAAGAACTTATAAGCCTACCTCTCTCTGACTACAGCAGAAGTCTAAAAGTTTTAAAAACTGGATGTTTAACTTAAGTGGCCTTAGATCTCCTCTTTGGAAACAGTAGATAACAAAATTCAAATRAATTAAAAGAACAAATTCAACCTTCTCTTTTGTTCTGACAAATGGGGAACAAATATAATTATGCCCAAGAAGGACTATAGACCAGGTCCCTCTTCAGACTTAAAAGCATTAGGTTGCATAAAATGTATGTTAATAGAGTCAGCAAAAGAAAACAGTATTAAGGAACAGATCTTCTGGAAAAAGCTATTCAAATGTTTGCTTTTTTGAATAAAATCATGCCCAGAAGAGGAGCTTTTACTGTCCTTACAGTAACTCTTTCAGATAAATCTAAGATGGACTAAAATTTTGGTATTTCAAATTAACATTTCTTTTTGACCCTCAGTAGGTCATGCATGAAATTTAAAAGGAGTGAAGCACAAGGTGCACAGACCTGTTATGAACTTTTTTTGTAGTAACCCTTAAGATGTAGTCTGTCTGTCTGTCTTTTTTAAAACACTCCTGAAACTCCAATTCAGCTATTAAAAATGTCTATCCTGTTCTATAAAACCACATTCCATACTAAAACTTTCCCTGGCCTGATTGATCAGTCATCCTGAGTTGCAAAGTCTTTGTGTTTCTGGGAGATAAAATAAAATTCATTAACTAAAAAGATTGCAAAATGACCCAGCAAAACTTTCAATTTTCATCTAATTCTGAACTTCAGGAAAAACTAGCAATCCAGAATATTAGCAGAATGGTAACTAGCATACCTGAACCTATCTACATATCTGAACTGCTTTGTTTAAAACTTGCAATCCTTCCTACCCTCTGCATTGCTGGCTTCATATTCAGATAAAAAGTAAATGTACTACAAATGGATTAGATTTATGATTGGGGAGGTGGGGGAAATATACAGGGCAGCATATAGACCACACGCACAAAATGCAGATTTATTATTCTTATGCATAGTCTCCCCACTAACACAAACTGAAGCCTTGATTATGATAAATGGCTTTTTTTACATATTTAAAGAAAATAAGCCAGAACTTTCATAAAATTGGGGGAAAAAAAGAAAAAAGGTGTGAAGTTGCTGGTGCTTTTTGTGCTCCCTCACACATATGGCTAGCTAAGAATGCATAGCAAGTTAAAGCTTGAAATGAATTTTTTTTAAGCAACCAGTATATAACACTGAGCATGATTTAATAATGGAAAGACTGGCACAGCCTTAAAGGAGTATCATCAAGTAGGCCAGGTATGCCTATGACTTGTTATAAAACAGTTAAATCAAGTAGGAAGCATAATCCAGATTCTTTGCATAATTATGGCAGAAGGATATGGAGGGAGGAATATCAATTATTTTTTAAAACACAGCTCCTGTAAYAATAAAGCAATACATTGATCTGCTTCTCTCCCTTGACAATGCCTATCATTTTTTTCGTTAATAGTTAATATTTTAGCCAAGTTAAATGCCAGTTTAACATTTTGMTAGTACTGGGCTTAGTCCTTTGACACAGGAGTTAATAAATTTTAATACAGTCTGTATCAAGTCAAGCTCAATATCCTTAAAACAGTTATTATCTCTCTTTAGTCAAACCAATCGCAAAGTCAACAGCATTGCTCTCATTCCTTTGGTAAGAAACCGTTATTATTTTCATAATTTAATTATAGAAATTGCAATCAAATATTTAAATGATATAATCTGATATTATGGCTAAACTTTTAGCCATTTTTAGATGACTAAAAATATTATTTTTATCTACGGAGAATTTATTCATTTATAGGGCTTATATTTACACTCACATAAAGCTCAAATAATTTCTGCTACAAGTAAAAAGACTGCTGTGGCAAACAGTCACAGAACAAAAACTTCTAACTTTGTTCAGTCTAATATTAAGAATATCACATTCCAGAACATTAGAATAATGCTCAGTACTTGTTCATTCTTTCAAAACATAGTATATGTTTTGATATATGTAAAAAGTATATTTACTTCAAAGTATTTGTTCCCTGGATCTCTGTGCGTAAATCACCTTGAAATTTCATGGAAAAACTGATATATTCACAAATGTCTGTCCTTCAGAGCCTCTCAAATTCTAAACCTTCATTCATTCTTAAAGATTGTGACTAGAGAGAGAAAAAAAAAAGTGATTTGTACACACTGGGTTAGGTCTAAGGAATCATCAGAACTTTACCAAAGCTATTGAAATAAGAGGTGTGTTCGTGATTACCACAGAGATCTTCCGGTGATAAAAGCAGAATTGCATCAGCTTTTGGCACTGAGTGTCAGAATGACTCAGCATTTCAGAAAAATGCGTTTCCATTTTCTTTCCGGTTGGAAGATGGTGAACTTTCATTAACACTTTCTCTTAAAATGCCATGCGACAGGCAAAAGGAAGATGCTAAATTTATCATAGGGATAGTTGACAACTTTTATTCAGAAAAGCAAGAGAGCCATGCAAAATTCCCTGAGACCATTCTAGCCTATGCTTTCTTTACAGCAAGAGCAGGAAAAGAGGTTTGTTTCAGTAGTTTTGCAGCTGTTCCAGAGTAAGTTACCAGTTCATTTTAGTACAGCAAATAGCATGGGAAGTTCTAGTTTGGAATTAAAATTTAATTGTGAGAGTAAATATTCCTGGTAATTCTGATGTTTAATTTCCCTTATTTCCTATGATTTTGTCTCTCCTCAACCAGAATTTTGTCCATCCTATAGAAATTCAAACAAAAATCCAGGACTTCTCAGGAAATTCTTAATAATCAGTAGTCTGCATCGTGTCCTATAGCGAAGTATAGACCCAGAAGGACGTTCCTTGTGTTTTTCTTTTCTTCTTTACTATATGTAATGAATTCGTACCTATTACCTTAGGTCCGCTCAGGCTAAAGTTAATTTGGCAAGATTGCTAGAGTCACTTCTGAAACTGGATTGTAACAGTTCAAGTCAACAAAGACAAGAATTGCTAGAGAGATTTGTGAAAGCTGAGTAACTCTGCCTTGATAGCTGATTTTAGTCTGATCTAAATCAGTCCATCTGGATTAGAAATGGTAGGATGAAGAAACGTTATTCCTGTCCCTGGAGGATTCTGTTAATTGTTTGGGCTGTCACTGAGGTCTAGAGTTAATAGCCAAGTCCAGGCAGTTCATACTTGTATCTGGCCTTTTATCTACACTCCCGCCTTGCTACTCAGCATCAGCTGAGGTTGGCACCTCTGCTCGTGCAATGACAGCACCCTGTTACTGAAACTCAGACTGTCACATCTTACTTTCTATTCTGTCCCTGCCTTCTAATATTTAAATCACTTCCTTGTCCATTGACAGGAAGCAATTGCAATTTGTGCATACTTTAACAAGATGTTTAAACAAGATATCACAAGACTTAAATTGACAATTTCATCATCAGACAATGACAGACCTAGCACTTTCTTTGGGCTATGGTAAGCTTAAAAAGTGATCTTAAAAAGTGGCTTAAAAAGAAAGAAAATGCATTGTTTTAAATCAATCAATCAATCATTTTCAAATAACTCAGCGTTCCAGAAAGTCTGTTTCAGTCTTCTTAAATAAGAACATGCACAATCTAGGTTATATTCATAAAGTTTGAAAGGAATTTACATTTAAAAAAAAATCTGAGGTTTACAGCTTCCTTTGCATCAAGTTCAGTAAGTCAGAAACAGGATGAAATGATGAAGTCAAGTCTAACTATTGGGCCCAACTGGCACAATACTTTTCTAAAATATAATCCATCTTGTAATMTAGAAAAGCATCTCAATGAAAATTGTGGCTTTCAGCAACATGCCCTTTTGAATCAGCACTGAAAGTGATTTAACAGCACAAATGATCAAACCCCCAATTACTTAGCCTCTGACATACACAAGAAAGGCACAGGAATTTACTGCTTATTTAGTTTATTTTTCTACAACAGTGCTGAAAGTTACAATAATTAAACTAATTCATGTCTTTCCCCCCCCCCCAGAACTATTCACTCTTCTAGAACAAATTGGGCTTTCAAGTGACCTGCTTCTACAGTAAGTATGMTATGTTCATGAAATCCAAACCATAAGGAGTCCAGTGCATTCACAAGCTAATTACTTTCCTATCAGCGAGGGCTAAAATCCATGTGTCTAGTATCAAGAGGATTCAAAACAGAAAAGGCCTCAAAGTTGCAAAATTGATCACTACTCAGCACAGGTTTCATTTACTTTTTTAAGCAAATGGAAGTGTGAGTTACATGTATCAGCATTTGGCAAAATACATTCTTAATGGAGAAAATACTTGTGTTTCACAAGCACACATAATCTGTTTCATAATTTTCAAGATACCATAGAAAATTTCAAAGCTAGGTATGAGGAGAAACGTGCTTCTGAAAAAATTATTAGTCTCCTTGTCCAAAGCATCAGTTACCACCTCAGAGTTATTTTACCAAAAAAATCCTGAAAAGCAGGTAACTGCCAGCTATGACCAATTATGCTGCTTTACAAGAAAAGTAGCAATGAAATGAACAGCATACCAGAATACTAATACACCTGTTCCATTGCGAAAGATAAACCACAGTGACCAAACGTTGGTACACGGAGATCAAGAGAATAGGATCAACCCCAGCAAAACACTGAAGAGCAGCTGAGCTATTCCATGCCTATATTCCATGACTATAGGCACCGCAGTGCCACCTGCAGTGACGGAGGCCTCGATGGGTGTACAAGTACACTTGCGCCAGATCCCTGTGTCCTTCCAGCTAGCACAGCAAGGCTGCGGCCCAGCTCTAAGTTTGTGTATGTTTGCTAGTTCTATGTATCATACTCTACAGATTCTCTTTTCAATCACCAAGAGAAAACACAGTTAACATCAGTCTCCTGCTTCATCAAGCACGCAGTGCCTGCTATCCATATGTGACTGCACTATGTGGCCTGCTTTATTTCTTATTCTGAGCACATTATAAGCTTTTGTAGCAGCATACAAAAAATGCATGACAAAAACTCACTTCATGAAAGGCCCTTCCTGTCTTCTGTTTGATTTGGTTAGAATGGATTTTTTCAATTCTATTGCCACCTTCTCAGTAGAGATACTCTATAGCTGTTATTTGGCTGTTGGTCTCCTAACACAAATATAACCAGCACATTTTTAAAAAACAAACAAACAAACAATTAAGATTCTGGATCACTTACAATATTACCAAAACAAGCGACCAGAGGGAAAACGGTAGGATGAGTTAATTCAYGTAAAAGTCTTCTGCTATGTAGTTCACTATCGCTTCTGCAACACACACATCCTGGAACAGAGACCCTGAAAGTACTGCTTATGTCTTGAGGTAAAGATTTGTCACTCATTGACTGTTTCAGTTGTTACACTATTGCTTGAGCTGCTGTTAGCAATATTGACGTGTTTTAAGTTTCTTGCTTTTACTAAAAGCTAAAGCATTATACCAGTTCAACAACTGCTCACACACCCAGTTTCACCAACATTAGATAAACATCTGATATAATTTCTATCTGATGCAAACCACTTATTAGATCAATCTTTCTGATTTTTATGAGATGATCATGACCTAATCTCAGTTCCTTTGTTTTGTGACTATTCACAAAACTGTGAATCATAGAGTTGGTAAGGTYAGAAGGGACCTCTGGAGATCATCTAGTCCAACCTTCACGCGAGTGGCCCATACAGGGATCGAACCCATGACCTTGGCTTTATTAACACCACGCTCTAACCAACTSAGCTAAACCTAACCCCCAAGCCTGTTCACTGTTTCTAAAATTGAACTTGTATTACCTGAAAGAAAAGTGACAGYTTATTATTATGCAAAATGTAAAACAATAAAGAATAAACTAAAAAAAATATTTTTGGAAGATCAAAATTGTGGATACAAATCAGGAAAAGGCAGCTTGCAATTTTCTTTTAGTTTGGAAATAAAGCTTCCTCTGTCTTAACACCACAACATATTTAGTGAAAGTATTATTCAGGTTTCTTACTAACTTCAGTGTCTGTGTTGAAAATTRGAGCCATTCATTGATTTAAAAGGAAGAGCGTGTCTTCCATGACACAATTCTTGAGTAGCTGAGAAGAAAAAAAGATTTTCCAGAAGTCTGTTTTTCCATAGAATATGAAAATTTCTCACACTTTTCAACAGATTGCAACGGCATATATAATCGTTTAACCACGTGCCTTGAACCGTATACTTCCTAGCAAATAGAGAGCGATCCCAGTAGAGCAGTGGGAGCACACACTTTTCAGTCAGGTAAATTCTACCCTCCACAGCCATCAGAAAATTTCAGTTCATCACTTAATGTTGCATGGCAACAACCTTATTCTTCCAAACTAGTTATACTGCAGTTAAGAATTCCAATACTATTAAAACTGCAAGCATGGTAAAATTCAAATATATTTTATAATTTCCTCAATTCTTTTTTTTTTTTTTTTTTTTAAACTCAGCTTGGGCAGCATTAGCTTGAAGACTTCCACCTCCAGACAATGGGAAGTCATGTGAAAAGGACTTACAAAAAGAGGAAATAACATGAGTAACAGAGCCAGTGGGCTACAAATAACTGAATGACCTACAAAAATACAGCCAAATCACAGCCTACAATTTACTTATGGTAGTAGCCTACAATTTACCTATGGTAGTAAAGTCCTTTTGAAAATGGTTGCATTATTTTAAAGCCTGTTGTAAAGGCAAAAACTTAGGTAGCACTCTCAAGGGAAAAAAAAAAACTACAGTTTAAATTTTCCCATCAAGTTCTTTTTGCATTTAGTAAATTTCACTTTCTTGTTCATTAGACAGTTCAAGGGGGAGGCTTTTGTGGTTGTTCCTCTGGCCCCTACCTAAGCATGCACATAACCTCACTCCCAAATGCCAGCAGTTGACAATAAGGAGTGGAAGGAAATTGAGGGAGCAGAAAGAGGAAAAATAGAGCCTGTTTTTTTTACCTGTGGGCTCCACTACATTCAAGAAAAATGCAGCCGCTATTRAAGTCATAACACTACAGCACCCCAATTAAAAAAACAAAACTCATTTTCATTGTTTTTTAATCCTGTGTTTTTGCATGCTTTAGACTCTGTAAGCCCCACTTTAAAAGGGTAAATGGCCTCAATGTTGAGCCTTGTTTTAGAAGAATAACTCACCCTTGGGATGCAAGACAATTTAGCCAGCATATGCCAGATCAGTTCTGGGATTATCTTCAAAAAAAAAAAAAAATCCTGCTAAGTGTCACATTGTATTGATTTATTTTCTATGTGTTTTCAAATGCCACTGCAGCACTGCTGATTAAGGACTGGGTTTAAACAGAATACTTCAACACTGCATATTTTTTATTCTAAAGGAAGATCCAGATCTGGGTTCTTCTGGGCACATAGGGTTTAAACATTGTGATGTGCTTTCTTTTTCCTTTCAAAAACTGAAATATAGCTAAATATGTACAGCAGTAAGATACTTTTATCTCCCATGTGTCTTACAAAGAACAGCATAATCCAGCAAATCCCATATAATGTTGGAAGTTTTAGGCAAAAAATGTTTCACTCTTTTCTGAAGAACTAAATGCTTTTCTCCTGTATTGCAAGAATGGATACCGGGTTGTCAGAAGCTTCATACCCAATTTACAGYACAAAACAGCAACACTGTTTAAAGCCATAAATGCTTACTGCCATCAATGAATACAGCATAAAATAGCAGGTCCATTTTTCATAGATATATTTTCCCCAAAGTTCATATAAAGAAATTAAGATTTAAAGAATTGATTTCAAACTCTAGTATTCCTTCCCTTCCTCCCCAGAACAGTTAGGAGTAAGTGATCATCAGAAGCTGAAAAGCATTTTGATCTTTGTTACATTGACACTATGGAATTTAAGCAACTATTTTACAAGGCATTGTAATTGTTTGTACTTGCAAAACTGGATTAAGAAATCACTGCTATTCTTAAAACACATTTATCACATACATACAAAAGTCAGCATATTTCTACTTAGAGCTGAGCCTTCAGCCAACCAGAGTGAATTCCCATGTACCGCCCACGCTCATTCTCTCATCCTCCCCTTCCCCAGAGCAATCACTGCATCTGGCCAGTATAACATGAAGTAGTTTCCAACATGTCCTACCAGGGTACACCTGCCCTATGGATGACCCATGTATATATCACCTATACTCCACTGATGCTGTCACTATTTCCAGTAATTTCAGTGCAAGTACTGAAACACAGACATTAGAATTGCTGAATAAAGATGATTACAGAAAGATTTAGATTTAATGTACAAGCCCTATTTTATTTCAAAGGAATCAGGAATTAAAACAATGGCATCAGAGTCCTCCACAGTGTAGCAGAGATGAGGAAAAGAGGAGCTCGTGGTATTTGGTTTTTCATTCARCCCTCAAGAATTTGTAAGTTTGGGGCTTTACTGAACTTTACAAAGTTTAATGAAACATTTTTTCCTGTAATTTAAATCCATTTGTTCTTCAGTAGAAGTTTAATTTAAAAAACATGTCTTTTGAGTTAAACGGAAGTCTGACTAATTCTCTTATTTTAAATGCAGCTAAAGATGAACAAAACTAACACTATAATTAAAAAGAAGCCGTATTCATACACAAAAGCCACAGTCAGACTAGTGTCAGAGTTATGAGTCTACAGTTCTTATTTTTGTTACCCAAATCAAAATCAGCAGATCTACTGCTAAAATACTCAACTATCTGTACAGAAATTTTAATGACTAGGGATGCCAGCACCCACAAGGCAAAGTTTCTTTACTCATCTATCTTCTATTCCTATTTCTTTCTTTATCACATCTTTATCTCTTCTATTTCCCAACAAACCATTCTCGTGACTAGTTTAGTCTTCTGTATCTTTACTGACCCACTCTCCSTTACAGCGTTAACTGAAGAGCATTCACACCCCTTTAGCATCACTGTGGGACTCTGCCATGTCACTTCTAAAACAAGTTATGACTGGTCTCCAGGCCCAGCCTCAGAGGCACTTACATTGTTCTCTCTCCACTCTCCAGGGAAGCTAGGGAAAAAAAGCGACAGGGATGTCAGCCTCCATCTACCTCATCCTCTCCCAAAGCARCAAAAGCCCCAGACTTCCTGGGAACTAGATCAAACAGCAGTTTAGCTGTTGAGGATTAGCAGTCCTGGTTCAGTTTCTGTCTGTCCTAGTACTTCCAGAAACTCATGATATTACAATCTATTTCTCATATTAGAATTTATCTTAAAGATACTAAACAAGCAGTTGCGATACACTGCCTATATACAAGATATCCCAATAGTTCTAATAAACTCTCATGGCATTCTCTGTTTTAAATTGCATTTCTTGCCACATACAAAGATTCAGGATTATGATATGTCCATACTTTCCTTCCTGTGTAAACATTGAATTCCATCTTCCTTTCTTCAGTCCTCTTTAACCAGAAAAGTCATTCTAGACTCCCCTTGCCTAAGACAGAAGGCAGTTTCTCAAAAGAAACTTGATTTGAGCCACTGGAGTCCAAATATACTGTTACGACCTTGCTGGCTAAGAATTGCTGCTTAGCCTTACCTATATTCTACCACTGCCAAAGAAGGAAGTCTTTTTTTTTTTTTTTTTTCCTCTTGGCAACTCTTTTGGAGGTGCACTATTGTGTTCTCAGAGTACTCGTTCTCAAAGGCTATTGTGAAAACTGTAGTAAACAGAACTTTTAGCATCAGGATGCAAGAAACAGGATTCAAGGCTGAAATTATTTGCCAAGAGTGGATGTGACCGCTGCCCCATTCAATCCTGGATGGTACAACAGTTCATCTTAGCTGCTAGATATAGCACATTCTGTAATGAGGAGGACAAAGGTGGCAATTACTAAGGAACCATAGTGCTGGAGAAAACAGCATCAGGATGTATAAAAAAATTTCCTTTTCATCAAGCAACTGAACAACGGATCTCAATTATAGATACTAGGCTATAGTCTCAATCTGTATCAGCATATTTCCACGTACTGTTGTGGAGCTGCATAATTACCACAACAGAGCTGATAACTGAGAATTTGGCCCATGGATAGAAACCGAAATACTTGGAGTATTTCGATTAGCTCCTATTCTGTTTTGCAGGATATGCAATGTCAGACATGCCAAGTGGTCACATTTGTATAAAACTAGGGAAGTAGTAGGGGTAAATCTAAACATTTAGGAAGCTAAGATTAAATACAGAATTTTACCAAATGAAATTATAAGGCAGAATTGCATTTTATTGCATAGTGTGCAGAAAACAGGAACAGAGGCATTGATGTTCTTTCATTCAGATCATGTAAGCAAAAATGGGAAACACACAGGCWAAGAAAAAACCCAGATGATAAATCTTGAGGTTAAGAAAGAGAGACCAAATGGACTTTACTACCCCTTAAATTATTTACTCTAGGGGAAAGAATGGATCAACTCCAAAGGCATATTATTGGCTGCTACAGCCAATAATGAAAAATGAAAATACATAAGAAAAATATTGTGCATGTTAAAAGTAGAAAAAATCATTACCTGAATTATCCTCTGCATATTACAAAACATAGAAACTTCCCTAGAACATGCTCCATCAAGCCTGTAACTAACTCTTGATAATCAACCATATATTCTAGAGATATATTCAAACTTCTTTTGTAGTCTTTGGGTAATAATACATAACTTTCCAGATGATTTGTTTCAGTTATATTTCTAATCTGAATTTGTGTAGGTAAAATTGTAAGTATTATATCTCTTTCCCTAGTTTCCACAATTAGAAATGCCCTTGCTGCATAGATGCTTACTGAGTCAACTGACACCTAGCGTCTACAGGTAAGTCCAAGTCCCTGATATCTACAAGTCGTAACAATGCTCTGAACTGTTGCGCAGCTTTGTTGCTCTCTTCTAGTGCCTCCCACTCACTACTACATTTAAGTCATATCTGCAGTCTTCCAAGGGTCTTTGCAATGCATTCCATTTAATTTTTTAAGTAATTCACGGAAACATTAACTTATTTTTACTTATATTCATTCACTTCTTATCTTCTTAGAAAACTGATTTTTGGTGTTTTGATAACTGAACATAAAGATGTTCCTCTTGCCATATCTATTAATCTAGTCTAGCATATGCAGCCAGAATAGGTCACTACACTGTTTAAAAACTTTCTGACAATTCAAAGAGCTCTCTGTCAGGACCCTTTCTTTGTCTTACCACTTTACCATGAGTCATCAAGAAAGTAGCCCAGTAGAAGCAGAAGTACCTAACACACAGGTATCTGAAAAGACAAAAAAATAAAAATAAAAAAAAAAATCTCAGCATCCTCAGAAAAGGAAAAGATTTAGGGAAGAGTTGCCCATGAGAAGGATAGCTTAGGGGTTKTTTTTAGGTGCAAATTGACACCTTTGCAAAACAGAAGTTTCTAGAGCACCTTGCATTATGTCATACAGAACTTAATATCCCTGAGAAGCTAATTCTCTTGCCTCATGAGCTTCAGCCACTCTCTAGCTTCTTTCTCCCCTTTATAATTAGCAAGCATGTGCTTAGAACTCCAAACAAGAGTTGTCACTCACAGTTTCTATTTTTGAAGGTTTTCCCTGCAGTACAAGAGGTATGTTTTGGTTTTYAGTAGGAACAGATGTTTTGCATCTGTCTCCTCACTTGCTTTCAGCCATGCAACTAGAGAAATCTGAAAAGTTATCAGAGTTGGGAAACAAATGCACAGACAATAACCACTTCTTATGTTTGGAGCTAACCAGTTCATAATTGTCTGTTTTCCAAAACAGACTGCAGACCACTGCAAAAGCAAAGAGTTTTGGGGCAAAGTACCCTCTCAGAGACTACTCATAGTTACAAGCAAGGGAGCAAGAGATTATATATTGCTTATCCTGCTATCAGACATAAGCTGAAGTTTTTATTCCTTCAGCCATACACACGCATACACATACACACAAACTACAAAAACCAAAGTAGTTCCATTCCAGACCAGTCCTTGTAGTGACAGTAGATGTGTGTAAACGTATGTGGGATCATGGCCTAAGTCTACATGTTAGTACAACAATGCTACTTTTAAAACAAAAAATACACAAAACTTTTACTGACAAAGTTCCCCAAATTCTATATCACTCAAAATACAGTATTATTCTTTACGGAAGTCTATAAACAGGTCAATCCCAAATCCTAAGCAGGCAAAATATCACTGAAAAGTTATAATTTATGGAAATATTGTTATTCTTTTATATTCCAGAAACAACTAAAACCACTTCCAAAGGAAATCTCAAATTCTACTTTGAGCTCAGAACATTCTGGACACTGTAACTGTGGAAATATTCTAAAATTTAATAACTTAATCAGAGCCTAAATAACTACTTTAAGAGTTCAAGTTATCACAGGGTCATTTATCCATTCAAAGCATCTTGTACACAATTGAGCAGATTTTTAATGTTTAACATTTCTCTCCATAAACTATGACTGAAAGACATTTACCTAAAGGAATACATGATAGGTATTTCAGATCTTTGTGTGTTTTTTTACAACATGTCTTCACCTAATGCCAGTTTTTCTAGGATAGGTAGCAGCATATCTAAGAAACAGTCCTTTCCACAAAGCTCAAASCAGGCTTTAAAATTTTAACATCAATAGAGAAAACAAAGTAGCAAACAACAACAAAAAAACCTTTAAAAAACAAATGGGACACTGGATATCTGGAAAAGGTATTATCCAGAAGTTCCAATGTATGTCGTCTTAGCCACATTAGGTTATCAAATAAACTAAGCATCCAGTTGAAAAGCTCCCACACAGGGACCTATCACACAGGTTTTTCCACTTCCAGTTAGTATWTTCCGAAACATTCGGAAAATGGCTGGAAATTGACAAATCAAGCTGCAGCTATCCTCCTTCCACCAACTGTTCTAGTCTTTTAGGAAAATTATTCCTCTGAATTTTGTTTCCCAATTTTTAGATGGTCAATTACTAAGATAAATGGAATGCCAGGGAACACCTACTAAGTTGTCACAGGTTATACTATTTAGGCAGAGAAGAAAGGTCCAGGACTCAAGGAATTTCATTCATTTCCTTCAGCTCAGGCAAACTGCAGTCTGTAGCACTTACATAGGTGTAATTCTTTTGTTCCTCTAGGACTCAGAAAGCAAAGGCTTTTCTAAGAGAAGATCTGGAAGTTGAGATCTGTGTTTAAAGTGGAATACAAACCTAAGAAGTCATGCCTTCTTAAACCTCCTCTTGCTTTACTGTGTAAGGTCTTTTTCACCAAGATTCTGACAGTTATTTTATTTTTGGTTTGGTGTTTGAGATTTTTSTTGTTTTGTTGAGCTTTACATAATAAGCATAGAAACTCAATTAAATAAAGAATTTTCCCTTTTCTTTTAAGTGAAGTTTATGTTAATGTGTAATCCATTTTAGTGGTATTCAGCAAAAGTTGAGATCAGAGGGTGTCTAACTGAAACAGTAGACAGAATCAGCATGAAAAAGAGGGAATTGTTTTTTGTTAATACCATTTTCTCTAAAAAAAAATGTATTCCTAAGCATTTACCTGGAATCAGTGCTCCAAAAACATCAAAAAGCCCTCCCAGTTCCTTGCTTTCCTAAGCACAAACTGAAAGTCAAGGCAGTATTTCGGTTAATGTATTAATGAGCTTAGAAGAACACAGAAAATCTGTTCCTTATTATAAGAAACCTCAAAAAACCTTCTTTTGCTTCTGTCTTCAACTCCACCCCTTCCACACACAAAATTTACCTACTACATTAAAGTCTCCCTCCTTTCCCTTTTCTCACTCTCCCATCAGGAAGCTGCTCACTGAGTGCTCTGGCCAGACCCCCTGGGATCGCAGCTGTGCACTTGCAGATCACGATGCACTCTTTCCTTTTTTGGACACTGGGTGAAACTCTTTGCTGCTGCACAGCAAAAGGGGATGCTAATTCAGGCAGAGCATGCATTGGACCAAATTCTGATCTCAGACACCCACACAATTCCTGTTGTAAGTCACATGTGTGCACATTTCTGACAGCAGGATATGCCCACTTGTGCTTTGTCTTAATGCATCAGCAAGAGTGGTACAGTTGCCTTTTTAATAGAAACAAATGTGTAAAAAAAAAAAAGATTTTTAAAAGCTTGGGGGTGTAGGCAGACTGTTAACGTTCCTCCAACTGAAACCCAACTGTTAAAAAAGAAGACAATTAAGCAAATCAAACATTTTAAAACAATTTTAGTCCTTTGTCCTTCAGAAGGGATTTTAAAAGGTTGGAATACATCCAGTGCAACTCTGTGCTTTCAATACGAGTTGAGGGACGTATTTCAAATTGAAACTAATAATAGGAAAGTTTCATAATCTATTCAAATRGTGATAGGCAAAAGCTTCAACAGCAGCTCAGTTGTTATTATCTAATGTTAAGGAACAGGAGGATAGTAGATAATAGATAGCAGATGGTAGATAAATGGCCTATGGAAGAATAGTGCAGTGCTAAGACTAAAAATATAGCTACAGGTCAAAACTACTCAAGATTTAGAGAAGAATTATCTACAAACTTATTTTAGATGTGTGAAAAAATATACAAATAATTCCTATAAGTATCTTCACCAGATCTTATGGAAACAAGATTATAAAATATACAGAAAATCATCCTGACAAGACATAAAGGCAGTACAATCAGAAAGAGGTGAATTTAACATTTGGTTTTCCTGTCATGTCCTCAGGTCTCACATTAAGCTGGTTTATCTTCCCTTCCACATTCCTAGTTTCACCTGGCTACTAGAAACCATTGTCTATCTTCGAAATTCACATGCTGTAACAGTGTTAAGAGAAGCAAATTATATACTGTTCTCTGCTTCAGAAAATACTACCAGTAACAGATATTTTTTTACAAGGACAGTTTTCCAAAAGTATGAACATTAACATAAAGCAACATTTGAGAGCATTTAAATGCATTTAAAGCATTTTAATAGAAATATTATAAAACAAAAATGCTGAGGTAAAAACCTTTACAAATGGAACTGAGGTTTCCAACCAAGCAAATAAAATAAATGGAAAAGATAATGAGGGCCACATAAGATAATGATAAAGAATGAATAAAGAGTGCCAGACAAAAAGAGTCTGGAGCTGTGTGATGAGTAAACAGGAAACTGGAGACAGGAAAGATAGAATGGAAGGAGTCTGCAGCCATATGTGAGAGCAGTCACCCTAATTCACTTTCTTATTCTGAGCTAAGATTACCAGTTTTAATAATTTAATTCACAGGAACAGGCCAGATTCTTAAAACCGATAACATTTTTTCGACTTTTAGTAATCTTTCCGACATATATGTAGACAGAAAATGTTCTATTATTTTTGTCCTGCCTGTAATCACACAGAAAGTAAAATCYTGTAATACTCCTCTGCATCTAGAATTCCAATATGGAAATTAAACTTGAAATTTTATTTTGTGGTCTTAGGGATTTGTTTTTATTATGATTTCATTTCATTGTACACTAACTTAGATAAGATGTTGTCCTATGCTGCCTGCAGAAAGGTACTTGAAGAAGCAAGTTGTCAAAGTGATAGAGTTTACAATAAAAGTGAAACAACGCACTTGTTTTCCAAAAAGCTTTCTTTTTTCTTTTCCTTTTTCTTTCTTTTTTCTTTTTTTTTTTTTTTTTTTTTTTTTTTTTTGCAATCCCTATATTCTGTCAGAAATAAACCTACACCTAGAAATGAAATTATTGGAGCTACTCCCCAGTAAATTGAAACTTTTCTTGTCTATCTGTAACTGCAGACTTTTTTTCACTTGCATTAACCATGGGTGTTGCACTCATTCTGTGTTAATTTGCATGGGTATGTCTGTTCAAAAAACAAATTACTGAAAACTGTTACTGAAAATGTGACTTCAATTGTTATTTAGTCTGTATTATTGTGCTCTAAAAAAAAGGAGCTATACTGATAYAAGAAAACCCGGCTTTCTGATACATTTTATTAGTTGTATGTTATCATATGTTATCCTAACAAAATTTGAATTTGCAATGCTTTACGATAAAGATCGAATTTTCTATAACGTCTCTTCAGAGCAAAAAAAAAATCAACAAAGTTTCTGCTGTAACTCAGTACAATACAAATTACTTTTTGTATGTGGATATTTTCTAACTAAGCACACTTGAGCTGGAGTAAAAAATATGCAAAATAAATTTCAAACATAATTTCCCAACAGAATCAGATGTTCTGCCCTACCATTCTACTCCTATTTTTTATGCTTTGGCATAAAACTTCAGGTACTTCAGTACTGAAGTACATCAGTACTTCAGGTTGAACTGCTGGACTGAAGAACTCTAGACAGTACAAGGAAAGGTCCACAGAGACAAAATAAACACATAAAGGACTGATCTGGCCAAAATGTCAGAAATYTTCAGATGCAAGGGAGCGAGTCCAGGTTAGATTTACTTCAGTTCACTGTAACAGCAGAGGGTTGCCAGATTATAGTCCMCAGTATACTAAACTGCTACCCTTTATTAATTATTAGTATCTATAAAACTCAAATACTAGCAAATAACACAACGTCATGTATATATTTAAAAGATAGGGGGTTTTGCTTATATAACAACATACACGATAAGAAAATACAGGTAATTAAGCTCATAGAATAATATCTTACATAGCAAAATGCTTGATGGCATCTGCTATGTCACATTGAAGGGACACTTTCATACTAATTTATATAGATGCAAATAGTGTTATGCATACTATAGTATGCAAATGTGCTATTAATAAAATATTACCATATGTTACATATGTATGATTCTTTGAAGAGCATACTTGTTCAGTTCTGCTCTCCTAATACTRAGGACTCAAAGTTATCAGTATGAAGCACAAGTACTATTACAATACTGCTACTAACTACTACTACTACTACAATACATTACAATAAATATTTTATTCTGCAAAATAATTACCAAAAGAATATTAATCGCATATCAAGTAATTAGAATGTGAGAGAATAAAAAGCCCCAGCACCTTGAAAATAGTTTTAATTAGTATCTGAAGTAGATGAAAGCTGTGCACCAACCAGTAAAATCCCCTAAAACTGCCTCTTTTATAATAAATTAAATGTTGAAAGTAAGAAAGAACTTTTAACAGTGAGTAAATACGTCCTAAATTAGAAATACAAGGTTTCTGGCTGCTTTGTGTTTTGTTCCTGACTTAGTGCTATTTTTCCTCCATTTCTGATCCCACCAGCTATTTAAATTCACCAGGATGTCTGCACGTTTCCTAATTCACTTTAAAAGTAGGGTTTTTTGGCATTTACCACTTCATATGAAAAAGCAAGTTCAATACTATAAACGTAGTGTTGTCTGTGCCCCGTAAAATTCCTGCTGCCTTTCTAGACAACTATTCCGCGTCTTAAAGAATCTTCATGCCAGACATCGTATATGTCTTTCCATGAGCGAGACTATGGTATGACAAAATTGAGAAAGAGCTTCTGTATTGATAATGAGGAGTTTCAAGCACACAGTGGGCAGAAGTCCTAACATACTTGAAAAATATTTAACTGAACAATAATGGAGCAATGCCAAATACTAAAAGTTACCAAAGATAATTTTAATTGTTGTAGATATAATAGTGTTCAATGACAGCTGTTTTGGAACAAAAAGGTTATTTCCTGCAAATTATTATAATATTTTTCTCCCAAAATAGCCCCTGATTCACTCTTAAYGTTACCTGGCATCCTCTAATGGTTAGCGCAGGCTAAAAACTGGCTATTAACTTTGTTTTTTAAGAGTTTTAAGATACTGCATGAAAATGATTTTTTAAAGACTCAAAAGAGTCAATCAGAAGAGCAGTTGACAAACCAATGGATCTATTTGTATCAGTGAAACACAATGACTTTAATATCTATTCAAGCAGTATTCCCCAACCATATTTTAATTTCTTATACTTCTACAAAATAAAATTTTAAAATCTGAGGATTAAATTCTGCTTCTTTACCCAATAAATTTCCATGTATTATAGCAGCACCTTTTTTATGATGCAAGTTTAATCAGAGAATAAGTAGATACTGTTTGAACAGTAAAAACTAATTCTCACCTGAGGCCTTTTGAGTTTAGCATCTGCGCACATTTGTACAAAACAACATTTGAAAGATATTATGCCCTAATACTAAAAATATTTACGTACTTTCATACTCTCCTACTGCTGTGTGTGAATCTACATGTAAAGTTAGAAGTTAGAGTTTTGTGGGAGTTTGTTTTGTTGCAGTATACCGAGGCAATCAAAACAGCTGGGGGGGGGAAAAAAAAAAAAAAGAGTCCTCTGCAATACATTTTGTGAGATGATGCAAGAAAAGGATGCTTATGTTTTATTGTTGTGCCACTCCTCCTGGTGATTTGTTCAGAAATAACATTACTAMAATGGCATAATTTTTGGATGTTCAGAATTAATATATACTAACTACAAAGACAAACAAACTGTTTTTTTTTCCTTCGGCCTTGGTATCAAAAGTTATGCAACTCAGCTAAAGACTGATGTAGTTCTTAAGATAATTTGCTCTGTAAGATAGTCTGAATGTCATGTAATTCTCTTTTAGCCTTTACAAAATATTTAAAGTGTTTATAATTATCTAAGTATACAAAGCTGATTTCTAAGACACTTGAAAAAATAGAGATCAATTTCATTTTCCATGATTTAAAACCTTCTATAACTCYCCTCAGCAATAGAAATCGAAGTAGTGGTAATATGAACTGAGACCCATGACACAGTGACTGAAATACTAAGAAAAGCACTAAGGCTGTATAACATACCATGAGATGCTCTTGATTCCATGACGTTCATTGGGATTTAGTAGTTACAGCGTATGCTGTTTTCCTACAGAACCATCATTTAGCTGAACTACAGTATTTCCTACATCTATCGGGAGCACCCCGGAGAATAGGGTAAAATATGTAAAACCAGGGATTTTAAAAATAGTATTTCAAATTAATTCCATCACAACAATGCATACAGGACAAAGGTTATAGGAAATGGAAGTACCAAGAGATCTTCACACAATCTTCCAAAAGGAACAACGGAAGAGGGATTAATTTCTTTTTAACAGTTATGAAGACGTAAACATAAAACTGCCTTCCTCACACTCGCATAAAGAAAACTCAGCTTTCTTCACAGACAAATGTATAATTTGAACCTGGAAGAAAATACCTTTAGATGCTGTAAGTTAAATTTTGCACTTAGGAGTTTTCATTGGAATCAATGAATTACCTGTGTGAGAAAGATAGCAAATTACATGAAAACTAATTAGAAATATGGGTTTAGACCTCCTGATATGGTTAAATACAAGGTCCATTTGTGAGTATAAAACACTTTTATAAATACTAGTGACTTCAGTCTCATAGCATTTCAGTTATATAAGTGTTATTTGCATTTTATACACGAGTAAAATGAGACACAGTTAAATGACTTATCCCAGTGACCTACAGGAAGTCAGTGACACAACCAGGAATAGAATTTAGACTTCTCAGCAGCTAGTCCCATGCTTTAACCACAAGACTTGCCACCCCCTTCCCATCTTATATTAGCACAAATCTAAATCTTAGTTGCCTCATCTACTAATCTGTCTAAATGTATGCAACTGTAAAATTTGAGTTTCTAAAGCTGAGAAAGTTATATTCATAAATCTGTCTTAATTTAATCACCCTACAAATTAGGATAAAATGGTGTTTTTAAAATGAGAAACAAAAGTGCTAGAAATTTTTRGATGCTTTAAAGTGATTCTTTGAGAAATTAATTTCTTATGTATTAACTAATCTGATGGATAACAGTATGTGCTTTAGTCCTTTATTCCTATATACTCTTTTGCCTTCATTCTGTGTATAGGGCATGCAATCTAGACCCACCCGATCAGAATGGGACTAGAATATGAAGATAACGGCCTATCACAGAAGAAAGAAAGTTATTCTCTTCAACAGAAAAAGAAAACAGAGAAGCCAAGAGTTGGGGAAAAAAAAACAAAAATAAGGAATAAACTATTACAATTAGAGGTAGGCAGGCTGGTGTGATTTTGGCTTTATAGAATTTAAAGTAGTCATGATTTGGATTTTGATCTCTTTTTATCAAAGCCTTGAAGTTCAGGAAAAGTAGGATCACTTTTAACAAAAAAAGATTCCTGTTTTTACCTGCTCTGAAGTTATCTATGACATTTATAGACAAGAATCTACATTATGCGTAGTCCTATCTCTTTTGCTGGATTCAAGGCACAGCATGCAAGATGAAATACAATAATATTGTAGTGCAATCTCCATAGAGAGCCTGGAATCATACCAAGAGATAGTCCCTTACCATCACTTAAAGAAATGTGTCTTAAACTATAGGCTTTGCCATATATCTATATAAAACTCCACTGATTGCAGTTTAAACCTCTCATTTCCTTCAAGTAACAGGGCATATACAGGCAACATGAAAATTAGAGTGAGGCAGAATATTATAAAATCCTTTGTACAAACATATGTCCCCAACAGTCAAAAAACTGTCAACAGAGTAAGATATACTAATAGAATGTTCTTGCTACTAATAGATGAACAGCAGACATACAAATTCAGAAATTATATAATACAAGAGAAAGTAGACACTGTAACTGTAAAAAAGGCAGCAACACAATAGTTTGTTAGCTTTGACTCCTTCACTTTAAATCAGTACAATCTCCACAACTAGAACTGTTCTTTGGCGGCTAGATTTGCACTGTTAGAGTATGAGATTGCCCTCTAGATGTTAAAAGTTTGGCTAGATAATTTTTCATTCTTTGTAGAATACAGAGATGGGATACAGTACGTGATTTGTGATTTCAAATTTCTGTAATGCACCTAGAGACATAAAACATAGACACAATAGAAACATCAGAATAATTAAGTAAAAGTAAATCAAGTATATTTGCAGAGAGAGGAAGAGGTATAAATCTCTCATTTATGTATCCTAACAAGATTTCCACCCTTTTCAAGCCAATCCTAGAAATCCCAGTATCATAAGATCTCTTTAATATATTCATTGTTCTAACCTAAAATCAAGCCGTAAACCCTACCTGGCATAGCTTTGAACCTGTTGCACAACAATTCTTTCATGGAAATAGGTGAAATAAAAATGTGTAAGGGAGGCAATCTGAGCCAGACTAATACCCTTATCCATTCTGAGACTCCACAAAGAACTCTTACTCATTTCAGTGGGACTATTTTTTGCCATATGATCCAGTTTAATCTGCTTAAAATTTTCTTAATGATTAAAATGAATCCACACTCAGCACACAACTAAGATTTCCCTCGCAGAAGCCTCAAACTCTTAAAAAGAGACTTACCATGAAAACTGAAAGAATGATTAGAAATATAAAATGCAGTTCTCTTACATGAAAAGAAATCTAAAGCTTCTCTATCCATTAAAAAAATGAAGTATAATTATCTCTTTGTAAAGACAAGTTATCATCTGATTTTATAACTAGAACTGATGCTGAGAGGCCCTTTCCTCTTCTCTTCGAACTTAGGGGAGAATTGCCCGAAATTCAGGAAAGCCTGAGCCTGAAGTTTCATTCTTATTTCATAATGCTTAAAGATCCCCCTCACACTTAGGAATTCACTGACAGAGTAGAAGAGAAGGTCCCCGCAACTTAATTCTGTGTAATCAAATGGTACAAACAAAAGGTGTACCAAAAAAACTGATGAAGTAATTTATCATGACCATTTCATTAATGTAAAAAGAAAATCTAGAATTAATTATAGAACAGATAATGTATTTGTAGCCTACATTATTTATTTTTCAATACAAAATGATTGGCTTCCTATGTGCTATAAGTGATAAAAACTTGACAAAGCAAGCCAGATTAATTCAAATTATAAATAAGACGTATTTTTAAGGGAGAATGTAAGTATCAAAGAAAGTTCATGGATTTTTCATCTCTTGATTCTTCAAACCAAGATTAGCTATCTTTCTAACTTATACATTTAATAGTATTAACCAAATACTACACACAAAAATCTATGTTTTGTGTTATGCAGGAAATCAAACTAAATAATTTCTTTTCACTTCTTGCCCTAATCTGTTAAAATACATACTTAAAAARTCTAAATAATTTGAATATAATGATTCAATAAATCTTACAAGTCCTGTCCAAAGGATGAGCTTGTTAAAATAATGTATATAACAGAAATAAAATTATACAGTATTTGTAATACTTCTGAAAGCTCTCTTTCAGTGGTTTCCCTGAATAGAGTTAGATATGTCTTTATGTCACCCATGCAATTTAATTAAAAAATGTAAAGTATGCTCTTTCTGCTTTAGTTATGATCTTATTAAAAGTCCAAAGTCAAAGTTATGAATATATATACACAATCAGATGTGCAATAATACCTCCCATTTTCTGGAGTGCTCCCAGTTTCCTGGAGTTTTGAGAGACACGCACGTTGAAGTCTAGAGTTTCAGAAGGGTTCTTCTATCATTCAGACACTTTAATGAAATGGTTAGATTCTCCCATGTTCCTTGTCCAGCTGTTTACACTGAGAGCAGCATTGATTTTGTTTGCAACAGAACTAATTCTGAACTCTTTATGGAGGTATCCAACTAAAATCCTTATTTTGATATTTTATTGAAACTTTACTGCTGTAAAACAATTAGAAATGTTATTAATTTATGCATTTAAACCTCTTTGCTCACTATGTTATTTTTACCCACATTTTTGTCTATTTATTCACCCATGGCATCTTGAGCCAATTCTGAGGTAATGTTTTACTTGCTTTCAGTACCTGATCCCCAATTTAGAATCAGGGGAACACACATTACTGCAGTATTTTTAAAAGAAAGTCCAGAAGAAAAGCAAAAACCTTATAAACAAAAGATTCCCACATTTCTACAGCAAAACGTTCAGAYGGAGAAGAAAGTATAATTGAAAAAATTTACTTGATATGTCAAGGCAGAAGTAACACCTTTTTCAAGCCTATACAAAAAGATAATTCTCATGAAGTATTAACACGAGGCTTCAAGCCTCTACAGACAGAAAGGTTGTCCTCATTAACCAAAAGCTGTAGGCGATGTCAGTATCTATATGTAGACCACGTATTTGATGTATTCAACCCTAATCTATAAATTGCYTTCAGTGTACAAACAATAAAGCAAATGTAGACTCCCTTTCAAAATGCCTGATGACTAAGAACCATAATGAGGCCAATTTAGGATCCTCTGAATCTTCTAATGATGTCCAAGAGATCAAGGGTTTTTAAAAGATAAACTGTTATATCCTGGGGCATCTTGACTTGCAAGATGACTCTCTAAATACTGTTGGTCTTATGACTTTTTTTCACATGTAATTTCTTTTTAAAAGACTTGTAGGGTGAAGTAGAAGGTGACACGCTTGTTTGAACTTGCTCTCTCTGGAGACTTACTGAGCGTAGCCTAGACCACCTCTCTCTGCATTCCTGGGGGGGGGGGATGGATAACCGGTAGCCAAAAAAAGTGGGGAGGGGGGAAGAATTTGATTTACCTCAGTTACTGCTAAGACTGTTGTCAGAAAAGCCTTAATTCCTGTCACAGGACACAAACTGACGCAAGGTGACAGAACCGAGCACAGGCAGCGCAGAGCGGAGTTAGCTGGAGAATGGAAACGCAAAAAAGAAAGCAGTTAGCAGCCGGGAAAAAAAAAAGAAAAAAAAAGAAAAAAAGTGGGTTTTCAGTTACACAGCGGAGAAGATCACAGAGAGCAGAGATCAAACTCCAGGCCCGCTGCAGGGGCCGCGGTCTGCCCTCAGGTACGCACTTGGGGTCTCGCTAACGGCTGCGGGCCCGGAGGGAACCGGCTTCAGCGGACGGAGGCGGGCTACCGGGGAGAGGAAGCAGCGGCACCTCCTCCTCCTCCTCGCCGCCCCGCTCCCGCTCCCTGCCCGCGCTTTCCCCCGTCCCTCAGCGCCGCGCCGCTCCCCCTCCCCCCGCCGCAGCCCGCCAACGGTCGCGGCGCGAGCC